>NC_134137.1:94845530-95148560 GCF_033958435.1 Carettochelys insculpta | reverse complement strand
TGATCCCAAATGGAACTACAAAGGGCGTGATCCATAGTCTAAGAAGACTGAAGGATGCTACTACTACTACTACTACTACTTGGCCACTAGTTTCTCGTAATTCTTTCAAGTAGTTGGGAAGAAGAGTATTTCCTATTTTAGATTATTAACAGAGAGGGAGCCGTGCTAGTCTACACACTATCAAAACAAAAAGCAATAGGAAATATTCTTCTTCCCAACTACTTGAAAGAATTACCAGGAACTAGCGGCCAAGTAGCAGCATTGTTAATACAGTGGAAAGTATACCAAGAACTAAGAATGAGTTATTAGTGAGTACTTAGACAAATTACTGATCATCATTTTATCGTCTCATTTACAGTATTAACACTGAGAATATAGCATTAGTGTATATATATATATATATATATAAGTTGTTTTAAAGGGTCTTAAACTCTTAGTCATAACATACACAAGTCATAACATACACAAAACCAATGAGAAGTCCTGTGGCTCCTTATAGCCTAACTGATATTTTGGAGCATAAGCTTTGGTGGGCAAAGACCCGCTTCATCATATGCAATGTAGCGGAGATTCCAGAGGTCTAATTATATACATCTAATTATATCATTTATTATATAAATTAATTTGCAAATTTAACACCATAATAATAGCCTGAACAGAGACTGGGAGTGGCTGGCCAGCCAGCCACAAACTTAATTTCTCCTCTCCGGGTGTTCAGACCTCCACATTAGCTGCTTGTCAACTCTGGCCTTCATCTTGATTGGGGCTCCCTCCTTTTCATGAACCTGTATAATTAGACCTCTGGAATCTCCCTTATATTGCACCTGATGAAGCGGGTCTTTGCCCTTTACTGCTTTCTATTTTAGGTTACATGGACTTTCCGCTAAATAAAAAATTGCTATTTTTTTTGGTAGAATAGTAAATTATTCCTGAGCAAACCATATTTTCCTGCTATCCAGTGAAAGTAACATTATACATAACTTTTATTACCTTTTACCTTACCTACCCTTTCTCACCAACACAGCTAAAGCAACGCTGCTTATTTCTGGCACCATCAGGCCACGTCTACATGGAGCTGTAAGCCTGGCAACTTCATGCTAATGAGCAGTCTCGCAATTGCAAATGAATGCTCATTAGCATAGTCACACACCTAATTAGCATAGCCTCATGAGATTTTGCTCTCAGCAGAGGGGGCTGCAGGCCATAAAGAGGCCAGGTGAACATGCCTCTGCTGGCCAAACCCCCCCATTGTCACCGGTCCCTTATGTGTGAATATTTTCAGGGATAAGGGTCTAGTGACAGAGAGGGGGTTAGCCAGCGGAAGCACATCCACGTGCCCTCTTTACTGCCAGCAGCCCCCTCTGCCAAGAGTGAAATCCTGTGCAGCTTCGATAATTAGCCACATGATTATGCTAATGAGCATCCTTTTGCAATTGTGAAACTTCTCATTAGCACAGAGCTGCCAGTAGTACAGCTGCATGTAGGCATTGCCTCACAGGATAATTTTCAGTTTATCATTCACTTTTCTATCTGTTTTTATTTCCTCTGGAATAGATCACTTACCTCTGTGTTATTAGTTGGTCCATCCTATTTGATAAATTCCTGAAATGTATAAGCCCCATTAATTGTATTTACTTTTATGCAATGCATACAAAATTAATATGAAAAGTTAAATTGTTGTAAGTCAGTCCATGGAATGACCAGATATATCTCTGCATTCACATTATACACATTATTGAAATAACATTCATGTAAAGTACGTTTTGTAAAATGCCATTTAAAAACTCATAATTTTTCATCCATAATATAATGGCAAAATAGCCATCAATTTTAAAATGGTTATACTAAAAGTACAAAAAGTAAGCTGACATTTCAGTGAGGCACCAAAATGAAGCTGATGAACCTGCTGAGTGGCCATTCTGTGAAAGTATAAGGGGAAGTGGTAAAAAAAAAGATCCATATCTTAACAAAGAAACACCATGGAGTCTCTTCTACATATTCTGCCTGTTGCCCTGCTCCGAGCTGGAAATGTTTCTCCAATGGGGACAGGACTGTAAAGAGAAGGATCAGATACCCCTCCCATTGATTCACTGTACCTGAATGGACACAGGGAACAGCTGTAGACCGAGGAAAGTGTGCTGGCCCAACAGGTTTACTCACTAAGCCTATGTGTATGCAGCAGGGTAATTTCCAAATAAACTATTCCGGAAGTGATTGTCTGGAAAAGCTTACTTTGAAATAACACTGCTACACACAAAGGCTACATCTACACTATCAAGTTCTTTCAGAAAACAGGCACTCTTCCAAAAGAACAAGCGGAGCATCCACACACGAAATGCACTCTTTCGAATTCCGTTTGAAAGAATGCAAAGCTTCTTCCATAGGCCCTAGTCTGCTCCCAGACCAGGAACTGCACCTTCTTCTGAAAGAAACTTTCAAAAAAAAGGCTACGTCTACACTTGCATTTCTCTTTTAAAAGAGGAATGCAAATGAGGGAAATTGAAAGTGCGAATGAGGCAATATTTATATATTTTGAGCTTTATTTGCATAATCTCTTTTCAGAAGAGATTTCTTCAAAAGGAAAAAAGCAGTGTAGAAGGGGCTCTTTCGAATATAAACTCCATCTTCAAAAGAACCATTCTTCCTGAAACAACACCATCCCCAAGGCATCACAGAGGCCATGCTCAGCATGGATCACCATGCAGTCAACATGTGCCACCACTACAGGGACATGCCTATTCCTGGGTTCATGGATGGGGTGGCTGAACACAGGAGGCACAGGGCATGGCAACCAAGGCCAGGATGGGAGACTGACCCCTCGCCTGATCTCTGTCCAGTGTGGCAAACTTCCATATGATGATGGCCACGTGCTTCTCCACCGAGAGTGCTGGCCGCATCCAGGTGTCTTGGCATTGGAGGACAGGGCGAGCCAGCTGCAGAACTCCATGAAGGTGTATTTCCTCATTTTCAAGTTCTGCAGCCAGTGTACATCATCCCATTTAGCAAGGACCACCCAGTCCCACCAGTCAGTGTTTGCAGGATGGGTCCAATCACACCGGCTGTTCCTGAGGGAGGCACGACCATGGTGGGTTGGGTTCCCTGGGGCTGGGTCTTAGGCACTGTAGGTGGCAGACGATAGCTGCAAGCAGGACTGCAGCTTCAGTGAGTCCATGGGTCTCAGAGATGAAGGTCAGAGCTGGGCACAGGCTCAGCTTCACTGTGATCAGCTCAACAGGCCTCAGCAGCCTGTGAAGGGAGGTGCTGTTTGGGAGGGGCCCTTTAAGTCAGTGAGTGGCTAGTGCTTCCAGAATGGCTTTCCAGCCATGTGACCCCACCCATGGCATTTCCTGGCACATTCTTTTGAAAGAGCGCCCATGACTGTGCAGATGTGCTCTGTTGAAAGACTGAGTGGCTCTTTTGGGCTGTTTTTTATGTGTAAACACAATCTTCTGGAAGACAATCTTCCAGATGAGATCATCTGGAAGATTGTCATTTTGAAGGCCACTGTAGCGTAGACACAGACAAAATGCTTGTTAAAATTGTGTTCAGCTATTTTGAAATAGAGTGACTACATGCACTAGAGCCTATTTCAAAATAGGCTCTATTCCTCATGGAATGAGGTTTATGTATTTCTAGAAAGTTAACTGGTATTTAGACTTTATTTCACAGTAGCATTTTGGTTGTGTAGACACTCGCAAAGTTATTTAGAAAAAATGGCTGTTATTTCTAAATAATTTTGCTGTGTGTAGACATATCCTAAGACGACCAGAAGCAAGTAATAAGAAAACTCAAATTTGAAACTAAGATAGATTTTTAAGCATTTTAGTAAGCATCAAAATTGTATTTTTCTGTTAATCATTTCTGACTTTTACACACTGGTACTTATTTAAAACTAAAACTGCCAAATGTTAATTCTTTTTCTTATTACTCATTAGCTGTGTCTACATGTAAGCGCCCTTTCGAACGGGCGAAAATCGAAGTTTGACTTTCGAAAAAGTGGCCATCGAAAGAGAGCACCCGCCGCCATTTTTCAGATCAGCTTTCCAATGTGCTCCTTCAAAGTGCTGTCGAAGTGCGTCCACATGGCTCCAAGCCCTCTTTCGAAAGAAGGGAGGCAGGAAATGCCGCAGACGGGGTCCCATGGCTGACAAGCCGTTCCGGGGTGGCAGCCAGCCGCCTCCTTTAAAGGGCCCCTCAATCTGCCCTCCCCTCAACATGAGCCGAGTGCTGCCCAGCCTGTCCCAGGCCAGCAGAGCCCACTCATGCCCACCATGGAGGCCCAGTGACAGCTCCTGCAGGAGGACGCTCTCAACATGGACGCCCTGCTGGCAGTGCTGTGCACCCTCACTGCAGCTACACTCAAGCTCATTGGGTAATTGCGCAGTCCCCCTGGGGCCACATGGCTCCCCGTACCGGGGCACCACCGGGCACACCCCCAGGTGCCCCGCCACCTCTGGACACACCCCAGCAGCACTGACTGGTGGGAGCGTATGCTGCTGGGGAAGTGGGGTGAGGAAAGGTGGCTGTGGAACTTCCGCATGTCAAGGCAGACCTTCAATGCGATCTGCCACTGGCTCGCCCCTGCACTCCGGCACCACGACCCCTACATGCGGCCAGCCCTCACCCTGGAGGAATGGGTCACAATTGCCATCTGGAAGCTGGCCACCCAGACTCCTATCGCTCCATGGGACAGCAGTTCGGGGTGGGCAAGGCCACCATCGGGGCTGTATGTATGGAGGTAAGGTGGGGCCAGGTGGGAGGGGGGCTGGGGCAAAGGAAATCCTCCCCTGCAGGGGGCCGGATGGGGCAGGGGCTGGACGTGAGGGGGCAGGGGCTGCAAGGGCCAGGGGCTGGATGGGAGGAGGGCAGAATGGGCCTGAGGCAGGGGACAACAGCCACCACACCCAAACTAGAGCACGTTTCCCCCTTCCCCCTCTGCCGTCAGGACCATCAACACGATGCTGCTCCATAGGGTTGTCCACCTGGGGGATGTGGACAACACCATTGCCAGCTTCCAGGACCTGGGCTTCCTGAACTGCATCGGCGCTTTGGATAGCACTCACATCCCCATCAGTGCCCCGCCACAGAGCACCAGTCAGTACATGAATAGGAAGGTTGTGCTGCAGGCCCATTCAGCACCATTCGGTGGTGCTGCAGGCCCTGGTGGATGCGAAGGGCAGGTTCACTGACCTCTACATGGGCTGGGCCAATTTCACCCACGATGCCAAGGTCTTCTGGAACTCCGGCCTCTGCCACCACATGGGGGCTGGCACCTTTGCCCCCAGAGGGAGATCCCCATGGCGGAGGATGTCACCATGCTGCTCTGCGTGGTGGCAGGTGCGGCATACCCCCTGCAGCTGTGGCTCATGAGGCCCTACATGGGACACGTTGACCCCATCTGGGAGGCTTTCAATGACTGCTTCAACCATGCCCACAACGTGGTGGAGCAGGTCTTCGGGTGCCTAAAGGGGCAATGGAGGTGTCTCCTCACATGCCTCGAGGTTGGGGTACCCAATGTGCCCCAGGTGGTGGGCACCTGTTGCATCCTCCACAACATTGTGGAGGGAAAGTGGGACGCTTATGTCCCCTGGGGCGGGGGGCCCTCCGGCTGGTGCTGTCTATGAGCAGCCGGGTGCCACCCCCATCCACCAGGCCCACCGGAACAGCCACCGCATTCAGGAGGCCCTCAGGCAGGCATTTGCCGATGGCCACCTCTGACCTGCACGCATGTTCATGTCCCACACACATCCGTCACCCACCATCCCTGCCACAACCAACCCTCACCCCCACCAGCACTGCACCTGCACATCCAGCACCCACCAGCCACCGAGGAGCACAGCACGGAGTTGTGAATAATAAAGAAACATTTATATAACTTGGGTATTCGTAAATAATATGTACAGGGGGAAACCTAACTCGGAGGGGGGAACCTAACTTGGAGGAGGGCAAGGTGCTCATTCTAGGGCAGGGATGGTGGGCTGCGAACCCCGTCAGCCCCTGGAGCCCCTGCCCCCCCAGGTGTGGGGTCCCCAGCTGTGGGGGAGGGTGCTGGTAGCACCAGCAAATATTGCTGGCAGGTGGGCCTGGTGGGGGCAGAGGGGGCAGGCTCAGTGGGGGCAGAAGGGGCAGGCTTGGTGGGGGCAGGGCCAGCAGGGGAAGATGCTGAGGGGGCCAGGAGGTGGGCCACAGTGGCAGTGTGCTCCTGCACAGTGTGGCCAATGCCCTCAAGGGTGTCCAGCAGTCTATCCCAGGCCACCCTCCGCCACTCCACGTCAGCCCAGGCGAGCTGGAGGTGCTCCTCGGCCACCTTGGCCTGGCGCTGGGTGGCTGGGTCTTCCTCGGCCCTCCAGGGGGCCTTCTGGGGGGCCCTCTGGCCATGGCCCTGACAGCGCACTGCCTGGGGTGGAGTCCAGACACCTCCGACAGCTGCGGGCTGGCTCTCTGTGACGAGGGATGGTGCAGGGCTCTCCTGGCCCATGGATGGTGTGGCTGTGTGGAGAGGAGGAGAGCATGTCAGTGGTGTGGCCTATCCACTCGAACCCACCCCATGTCCCGCCCCCAGGGACACTGATCCCTCCAGGGAGCACCAACCAGCCCCCCCTGGAACCGGGCCTCCCAGCCTGGATGTGATTCCAGGGGTCTCTCTGGCAGGTGGCCCTTCACACCCTGTGGTGCGTGGGTCCTGGGCACCATCCGGCACCAACTGGCCACCACCCCTGTGCGGCTTACAGAGCTGTCCACTGGGGCTGCGTCTACACGTGCACGCTACTTCGAAGTAGCGGCAGTAACTTCGAAATAGCGCCCGTCACGTCTACACGTGTTGGGCGCTATTTCGAAGTTGAAATCGACGTTAGGCGGCGAGACGTCGAAGTCGCTAACCCCATGAGCGGATGGGAATAGCGCCCTACTTCGACGTTCAACATCGAAGTAGGGACGTGTAGACGATCCGCGTCCCGCAACATCGAAATAGCGGGGTCCTCCATGGCGGCCATCAGCTGGGGGGTTTCGAGATACTCTCTCTCCAGCCCTTGCGGGGCTCTGTGGTCACCGTGGGCAGCAGCCCTTAGCCCAGGGCTTCTGGCTGCTGCTGCTGCAGCTGGGGGTCCGTGCTGCATATACAGGGTCTGCAACTAGTTGTTGGCTCTGTGTATCTTGCACTCTTTAATGAAAGTGTGTCTGGGAGGGGCCCTTTAAGGGAGCGGCTTGCTGTTGAGTCCGCCCCGTGACCCTGTCTGCAGCTGTGCCTGGCTCCCTTATTTCGATGTGTGCTACTTTGCCGTGTAGACGTTCCCTCGTTGTGCCTATTTCGATGTTGGGCTGAGCAACGTCGAAGTTGAACATCGACGTTGCCAGCCCTGGAGGACGTGTAGACGTTATTCATCGAAATAGCCTATTTCGATGTCACAACATCGAAATAAGCTATTTCGAAGTTGGGTGCACGTGTAGACGTAGCCTGGGGGTGGGTGCTGGGCATTGCTGGTGTGGCACTGAGGGGTGCAGCATCCCATGTGGGGGCTGACCTGTGTGTGGCCTGGGACCAACAGTTCCATGTGCAGGCACCTAGCTTTTGTGTCACCCCCACCCTGTGGAGTAGGTGTGTGCCCCTCCCTGGACGTACCTGAGGGTCCCTCGGTGACATCCGGAGATGTCCAGCCCTCAGTCACCTGGCTGGAGGAGCGGGAGGGGATCACATTGGTCATCTCCCCCTCCTCTCTCGACCAGTCCGTGGACCCCTCGCCCTCCTGGGTCCCAAATCTGGCCTCCTCCTCCTCCTCCTCCTCCTCCATCTGCAGCTCCTCCTTGGAGATGTCCAGGAAAGCCACAGGTGATGAACTCTCCTGGGGCTCCAGGATGCTCCGTAGCTCCCTGTAGAAGGGGCACATCACTGGTCCTGCCCCAGAGCATCCGGCCTTGTCCCTGGGTTGGGCATATCCCTGGCGCAGATCTTTTACTTTGGAGCGTACCTGCTCCACGCTACGCTCCGGGTGGCCCCTGGTGTGGAGGCCCATAACCAGGTGGCCAAAGGCTGCGGCATTATGCCCCTTCATGGCCATGTGGCAGAGGACCTCCTCGTCCTGGCAGAGGCCGAGGAGGTGCAGCAGCTCCTACTTCATCCAGGAGGGAGCCCTTTTATTTTTATCCCCCTGGGAGCCCTGGGAGCCTTGCAGGGGCTTGGAGGATGGGCTGTGGGGCTCGTGGGTGAGCTGGCTGCTGGCCATGAGGGTGCTTGAGCGTCAGGCTGGAGCCCGTGTGCAGGCTGCTCCGAGCACTGTCTCAGCTTTCTGCCAAGGGTTTCCTGCGTACGTGTGGCTTTAAGGCAGCTGAACGCAGGGACCATAGAGTCCAACTGCTGCCGACTGGAGCTGATTGGCACCATGGCAGACCTGTATTTCAAAAGAGTGGACAGTGGAGCTTCTAAACGTGTACTCTTTCAATTTATTATTTCGAAAGGGAGCGATCTTTCTGATATGGGATCGAGGTTCGGATTTCGACGTCTGCACCCCATTCTTTCGATTTTCTTTCAAAAGATGGGTTTACACATGCGGACTCTCCTCCTTCTCTTTCGAAAAAGGGCCATTTATTTTGAAGTTTTTTGCATGTGTAGACACAGCTATTTTGTCCAACAACAAAAATATAATTTCAATCACTCTGGCACTTTGCAGTCTTCTTAAAATGCCTTTAAAACTATTAAAACAAGTGTGAAATAAGTGTTTTGAAGTGGAAAAATTTCTAACATAAAAAATGGGCATTTCTTCGGATAATCATAATTGTGCTACTCTTAGCTGCCATAGATTAAATAACAGGAGCACTGTGTAGAAAGCGTTCCTAAAATCTCTTGTGGATTATAATCTTTATAATGAATTGAAAGGTCGTAGAGTAGCAGCTGGGAACATCCAGCACACAGGGCTCAGTGCGGTTCATCAGAGTTAGCGGCTAGCAATCCACCAAACTGATTTTTTGCCTGACTATTCATGGAAAGAGAGCCCCACAGTACTCAGTGGTGGTGGTTCATGTCGGGGAAGCCACTTTCCCCTGGGGTACGGTGTCCCCCAAAGGTCCGAGGCTGAAGGTCAAAGCAGTGAGGCAAGAGTGAGATCTAAAAGGAAACTTTATTTGCATGCATGCAGGTTACCAGCTTCCAAAGAAGTGGGAGCCCTGAGAATCAGTTCTCAGGACTCTTTATACAGTTTGTTTAGACAGTTCAGTCATTAATTGTCCTCTTTAACATATGAAAGTCTCAGCAGAATTGTCCTGAGATGTGTCTGCAAACAGGAGCTGTGCTTGAGGCCAGTTTACACTACAAAGGTACATGATAACCCAGACAGAGGAGCCTGCAGGATAAATTATCTCTAGGTGACAAGGTAGGGACTTCAAAGAAGTGCAGATGACCTCCTAGTTTCCATTACAGAGTGAGGCCTGGTTAGTGTGGAAAAAAAAAACAACTTCTTTTAACCCTTAGAGCAGTTTTTTTCCTCACAGACTTTTAACCCTTAGAGTAGTTTTCCCCCCACAGCCGTGTAACCCTAAGAGCAGTTTGTCCCCCACAGTCACCATTCCAAAGGTCCTCTTCTGATTACAGAAAAATATGAGGACCATCACTTCTGCACCTACTGCAAAAAAGAAAAAAAGGGAGGAAATACTATATCTGGCTGAGTTCCAAATGTCAAGCTAAAATGGGTAATCAAAAACATGTAGTTTGGGCCTAGTTCTGCTCATTGTTTTAAAAAGGGAACAGTGTGAGGCAACTGCTACACAATTTTTGAAAAATCTTGCCCTTTGATAAATCCAGCTTGACCCCCTTTAAGCAAAAGAGCTCTTAAAATACACAGCAACAGAGAAAATAACTGATTTTCTATTGAATCGTCTGGTACATTACAAATAAAAATATATTCATAAGACCATGTTGCTTAGTGTCCATCTCCTAATGTTGAAATCAGAGACAGAGCATATGAAGTAAAGCAAATTTTATCATTATAATCTTACATTCAGATTTCCTCAGTTCCTTGTATTAGTTTAGTATTTTACATAATTGTTGCACGTATTTTATGGCTTTTTATAACTTGTTCCAAAATGTTAAAAAACAACAGCAAAGCTTTCAATGTGCAGATGTTAGCACTGAAAGCCAGAATTATTTTTATGAGCTGATGTTTTTTGAAATGGGTTCCTGTAATGGAAATACGTGGCATAAGCATTCCCTTTGTTCCTTCCCTTTGGTCACCATAGTAAAAACAATTTGCTTACATCTGTAATTAAGTTCATAAATGAATATTTTTACTCATTTTGCTAAATCTGTAAAAGAGCAAATCTTTTTATCAAAGCTTAGATCCTGAATGGGTTTCTGAACATTTAAAAATGTAATATTTTGAGCATAAATTTAACAAAAGAAACACATTGTCCTTCAGCCCCTCTAAAGCAAATGTAGCAAGCAGTGTGGATACTATGTGGAACTATACTTCTAGAAGAAATATTGTAAAAATGACATTGATAGGGTTGTATCAGTTTAACTGAGAATATGAAATTTTTGATATACTTCAGAAAGTCTGTAATGACTTTAAAAAATGGCTTTCACAGTTCTTTGGGTCTTTTTTTTCTTGGGTAAATCTTAAGGAAATCACTAGTAAACATCAAATGAAGGTCACACAGCAGTTAGAGGTGGACCAGTATAAAAGATCATTTCCAGATATGGCCTTAACATATGACAGTGACCTCTCACTTATTTTACATCAACAGGTGGAAACAGCTCACTGGTACACGTGTTTCAAAAGCTATTCTGAATTAGCACTGCTAATTAAGATTTTTTGAAGCGGAAATTGGATGTTGTAGTGTATATTGCTTTCTTGTATTGGCTTGAGACAGGATTGAAGGCCTCCAGATATGTTAGAATTCACTATCGTCAATGTTGTAAGCAGTATGAAGATGGAAAGAAATAAACAAGGCTTTCCACTTAAGTCTTTATGTCCATATGTTTAAGGCTCCTGGTGGCTGGAGAGATTCCTTGATGCATATCTAGCACTAAAGGTATGTGTGTGTGGGGGGAAGGGAGGAAGCAAAGGGAAGTACAGAGGGACAGATAATATTTCCTGGCTATGTCTACATGACAGAGATATTTTGTGATATCCTGGTATCCTGAAATAGCTACTCCATGTCTTGGAAGTGTGCCTGTTATTTTGAAATATTTTTCAAAATAATGGGTGCACTTTTTTGGCATAGCCTATTTCAAAATAAACTCAAAATAAGAAGCAATGTTCATAGCACACAAATTACCTGTCTTATTTTGAGCTCAGGGTTCCATGTAGACAAAGCTATAGTGTTCTTATATGACTTAGTGTAACTTGTGAACAGCTCCCCACAATCAGAGACTCAGTGATCATCCCAGGAATCAGTGGGGAAAAAAAAACCCAGCTCCTGAAGTTGTTCCTGACACTTTCAACACTCCTGAAGGATATGAAAGGCTGTCATGTGGCTCAGTAGTTTCTTTGTGTCAGTAGTAACAGAGAGGAGGCCATGCTAGTCTATACACTATCAAAACAAAAAGCAGTCAAGTAGCACTTTAAAGACTAGCAAAATAGTTTATTAGGTGCTCGGGGTAGTTATGCGACCCCCGAGCACCTAATAAACTATTTTGCTAGTCTTTAAAGTGCTACTTGACTGCTTTTTGTTTTGTTTGTGTCAGTAGCATTTTATCTCTCTTTAAAACCTGTTGAAAGTAACTGCAGCAAAAGCTACCCTGCATGTTTAGCAGCACAGTCATAAGCCTTCGCTGGATGGAATTTCTGTGACAAATCTTTTCTCATATACTTTCAGGAACCTTGTTTAATCTCTCATGGGCATCTGGGAATTAGATTTAGTTAGGAGTGGCTCTTCAGAGGCAGGGAGTGGGAAGGAGTTCGATTCATTAGTTTGATTACTAGATAAATACTGACTACCTTTGTGAAGAACTCCTAATTTAGAACAATACCACATACATGGGGAAAATACTAATTTGTTCAAGAAAAAAATTGCGGTCATTTCAATGAAATAGTGTAAATTCAATTCTTAGTAGACAGGTTGTCTTGTTACTGCAGTCACCATCACAACAACCACTCATTGGCTGCGTCTACAGTAGCCGGCTATGTTAGGTGGCAAGAAGTCGAAATCGCTATTCCTATCCAAAGATGGGAATAATGCCCTACTTCGACATTAATTGTGTGTAGACAATCTGTGTCCTGCTACTTCAAAGTAGCGAAGTTGCCTCCATGTTGGCAATCAGCTGAGAGGTTGAGACATGCTGTCCAGCCCCTGTAGGGCTCTATGATCACGGTGCGAAGCAGCCCTTAAAACACCATGCACCTGGATTTTCTGTGGCAGGAAGCTGAGAGCATGCAGGCAGTAACACATGCACATACTAGCCCTGCACACCCTCCATAGATGCCTATCTGTCCACGCAGCCACTGCATCCAGCCAACCCCTGAGGGGACCCAGGGCCCCCCGGCAGCCAAACAGGGGGCCAAAAAGCGGCGGAGCCCCTCCTGGTCGGAGGCCAGGCTCCAGGACCTGCTGAGGCTCTGGAGTGAAGAGGAGGTGCTCCACATGATGGGGAGCAAGCAGTGGAACATGGAAGCATTCACCTGACTGGCTGAGGGCCTGGTCACGCAGGGTCACCCGGCCTGTACTCTGGATCATGTCCAGAGCAAGGTGAAGTAGTTACAGCAGGGTTACATCCGGGCCTGGAACTCAGCCAGCAGGTCTGGGGCCACCCCCACCACTTGCCCCTATTACAGGGAGGTCAGGGACTTCCTGGGCCCCTGGGACACCTCCTGCCCCCAACAGCCACACTGGACATCGCAGCCAAAGAGTTTCAACAGGCCTCGGAGCTAGAATTCAGCCCGGAGGCCAGCCCCACATCCCGAGGCCCACCTGAAGAGCCAGCCCTCTGGACTGTGGAGGAGGGATCCAGCAGCAAGGAGTAGGGTCTCCTCATAGTCCTCCCCTCCCAGAGCACCAGCTGGGCATCCACCCACTGGGGTTTCCCCAACAGCGGCAGAGGATGGTCATGTACGTACCCCAGAGGGCACACCCCCCCAGGCCATGGGGCGTGGGAACCAGACACAACTGGAGACCCCACACAGCCCCAGCGGACCCAGATCCACAACTGCCCATCAACAGCATGGTCCCAGGATGGCGACATGGCCATTAGCACATGTCAGCACCCATACCTGTGGACAGCACTGTGCCCTAATGCCAGGGGCGGGGGGAGCATGTAATGAAGCCACACAACAGGGACACCACACCCACGGATGGGGGATGGAGACCCAGCACCCAAGGGGGAGCGGGGGGTCATGGGCCACAGACCAGGGAACAGTACTAATAGCCCTCCCTCCCTTTCTCCTCCTTTCTGCAGCCTTACCATCCAAGGCCCCAGGCAGATAGGCACCCTCTGTAGTCCCTGAGAGCCCACCGGAGGTCAGGCACCACCTTCACCTGTGGACACTGCCGAGGCCAGGACAGGCGTGTCACTGCCAGACCCAGGAGACAGCCCCTGTGGACCCACAGCTCCTGGTGGCTCTCCAGCAGCAGGCAGAGGTGGCTGAGGAGCCAGTGCAGTTCGACAGGGAGGAGTCCACCTGGTGCAGGGTGGCATGGCAGGAGTTCATGATGGTCTTCTGGGACATAGCTGGGCTGTTCTGGGAGGCCTTGGCCTGGCTCCCACCTCCCACCCCACCCCCCCGCCACCCTCCCTGCTGCTCCACCCAATGCCCCCCCACAGCCCCACCTGCCTCATCTGCCACCCCACCTGCCACGTCTGCCTCCCAACCTGCCCCATCTGCCACCCCGCCTGCCCCGCTAGCAGCTCTACCTGCAGCCTCACCTGCCAGTTCCCCAAGACTGGAGACCACTGGGTCTGAACATGGGCTGGTGGAGGCACCCTAGCCATATCTTGTCAGTCCTCCTGGCCCCCAGCCTGCCACGCCAGGGACCACAGACAAGAGGGAAGGCCCACTACTCGAACCTGCTGTGGGTCTTGCCCCTCTACCCCGACCCCATATTGATGGGCCTGATCAAAATGAGCCCGCAGGGCCTCACAGACCCATACCCTCTTCTCAGTGGGCTTGGCAACTGTGTGTGGCAGCCGGCTGGGTGAAACCCATGCAGGCGTCGGCTGCGCACCCCTGGACGAAGGCTTCCTCCTTGCTTGTGACATTGTTGTGGAGCATGCAGCATGTGCCCACAACCTGGGATATGTTCTGGAGGCTGAATTCCAGGTGAGTGAGGAGGCACCATTGGCCGTCCTTCAGGCAGCCAAAGGTCCTCTCCACCACCTGGTAGGCATGGTTCAGGTGACCATTGAACCACTCCTGGCTGGCTGTGAAGTGGCCAGTGTATGGGCATATGAGCCAGAGCTTGAGGGGGTAGGCTGTGTCCGCCATGAGGCAGAGGGGCACGGTGGTGTCCTCCAGAAAGATCTTCCTCTGGAGGATGTAGGTCCCCACCTCCATCCAGCGGTACAGACCTGAGTTTCGGAAGATGCAGGCATCATGTGTACAGCTGGGCCAGCCCACGTACACATCCTGGAAGTGGCCCAGGCTGTCTACCATGTCCTGCAGGACCATGGAGTGGTAGTCCCTCCAGTTTATGTATCATCTCCCGCTGTGGTCCAGGGTGAGGATGGGGATGTGGGTCCTGTCTAGGGCCCCAGTGCAGTTCAGGAACCCCACGGCAGCAAATCTGGCAACGGCTGCGTCCAGGTCCCTGACTCATACAACCCTGTGGAGCAGCAAGGCATTGAGCACACAGAGGACCTGTGGAGAGAGGACACAAGCAGCACCCCCCAGCCCCCCTCCCAGCCCCTCTATCCCCATCATCCCTCTCTCCCCAGGCCTCCACTCAGCCCCCTTCCTCCCCAGCATCTCTTCCTCCACAGCCTCACAACCAGGCCCCTCCCTTCCCAGCCCCATACCCTGGCCCCCCGTCCCCCAGTGGGTGCATGCACAGTCCTCCTTACCTCCATGATGATGGCCCTGACCGTGGCCTTTCCCACTCCAAACTGATGTACCATGGAGTGGTAGCTGTCTGGAGCAGACAGCTTCCAGACATCTATTTTGAACCCCTTCTCCACGGGAAGGGCGCACCACATCCGGGTGTCCTGGTGCTTCAGTGTGGGGGTGAGCCACTGGCAGAGCTACAGGGAGGTCTGCCAGTGCATGTGAAAGATTCATAGCCATTGGTCTTCATCCCACTCCTGCATGACCAGCTGCTCCCACCACTCAGAGCTGGTGGGGTAGCTCCAGAGGTAGCAGAGCACCCAGCGGGGGAGGAACAGGGGAGCACAGTGGTCAGCAGCATCCCCGTCTGCCCGTGGGGAGTGCTCCTGTGCCAGGAGCTGCTGGGTGGCCTCCCATGCAGCACCTAGAAGGGTGCTTGCTCCCTGGCTGACAACCTGGGAAGCTTCCAGGTGCTACTGCGGCTGCTGAGTGTCCATGCCTGCTGTGCCTCAGTCTGTGAGCGTGTGGCTAGCACTCTCCAGACCGCATGCTGTGGAGGCTGGGCATGTCTGAGAAGGGCTCTTTAAAGGAGCGGCTTGCCATTGCCCCGGAAGGGCTAGTCCAGCCTGTGACCCAATCCTCAGGCTTTCCTGGCCTCTAATTTCAAAGGAGGGTGCTTGTGTGTGTGGATGCTCTACTTTTCCTTCCCCCTTTTGAAGTTCCCTGTCGCTACTTTGACGTTGAACATCAATGGCACCAGCCTCGGAGGATGTGTGGACGATACGCGTCGAAGTAGCCTATTTCAATATCATTACTTTGAAATAGCCTACTTCGACATAGCGTCCTAGTGTAGACATACCCGTTGTGACTTTTGTTGATGGCATATAAGTGAAGGATGGAATTGGCATGGAGACAAAATGGCCACTTCCCCAGATCAAGCCTGTGGCCTGGTTTTAGTGGAACTGGCACAGGTACTTCTTGTGCTTTCCCTGTTCTGTGGGCAAATAGAGGATATTAATTTGCAGGGCAGCTACCCTGTGAGAGCACATTATTTTTTTTAAATGGTTGAACATCATAATGTTAAAAATACTGGCAAATGGAACTTATTGGATAGCTGACTGGGTCTTAGCTGTCATCTTTCTCGGACCCCCCCTTTTCAAATAGATATTGAAAATATGGAAAATTGAATTGCTACATTATTACCGGCCACAGCTAATGTTTCCAGGGCAGGATCAATGTGTGTTATAGTGACACTATCCCTTTTTCCGTCCCTTTTTTAAACCTGATAATAAAAGCTTGGAATGCTTGACAAATACATTTTTATGGCTAGATTGATATAAAGAAAACAAATTCTTTTAAAAGCCATTTGAACATTTGATGCCTAGAACAAAGCAGGAAAAGGAGCTTGTCATTTTTAAGTAAGTCCCAGTTTGAAAATAATTGAAACTGGCTGTCATAATACACAAAGCATGGGAACATTGATGAAACAGACAGAATGTAAGCACTTAATTTCCTGAAATAGACGTGAAGGTCTGTATTGTCAGTGCTTCATTTTTTATATCTTATTCAAATTCATTTGTCCAGCTTCTCCTTGTGGGCTATTATCTGCCATTCTGTAAGAAACTGGAAATTTTTCATCTTACTTTGCCTGCTCATAAAAACATATGAATGGCCATACTGGGTCAGACCAAAGATCCATGTAGTCCAGTAGCCTGTCTTCTGACAGAGGCCAATGCCTGATGTCCCGGAGGGAGTGAACAGAACAGATAATCATGAAAGTGATCCCTCTCCTGACATCCATTTCCAACACCTGACAAAGATAGGCTAGAGACACCATTCCTACCTATCCTATTTAAGATGTATTGGTGGACCTACCGTCCATGAATTTATCTAGTTCTTTTTTGAACCCTGTTAAATTCTTGGTCTTCACAACCCCATCTGGTAAAGAGTTCTACAGGCTGACTTTGTGCTGGGTGAAGGAAAACTTCCTTTTGTTAGTTTTAATCCTTCCGCCCATTAATTTCATTTGGTGACCCTTTTGTTATGGGAACAAGTAAATAACTTTTCCTTGTTCATTTTTTCCACACCAGTCTGATTTTATATACCTCTATCTTACCTCCCCTTCATGTCCTTTTTCCTAAACTTAACAGTCCAAGTCTTTTTAACCTTTCTTCATATGACAACTGTTCCAAACCCCTAATCATTTTTGTTGTCCTTTTCTGAAACTTTTCCAATGTCAATTGTGACAAAGTCCCTTGTCAGCGCCTGTGGGTCCCTGCGCTTCCTGGTGGTTTCTCTGTTGTGCCTCAGAGACTCACAGAGACCCCTTATCTGCCCAGGCCTTTCCAGAGGCAGGAGTCTCTGCTTAGCGAGCCATCCTTATCATAGGCAAGTCCAGAATGGGGAGGATAAACCCAGTCCCCTTGAAGGCCTGCTCCTGCTTCAGTGGAGTAGTCCCTCTGGGGAAGGTTGGGGGGAGTCCAGACTCAGGTCCAGGGTCCCTAAGAGGACAAGAGGCAGCTGGCAGGGCCTTCACCGCTGCCTCAAAGTAGCAACCTCACTCTGGGCCACTTCACCCACCACTTCCCCGTGGTACCTTCTCACTCACTCACTCACTCACTCACTCACTCACTCACTCACTCACTCGCTCTCTCACTCACTCACTCGCTCTGCTCTGCTCTGCTCCTCTGGTGTGCCTTCCAAAACCTTCCCCCCTGCTACCAGATGGGGAGCCTTTTATTGGGAGCGCAGGGCCTCAGCTGACCAATGAGTGCTGATTCCTAATGAAGCCCCAGCTACCTGTCCTTATTGGGCTTTATCAGGAAACAAAAGTGTAATTCGCCCACCATTCAGTATACCATCCTTCCAGAAGGTTCCTGCAGCTTCCAGGTCGGGGTCTGCCACACCATATATCTTTTTTTGAGATGTGGAGAACATTAGTATGCAATATTCAAGATGAGGGCTTATCATGGATGTACATAGTGGCAATAAGATTTTTTCTGTCTTATTAGCTATCCCCTTTTTAACGATTCCAAGCATTCTGTTTGCCTTTTTGACTGCTGCAGCTCACTGAATGGACGTTTTCAGAGATGCATCAGATCTCTGAGATTTATCATTTATTTCTATGCTTTGTTTCCTGTCTTTTAACCAGTTTTCAGTCCGTGAGAGGACCTTTCCTCTTATCCCATGACAACATATTTTACTGAAGAGCCTTTGGTGTGGGACCTTATCAAAGACTTTCTGGAAATCTAAGTACACTGTAGGCACTGGATCCCCCTTGTCTACATGATTATTGACCACTTCAAAGAACTCTTGTAGATGAGTACAGTGTGATATGCTTTTACAGAAACAATGTGGACTTTCCTCCAACAAGTTACGTTTGTCTGTGTCTGGCAATTTTATTAAATTTCAACTAAATTGCCCGGTACTTATATTAGACTTACTGGCTTCTAATAGCCAGAATCAGTTCTAGAGACCTTTTTAAATATTGAAGTCACGTTGGCTATCTTCTAGTCAACAGACACAGAAGCTGATTTAAAGTATAAATTAGAAACCACAGTTAATAGTTCTGAAATTTCTTTTAGAACTCTTGGGTAAATGCCATTTGGTCCTTGTGATTTGTTATTATTAAGTTTATCAATTTGTTCCAAAAACTCGCTAATGATACCTCGGTCGTGGACAATTCATGAGATGTGTCACCTAAAAAGAATGGGTTAGGTTTTGGAATCTCCCTAACATACTCAGTCATGAAGACTGAAGCAAAGAATTCATTTAATTTCTCTGCAATGGTCTTACCATCTTTGAATGCTCCTTTAGCATCTCAATCATCTAGTGATCCCACTTGTTGTTAAGTAGGCTTCCTGCTTCTGATGTTCTTAAAAAAACATTTTGCTATTACTTTTTGAGCATTTGGCTAGCTGTTCGTCAAACTCCTTTTTGTCTTTTCTTATTAAGTGTTTACACTTAACTTGACAGAGTTTATGCTCCTACTGTATTCCTCAGTGGTGTTTGAAGTTTGGTATATCTTGTAACCTTAGTAGTAGGGAATGTTTGCACAATGATGAAATTTATGAGCACACATGAATACTCTTCCCTGAGTCATACAGTCTTCCTTCTTCTTCACCTTCTAAAGGGCCATCTTCCACATTTCTTACCTTAAGTTAGTGGAAATTTTTCTCAAGAGAAGACCATGGATTGTTTTCTCATAAATACATACATTTCATACATGTAAACTTAGAGCCATTTCCTAATACTCCTATGCTGAGTAATATGTTACTCTGCAGATAGTTCCATTAAATTCAGGATTTTGTGTATGAATAATCACTAATGATTTTGGTTAAGGTGTTCAGAGTCTGGCCCTTAGTCAGAGCTGTTTCATTTTCTCATAATTGTTAAATTAGATACACCTGAAAATATTATCTTGGAGCTGAGGTCAGATATTTTCCATTTAATTTATTAGCCACTTTGTCTACAATGACTTTTTCGCGCTTCTTCTGCAACCTGCAATTAGCTAACAAGTTACATTATGGGCCACGCTGAATGAAACAGAATCTATGGGAAGCTTTGCAGAAAAGCCAGTGGAACAAGCTCTCTCTCTCTCTCTCTCTTTTAAACATTCCAGCCTCTGAAAAGATGAAAGATGCAACACCTCCCTCCAGCTTTGGAGTTGACGACAGCAGCAGGGGTTGGGCATCTGGCTGCATTTAAAGCAGTCCCATTGTTCATTAAACCCTGCTATATTCACTTGAAACATGTTCATAAAAAGGTTAAAATATGTAATCATTCTTTTGCTATTTTTTAAAATAATTGTATAATAATTGTATAGCTCTCTCTTAATCCTGATGAGAGGCCTCCATTTAAGCAAGATAAGTGTCTTACACTGTAAAGTAGCTTTTACTATGCTATGGATTTGTCTTGCTCTACAGTTAATAACTCAGTTATTGTGTTAGTGAAAGGATGAGTGAAACAGTTATATAATGCCTTCACAGTGTATTTAAAGTAAACTTCCCTTCATTCATTTTATTCATAATTCTCTTACTGAACCTTTTTGGACTAAGATGAATGTAAGGGAAAGGGGAAAAAGCAATGAAAGAATGCAAGCAAAATTAGGTAAATACCTTCCCTGATTGTTTATTGGTTCCTTTTTTCCTACCCTCATAAGAGTCCAGCGATGCACCAGGTCTTTGAGATTTACAGTCCAGTGCATTCTTGTTAAGTTGCCTAGTTCACTGACTTCCATTCTTCCTTCAAAAAAGCTGATAGTAAATCTGGATTTAAAAATCCTCAGCAGTACATTCTATTAGGTAGGTCACGGAACATTCAAGATACCTGGATAAGCAACTAACTTCATATATGGCCTTGGATAGATTATTAATGGATGGTATGGCTAAGGAGGATACTTTTTGAGGGATTTCTGGGAGTTGGTGGTATGGTGTTGGAGAACTAGTTTGTGTTGATTGTTGTATCATGGTACTACTCTCAGCAGTAATTTAAAGTACCTAATCCAGCCTTTGCTTTAAGTAATATGTGACTGAGGGAGTACTATTTGGATGGAGTTTCAGCTGTACTGGACTTTCAATTTGATCTTGAGCTAAAACACTAGTGCAGACATAACTTCAGATCTTATTCTTCAAAAATGGCAGCTACTTTGGGGTGCTTCATTTTTGAAGTGCCCAACCTGAAAAACTTACAGAAAGATCAGATTCTGTAATGAGCAGCATAATTCAATTAACTTCACATAGAAATGTGTGAGTTTACCATGTCTCAAAATGCCCAGGTCCTCAATGCCTCCAATTGCATACCCCAAATTAGTGGCCACTTGATTGAAAATTTACAATTTGTCTTTTTCTCCCAGTTTCTCTCTCTCCTTTCCATAGTGATCTTTTTCCATCACTGTATAATAATTTGACTTAGGCATTAAACACTGTTTTTTGTTGTTACTTTTAGCTTAGATTAGAAAAAAGGGAATATTAGCTAAAGTATATTTTTCTGTTTACACAAAATTATTAGTTACACAACAATAACAAAGCATTGTAGTTCTGTGTCTGCAAGCCTGCACGTATTGTCACTCAAGGGAAAAAAAGAAGTAATATCAAAGGCCGTTTCTACACAGGCCACTTCCTTCGGGAGTGGCATGCTAATACATGGAGCGAAAAATGCTAATGAGGTGTGGATGCAAATTCATCATGCCTCATTTGCATAACATCATGTGATTTGGAGTCCAGAAGAATGGTCTTCTGGACTCCAAAATGCCAGGTAGAAGCACAGAGCCAGGGGTCTTCTGGAAGGAATTCCTTCTTCTGGAGGCCCCTTCTTCCTGAAACTTTTTAGGAAGAAGGGGCCTCCGGAAGGAAGAATTCCTTTCAGAAGCCTCCCCAGGGTCTCACTTCTACATGGCATTTTGGAGTCTGGAAGAACGGTCTTCCAGACTCCAAATCATGTGACATTATCCTAATGAGGCATGGGGAATTTGCATCCGTGCCTGATTAGCATCTTTCGTGCCGTGTATTAGCATGCCACTTCCGAAAGAAGTGGCCTGTGTAGAAATGGCCAAAGGGAAAAAGGTTAAATAAATTTCTGTACTAAAGGGACACACTATCCACCATGAACTAGGTTTAGCAATCCTGACCATTAAGAAAAAAATATACATTCAGAAAAAATTACATTAAAAAATGGCTGCTGATAAAAGTCTTCAAATATATTCTGGATTTGCATGAATTGGATTGTGATAAATTGGTCTCCATGGCCACTGAAAGTAGGTCAAGAAGTAGTTTGATTATTTTGCACCAAAGGATGTTTTAGATCAGATAATTAGGGGAAACAGCTATAACTGTAAAGGTAGGTGAGCTGTGGTATAGTTATCAAAGAGAACTTGTGGAATCCCCATCATTAGAGATTTCTGAGGAAATATGCAACATATCTTGAGATATTTACAAGAATGGTCCTGCCTTGGTACAGGGACCTGGACATGAAGACTGCTTAAGGTCCTTTCTAGCCCTATATTTCTATGATGTTAGCCTTGTCATTTCCAAAACCAGTCAGATAGGAAAAATCCTCTTTCCCCATAAAAATCTGTTTACTTCTTAAAAATATGTTTAGGCATGGCATAGCCCATTTCAGTGAAACTCATACCAATATGCTTTTAAAAGGACATATATTATCACAAGTTTTCATAAGGAAAACTGAGACCTAAAGAAGACTAAGATCAAATATTCCAAATGATGGTGCCTAATAATGATGGATGGGGGGGTAACTCAGTGGTTTGAGTATTGGCTTGCTAAATTCAGAGTTGTGAGCTCAATCCGTGAGGAGGCCAACTGGGGCAAATAGAAGCCAGGGACAGTGCTTAGTCCTGCCAAGCAGGCAGGGGACTGGACTGGATGACTTCCCAAGGTCTCTTCCAGTCCTAGAAGATGTGTTTCTCCAATTATCTTTTTGAGGAGGGGGCAGCTCAGTGACTTGAGTATTGGCCTGCTAAATCCAGAGTTGTGAGTTCAATCTTTGAGGAGGCCATCTAGGGACTGAGTCAAATAGATGCCAGGGACAGTGCATGGTCCTTGCAAGAGGGCAGGAGACTGGACTACATGACCTCCTGGGGCCCCTTCCAGTTCTAGAAGATGTGTATCTCCAGTTTTTTCTTTTTTGTTTTTTTGTTGTTTAGTTGGTTGGTCGGTTTTTTTGTGGGGGAGGGATAGCTCTGTGGCTTGAGCATTGGCCCGCTAAACCCAGCTTTGTGAGCCCAGTCCTTGGGGAGGCTATTTAGGGACAGGGATTGGGGCATATATATGTTAGGGATGGTGATTGGTCCTGCCAAGAAGGCATGGGACTGGACTAGATGACCTCCCAAAGTCCCTTCCAGTTCTAGGAGATGTGTATCTCCAATTATTTCTATTTCTTAACCTTAGGCTTTGAAAGCCACAGACCGCTAAATTAAAGTAACCCAGTTCTCAGAGATGCTGAGCATCTGTGTATCCCTTTGTAGTTCGTTTTAATGTACATGTTCTGGTATGAATTTAGACTTTTGGGATACGTATTTGAAAAATATTGGCCTGCATGACTTGCACAAGGTAATAAATTGAGACATTCAAGGTGGTAAAACACCAGATGAACTGATGCAACCCACACACCTACACTGACTCATAGCTTTTGTTTTAGCACAAGGCTGACTTCTCTTTCAAAACTTTTATGAGACCATTCACATGCCTAAATGACAGGTGAATTTTGAACAAGTAATATAATAGTTGCAGAATGATGTAGCCTTTGAATTTGTGTAGACTCAGTTCATAGGATGTTTCAAAATGTAAAATGAAAAAAAAAATCCTGAGCAAGAAGTCAGGGCAGAGGGATACAGTAATGTCTAAAATAATGGCAGAAGTAATATAAGAGAATCACAGCAGGTCACAGAAGACAGCTGATAAGAGGATTGTGGTAGCAGCCTGTCCTCTTAGGATAAATCTATACACCAAAATTATTTCAAAATAACAGCTATTATTCTGAAATAACTATCCTAGCATCTACACAATGCAACTGACATTTCAAGATAATTTTGAAATTGCAATTGGCTTATTTTGAAATAGGTAAACCTCATTCTATGAAGAATAGTGCCTCTTTGAGATAGATGCTAAGATAGGTAATAGAGCCTATTTCAAAATAAATCATAGTGTATCCCATGGTTCTATTTCAAAATAGGTTATGGCCATGGCTACTCTACCCCCACCTTTTGGAAGGGATATGTAAATGACAGGAATTGGAACTGTTTAATGAGGCTATAATATGAATATTGAGCAACTCATTAGCATAATGGCAGCCAGTCATTATTTGAAGGTACTGTTTTCAAAACATAAACTGTCTATGTAGATGCAAGTGCTTTGAAATAAACCCCAGAATTTGAAATTCCCTTATTCCCAAACTGAATTCAGTTTGGGAATAAGGGAATTCCAAAATCTGGGGTTTATTTGAAAGCGCCTGCATCTACATGGCCAGTTGGCATTTCAAAAGCAGCACTTTTAAAGTGTGCCTGGCTGCCATTATGCTAATGAGATGTTGAATATTCATATCAGCACCTCATTAAACTGTTCCAATCCCTATCATTTACCTGCCCCTTCTGAAAGGGAGGGGTAGTGTAACCACAGCCTCTTTGTGTATAGAAAGCATTCCAGAGGCTTCACACTGGGACCTTGTTCCCCAACCACACCACAAGGATTGGAAACACACATGCCAGTGTATATAGAAGGGATTGGTGTCACAGACACCACCCAGAGGACAGGATCAGTGCTCCCCTGGGGTGAAGAGCTCTCTCAGGGCCTCACAGATGTACACAGACCCCCCGATGGATCTGCTGGATGGCAGCCATTCACAGCTGCTCATTGGCCTGAGCCACGTGCTCAGTCTCTCTCTCCTCCTTCCCTCGCACAAATTGTGCAACACCCAGTGTGCCACCACAGAAAACAGGGTGTTGTGCTCCCTGAGGTCCAAGTGGGTGATGTGGCATCAGAAATGTCCCTTAAGGTAGTCAAAGGTGCACTCAACTTCCACTCAGATCCCTGCCAAATGGGTGTTGAATGTTTCCCAGGAGAGGTCAAGGTGGCTGGTGTATGACATCATAAGCCAGGGCATGAAGGGACAGGCTGCATCCCCCACAAGGAACACTGGCATGTGCATGTTTCCAACCCTTCTAGAGTGGTTGGGGCAGAGAGTCCCAGCGTGCAGCCTCTGGAGCAGGTTACACTACCAGAACACGCAGGCATCATGCACCTTTTCTGACCTCCACAAAGAAGATATCAGTGAACTGCCCCCTGTGATCAGTTGCAGCCTGCAGGACCACCGAGGGGTATCCCTGATGGTTGAAGTAGCTGGGTTCCTGGTGTTCTGGGACACAGATTGACATGTGTGTCCTGTTAATAGCACCCTCCTTCAACAGTTAGGTGAGCCCGGTGCACTGAACCCACAGAGACTAATGACTCTCTGCAGCCAGATCTGAATGATGACCCTGATCACCTGTGGGAGGAGGACTGAAGTGGGACTCACTGGGGTGCCAGGGTGTCTACTAGTTCCCAGACCCCCAGTACAGTCCTCGGTCTCCCTCTTTACTGGCAGTGACCCCCTGAACTCAGGTCCACCCTTATCTGGTCTTCATGGGGGTGGGAGAGAAGAACCCCTCCTGGGGAAGACATTTGCACCCCCACCCCCACCCCATATTTCCTGGGGATGCCTGCCATGTCCCTCCGCTCCCATTGTGAGCCAGTGGCCCATGACCCTTATACCACCATGAGCAGGAGTCTGATGCTGACAACCCCACACCAAACTGGTTCCTGACAGATTGGTAGATGTCCAGTATGGCAAGTTTCCAGAGGGAGATGGTGACCCACTTCTGCAGGGGCATGATGGTCCTCATGTTCCTGTCGTATCACTGCAGTGCAGGAGTGAATAATTCATAGAGCTTGAGGAAGGTGGCCTTCATCATCCTGAAGTCCTGCAGCCATCAATGGTCTCCCCAGCACTCCAGGATGATGTGGTGCCACTGCAAGTTGCCCTGGGGTACAGCATCAGGTCAGTAGTTGGGGGCCTCTAGCTGTGGGCTCTGCTCACCCAGATACATTAGGAGGGTCTGCCAGATGGTCTCAAGGTTGTGTTCTAGGGGTTGGGTTTTGGTCTGCACAAAGTGCCGCATGACTTGCAGCACTAGCAGGAGGGACTCAAGACTGCCAGAGGGCATCTTTGGTCTGGCTCCATGTTGGGGAGTATTGTGGTGTTCTGCTACAAGACAACCAGGGCACACAGGTGAATGCTTTGCTGTCCCTCTGTGAAGTAGGAAAGTGTGCAGGGAATCCTGAGGAACAGCTGTCCAAGGGGGTCCCTTTAAGCATTAGCCTCAGATAGCCTCAAGCAGTAGCCATGGGAAGCAACTGCTGACCTGATGCATGGCCTGAACTGCTTCTGCCTTCATTTTGAGACAGCTACAAAGCCTTATGCATGCTCTGTTTTGAAATAGCCAATCAATCTTTCAATGTGCTTTTTGAGTTTTGATGTGATATTTTGTAATATCTTATTTTAAAATAAGCCTGTCATGTATATGTAAGCTTAGATAATGCACAGTATCAATAGATCTCAGTTTCTCACAAATAGAATGCAAAGACATGGCAAGGCAAAGACATCCTGTGAGCAAACTTTAGCTATAAAATATTTCTCACCTTACCAAGCTAAAAATGACCATTTATATTTGTGGCTGGAATGGAATGAAGTCTCTTTTTTTTTTAATTCAAAAGTTTTGTGGTGCCATTAATATGAGCCCAAGAGAGATCATATGTTCCAATTAATTCCACTTAGGGCATTGATTTTTTCCAGGCTTTAAAGTAATGGCATTGTTCAAGTGAAACAATAACTAATAAGCTACCAGTTCTTTTACTGACTACTTAGCAATCAATATTTCTCTCAAGACAGTAACTAACAAGTTAGTAATTAGGAACCAGAATGCATAGTGAAACATAATTTCTAGGTCAGGCTATATTTGTATTTATTTATTTTTGTTTACGTCTTGGACAAATAAGGTCTGTGCTGTTTTTATGTTTTCTCTATGAGAAGGGTGGAGAGAGGGGAGCCAAACCAAAACAATAAATATTATATATTTTCACCTATGAAATGTTTAGTCTGCATTAATCTTTCATTGACTTTTCAACTTGTGACAAAAGAATAGGTAATATTTTAGTACCCTTCCACTTAGTTCCTTTGCAATATTTAATTATCCAGTAAGTTTTCTGAAACTCATGTTTTTTCCACTAGACTTGGGATTCCTCGAAATGAACTGTGAGTAAAATTTTCAAATTAGCTTGTGTCACTTAAATATTCTTAAATCCCATTTTCAAAATTTATTTAGGCCCAGATGTTTACAGGTATTTGAGCACCATAAAAAATGCAGATCTGCATCTTATGAAATTTTCAAAAAGCACCTCGGCACCTTAATGTCATTGATATTTCTGTTGCTTATTTGTTACAAGCTATAAGTTTCCTGAATCTTACACTTAGTAAATCACCTTGGTAGTTTTGAACATAGTACCCCATATAAATTATTACATTTAAAACATTTTTTGGTTGAAAAGACAACTTTGGCACTTTTAAGTGTGTTAAATATTAACTTTATAAATAAGCCGTGTAACAGACTATTAAATAAGAAAAAGAATGTTCCATCTGAAAAATTGTTATGTTTTTCATTAACGACAAAAATAAATAACAAGGAAAGACATTCCAACCAATGGGAAATCAAGATATCCTAAGATTGCTGGGGAAAAGGGAACTAAATTTTGCCAAGGACAAAAATACACACCATAAAGCATTCGGAGAAGCAGGTATAATACCGGACTCTTCTTCCTCATTTTAAATCACACAATCTCTGACTATCCTTGTGATGAAGAAAAGTGAAGTGCACTCTGACATTTCCATCATGTTTTCCATCATGAAAGAGGAGGCTTTCAATTTTGAACAGTGGTGAAAGACTTAACTTTTTCTATCATTTTAATGTATCTGCATTCAGACTAGAAAGGATGTATATTGCTGAAGCAACAGAAAAGAGAGAAAGAGAGATAGGGAAAGATTAGCTCTTTTAGTTGTAGAACCTATCTTTCTGTCCTTCTCCTGATGCTGAAGAGAGTTCTGATGGGACTATTTCAGTTCTGCAATTTCTTATCTCAAGAATATATATATACACACATACCTGTAATATATTTTATTAAAATTGAATCCTGATCACAATGGACTTGTAGGCTATTATTATATATAATATTATCCTACAAGTCCTTTGTGATCAGGATTCAATCTTAATAAAATAAAATAAAATTAAAATAATTCATTGCCTGATGAGACACAGTTATGACACATCATTGTGGAGAGGGAGGTTTTTCAGCAGCATAAATTGCCTTCCCAGCCCAGCCCAAGAGTGGTGAAGTCATGACATGCACGAGAAATAGTGATAGACTACAACTTCTTAGTATCATTCGCCAGTAGGTTTCCTGTGAAGTCTCAGTTAGAGCTAAAAGCTGCTTCTTGAACGGAATCCTGGGCTACTACGAAGCAGAAGTGAAAAGCACATAACTGCAGGTGCATCTACACTTGCATTCCTCTTTCAAAAGAGGTATGCAAATGAGGTAAATTAAACATGCAAATGACACATAAATTTGCATGTGTAGCACCTCATTTGCATTTTCTTATTTCAAAAGAGCTTCTTTCAAAAGGGCTGTGTCTACACTACCCCAAAACATCAAAATGGCCATGCAAATGGCCATTTTGAAGTTTAATAATGAAGCACTGAATTGAATATTCAGCACCTCATCAGCATTAGGATGCTTCCGGCCATGGCACTTCGAAAGCACCGCTTCCAAAAGCGTGCAGCTCGGCGCAGCTACACAGGGGTCCTTTTCGGAAGGACCCCGCTTCTTTTGAAATCCCCTTATTCCTCTCAGCAGAAGGGAGTAAGGGGATTTCAAAAGGAGCAGGGTCCTTTCAAAAAGGACCCCCCATGTAGCTGCAGTAAGTCATGCACTTTTGAAATTGGCACTTTGAAGTGCCGAGGTCAGAAGTGTCCTAATGCTAATGAGGTGCTGAATATTCAATTCAGCGCTTCATTAGTAATCTTCAAAATGGCCGTTTGCATGGCCATTTTAAAGTTTTGGCCAAGTGTGACCACAGCCAAGAAGAAAACCAGTGTAGGAACTGCTGTTTCGAAAGTAAACCCCATCTTCAAAAGACTCCTTCTTCCCATTAAATAAAGGGCAGAAGGATTCTTTCAAACATGGGTTTACTTTCGAAACAGCAGAGTCTACATTGGCTTTCTTCTTTCAAAAGAAGCTTTTTTGAAATAAGAATATGCAAATGAGGTGCCACATATGCAAATGCATACCTTATTTGCATTTTCAATTTACCTCATTTGCATACCTCTTTTCAAAGAGGAATGAAAGTGTAGACGCATCCTTCTAGACTGGATTTAGCCTAGAAACTAGTCTTGAAAGCATGTAAGAAGACATAAATTAACATCCTAATAGGGAACAAAGGATGGACCATCTGATGTTGTTAAATGGACAAAACACCAATAATTGTAGGCTTTAGTTCTTACTCTACAGTGGCATACATATAATAATTCAAATGGCATTTTTTTAGAAGTAATTTCCTTTACAAATGTAGTCATTGCCTCTACTGTTGCAGAAAATACTTGCAGTTTGGTTGAAGGATTTGAGGATCTGAAGATATAACTCCATTTTAATAAAACAATATTGTGGAGGACATATCGTTATCAATTTCACCCTTCTGAAAGCTAATGTTTCCCTGTACTGTAAAAACTCACAAAGCATGTTGTTGCTTGTAATTTTTACGAGCTAGGTTAGAATGTCAAAACAAAAGAACAGTCCAGTAGAACTTGAAAGACTAACAAAATAATTATTTGGGTGATGAGCTTTTTTGCAACAGACCCACTTCTTCAGATCTTAACCATACCAGAACAGACTCTAGGAATAAGGGGATTTTGAAGTTGGTGGGGTCCTTTTGAAAAGGGCCTCCATCTGGACGAGCTGCACAGGATCCGGGGGAGGGGTCAGCCACGACAGAATTTACTGAGTGAGGTCCAGGACAGCTGGGGGGGAGGTGTCTGATGAGGGAATACAGCAGGGCAGGCGGAGAAGGGGCAGGAAGAGCAAAAGCAGAGGAAGCAGGGGTAGAGGACTGGCAGTGGCAGGAAAAGTGAGGGTAGCAGGGGCATACAAGCCGTGTCTACACGTGCACGCTACTTCAAAGTAGCGGCACTAACTTCGAAATAGCGGCCATCACGGCTACACGTGTTGGGCGCTATTTTGATGTTAACATCGACGTTAGGCGGCGAGACGTCGAAGCCGCTAACCCCATGAGGGGATGGGAATAGCGCCCTACTTCGACGTTGAACGTCGAAGTAGGGACCGTGTAGTCGTTGCGCGTCCCGCAACATCGAAATTGTGGGGTCCTCCATGGCGGCCATCAGCTGGGGGGTTGAGAGACGCTGTCTCTCCAGCCCATGCGGGGCTCTATGGTCAGCATGGGCAGCAGCCCTTAGCCCAGGGCTTCTGGCTGCTGCTGCTGCAGCGGGGGATTCATGCTGCATGCACAGGGTCTGCAACTCATTGTCGGCTCTGTGTATCTTGTGCTGTTTAGTGCAAGTGTGTCTGGGAGGGGCCCTTTAAGGGAGCGGCTGGCTGTTGAGTCCGCCCTGTGACCCTGTCTGCAGCTGTGCCTGGCACCCTTATTTCGATGTGTGCTACTTTGGCGTGTAGACGTTCCCTCGCTGCGCCTATTTCGATGTGGTGCTGCGCAACGTCGATGTTCAACATCGACATTGTCAGCCCTGGAGGACGTGTAGACGTTATTCATTGAAATAGCCTATTTCGATGTCTCCACATCGAAATAGGCTACTTCGAAGTAGGCTTCACGTGTAGACGTAGCCACAGGGAGCAGTGGGCTTGTGTGCCTGGGCCAACTGGCCCCACCAGACGCCAGTGACACTCTCTAGTTAAGACATCAGCTGGTCCCATGCCCATGCATAGCCCTCACAGTCCCATGCCCACCACTCCTTGTCAGTTCACAGCTGCCACTCCAGAAGGCCAGTGACCTGCGTGAGATCCCCCTGGTCCTCCTTGGTCTGGTGACAGACACTCTGGCCATGGGCCCACCCCCACCACTGGAGGTCAATGATGCATCCCAGTGCTGGTGGTCCCAAGGGCACACCCAGCTCTGGCTCTGGCTCCAGTTCCTCACTAGGGTTGGCTGATCTTGGTGAGGAGGTGGGGCTGACCTAGCCCTCCAATGGTGCACCTGTATGGGGGGCAAGGAGGAGAGACAGTGAGTCCTTTCCACCATATGGACCTGGGCCCCTATGAGTGGCAGCCCCCACCCATGAGCTGGGGGACAAGGATGTCCTGGGAGCACAGGTGGGCTCAGCTGCATGGGGGCGGTCCATGGCACCCCAGGGAATAGACTGAGCCCTTCAGCCCCTGCTGACCCTCCCCCCACCTGACAGGCCATTGGTCAAGGGAGGGTGTCTGGCCATGATCGGGTCCTGCATGGGTAGTAGGTGGGCCAATTGCAGCTTGGGGTGCTGGCCAAGGGGGCAGGTGCTGTCTGATGCCTGAGGGTGTGCCCGTCAGTCAAGAGCCACTGTCTCCAGTGGTGTGTCTGAGGTTGCACCATCGCCTGTGCAGTTGTCCTGCTCCCAGCTGCGTAGGGGCAGGCATGCCTCCCCTCCCGTATGGCCCTCAGGCTCTTGCAGACTCCTGTGGGGCTCTCAGCAGGCCAGTGCCCATGCCCTGAGGCTGTGTGGCCAGACCGAGTGAGACTTACTATCTTGTGCACATGTGCACATGCTGGGCCCACAGCGTGGGGTCCTGCACAAATTGGTATGGCAAGGCTTATGGCACACCCTGCCTGCACCTGCCCCCCATGCTCCAGGATGTGTGCCCTTTGGAGTAGTTATTGGAGGATCCCTTGGAAAGACCAGGAAAGGCCCAGGATATGCTCAGGCTGGAGGAAGGGCCTGACTCCAGGGTGATCAGCAGGGTCCCAACACTACCCACAGAGGCAGTGTCACCATCAGTGTCTGGTTCTTCCTGGCTCCTGGTCTGCTGCTCCTCTGGCTTCATGTCCTATGTTCTGGTGGGGGCCTCTGCAGGGGTATGCAGGGATGCTGCTGGAGGTGATGTGTCTTCACCCTGCAGAAGCTGGTGCAGCTCTTCATAATATGGGCAGCTTGCCCATCCTGACCCTGAGCTAAATGCGGTATCCTGGTCCTGGGTATAGCCTGGTGCAGCTCCTTAATATAGGCCTGGACTTGTTCCATGGTCTAGGCAGAGTGGCCACACACCAGCAGGATGGTGGTGACATGACTGTAGCCCTGGATATCTTTCATTTATCTGCCGGCTCCAACAGGATGTCCTCCTCAGACCAGAGGCCCAGCAGGTCTCTGTCCATGAGGGGCCCTCCTTCTCAACCCCTGGGGTGGGTCCTGTAGGTCCTGTCCCTGCTCCCTGGAGTGGCCATGGGGTGTGTGGGGTGGCTGTGCTGCCGCCATGTCCTATGTCTGGCCACAGGGAGTGGCTGAGTTGCTGTCAGCAGACAGCATGGTGCCTCTGCTGCTAGCATGCAGCTTGCTTCCTGCTACAAGGTTTCCAGGGCTCCATGTACCTTTAATAATGGTCAGAGGTACAGGGCAAGGAGCTGTGATTAAGGTGGACAGGATGTCTCGCAACTTCATCTGGCCAGCACCATGGAAGACTATTCTGTAGACAAAAGTGTCCCCCCCGGCCTGCCCCCCCCCAAAGCATCTACACTACTATTTAGTTGAGAGAATCTGTTGAGACAGGCATTCTGCCTCAAGGGCGTGAGACAGAAGTCTGTCAAGAAAAGTGCCACTTCCATCACAATATGTCAACAGAATGCATTTTAGGTGTAGATGCTATGGGGATTTTGTCACCAAAATGGCAGTTTTGTTGAGAAAACTCTATTGTGTAGATGTAGGTATAGAGTTAACTCATCACACCGGACTGAGTTATTGCAAACTGCTAAATAGCATTACAAACAACAAAAACCACAATAAAGATAATGCCATGTAATCAGTTGCTTGCCACAGACATGTAATATTGCCAAAAAAGATAGTAAGTGCCCATGAGCGATTGACAAAGTGGTCTGCAATAAACAGATGTGAACAATACAACCTCACTGTTAAAATAGAATCATAGAACACTAGAACTGGAAGGGACCTCAAGAGGTCATCAAGTCCAGTTCCTTGCCCTCTTGGCAGGACCAAACACCATCTAGACCATCCCCAAAACATGTCTATCTAACCAGCTCTTAAATACCTAGAGTGATGGAGATTCCATAAACTTCCTATGTAACTTATCCCAGTGTTTATTCACCCTGACAGTTAGAATTTTTTTTTTCCTAATGTCTAATCTAAACCTCTTTTGCTGCAATTTATGGCTCATCGCTCCTTGTCTTACCCTCAGGGACCAAGGAGAATAGTTTTTTCTCCCTCTTCCTTGTAACCCTCTTTGAGGTTCTTCAAAACTGCTATCATGTCCCTTCTAAGTCTTCTCTTTTCTAAATTAAACAAGCCAATTCTTTCAGTCTTCCCTCATAGCTCATGTTCTCGAGACCTTTAATCATTCTTATTGCTCTTCTCTGGACCTTCTGCAATTTCTCCACATCTTTCTTCAAATGTGGTACCCAGAACTGGACAAAATACTCCAACTGAGGCCTAATAAGCACCAAGTAGAAAAGAAGAATGATTTCTCATGTCTTGCTCACAACACTCCTCTTAATGCATCCCACAATCCTGTTTGCTTTTTTTGCAACAGCATCATGTTGTTGACTCATGTTTAGCTTGTGTTCCACTATGACCCTTAAATACCTTTCCACAGTACTCCTCCCTAGAATGTGATTTCCCATTCTATGTGTATGGAGCTGACTCTGTCTTTCTGAGTGGAGTACTTTGCAATTGTCCTTATTAAACTTCATCCTGTTTACCTTGGACCATCTCTCCAGTATGTCCACATCATTTTGAAATATGAGCCTATCCTTCAAAGCAGTTACAACCCTTACCAGCTTGCTATCATCTGCAAACGTAATAAGCATACTCTCTATGCCAATATCTAAATTGTTGCTGAAGATATTGAATAGACCCAGTCCCAAAACTGATCCCCAAAGAATCCTATTTGTTATGCCCTTCCAACATGACTGTGAACTATTAATAACCACTTTCTGAGAATGGTTATACAGCGAGTTATTCACCCTTCTTATAGTGGCTCCATCTAAGTCATATTTGCTTAGTTTATTGATAAGAAGATCAGGCGAGACTGTGTCAAATGCCTTACAAAAGTCTAGGTATATCACATCCACCAACTCTCCCTTAGCCACAAGACTTGTTAGGCTATAAAAAAAGCTATCAGATTGGTCTGACATGATTTGTTCGTTACAAATCCACACTAGTTATTACCTATCCCCTTATTTTCTTCCAGATATTTGCATATTAACTGCTTAATTATTTACTCCATTATTTTTCCTGGCACCGAAGTTTAACTGACTGGTCTGGTTTCTTGGGTTGTTCTTTTTTCCCTTCTTATAGAAGTATATTTGCTCTTTTCCAGTCTATCCCAACTTCCAGAACTTTTCAAAGATGATACCTAAAGGCTCAGAAACTTCCGAAATGAGCTCCTTAAGTTTTCTAGGACACATTTCATCAGGCCCTGGTGACTCGAAGGCATCTAATTTTTTCAAAGTAGTTTTTAACTTGTTCTTTAGGTATTTTATCCTCTAAACCTACCCCTTTCCCACTAGCATGCACTATGTTCAGTATTTCTTCATTGGCCTTCTTGGCGAAGACCAAAACAAAGAAGGCATTAAGCACCTTTGCCATTTCCAAGTTTCCTGATATTGTTTTTCCCTCCTCACTGTGTAGGAGGCCCACCCTGTCCTTGGTCTTCCTCTTGCTTCCACTATATTTATAGAATGACTTCTTGTTTCCCTTTCCCCATGTCTGTACTAGCCCCAAACTTTGAAATGGCCATGCAAATGGCCATTTCGAAGTTTACTAATGAAGTGCTGAAACACATATTCAGATCCTCATTAGCTTGCGGGTGGCCGCAGCACTTTGAAATTGACACGGCTCGCCCCAGCATGGCTCGTCCAGACGGGGCTCCTTTTCGAAAGGACCCCACCTACTTCGAAGTCCCCTTATTCCTATGAGCAGATGTGAATAAGGGGACTTCGAAGTAGGCAGGGTCCTTTCAAAAAGGAGCCCCGTCTGGACGAGCTGCAGGGCGGAGAGCTGCATCAATTTCGAAGTGCTGCGGCTGCCCGCACGCTAATGAGGCACTGAATATGTATTTCAGTGCTTCATTAGTAATCTTTGAAATGGCCATTTGCATGGTCACTTCGAAGTTTGGGGCTAGTGTAGACATGGCCCTTATGTCTCTTACTAGCTTGAGCTCATTCTGTGCCTTGGCCTTTCTAATCTGGACCCTGCATACATGCATTGTTTGGTTATATTCATCTTCTGTAATCTCTCCTAATTTCCACTTTTTATATTATTCCGTTTTCATTCTAAGATTATGTAAGATATCCTGGCTAAGCCAAGGAGGTCTTTTAACATACTTTGTATCTTTCTTATGCGGACGCATAGCTTGCTTTTGGGCCCTTAATAATGTCCCTTTGAAAAACTGCCAACACTCTTCAGTTGTTTTTTCCCTTAATCTTGCTTCCCATGGGACCTTTCCTACCAGCTGTCTGAGTTTACCAAAATTTGCTTTTGTGAAATCTATTTTTTCTATTTTGCTGTTTTCCCTTTCACTCTTTCTCCCAAGCTACCTTCCCCTTTCATATTCTCAACAAGTTCTTCCCTATTTGTTAAAATGAAATCTAGAACTGCTTCCCCCAGTAGCTTTTTCTACCTTCTGTAATAAAAAAAAGAACCTGTCATCCACGCAGTCCAAGAAATTTCCGGATAGTCTGTGCCTCGCTGTGTTAGTTTCCCAACATATGTCTGTATAGTTGAAGTTCTCCATCACCACCAAACCCCATGTTTTGGATAATTTTGCTAATTGTTTACAGAAAGTCTCATCCACCACTTCTACCTGGCTAAGTTGTTTGTAGTAGACCCCATCATGACATCACCCTTGTTTTTTTACCCCTTTTAACCTAACCCAGAGACCCTCAAAATGTCTGTCTCCTGTATCCATCTCCACCTCAGTCCAGGAGTGTACATTTTTTGACATATAAAGCAACACCTCCTACCTGTTTACCCTGCCTGTCTTTGCTGAGTAACTTCTACCCTCCTATACCATTATTCCAATCATATGCATTATCCCACCAAGTTTCTGTGATACCAGTTATGTGTTAGTTGTTTGTTTATTAGTTCTCCCTGCTTATTACCCTTAATTATTGCATTTGTATGTAAGCATCCAAGATACTGATTTGCTTTTGCCTCCCAGTTCTGCCAAGTCACTCTTTTTAATCTGCTATTATAGCCCACGATCCATCCCATTTCCAACCCAACTCCCAGGTCTCCAGGTTTTTTACTTCCCAGTGGGCTTTGGACACCTGTCCCTGTTGAACTTAATTTAAAGCCATCCTCAGTAAGTTAGCCAGTCTTGATCCAAATACATCGTTCCCATTCCTTGAAAAGTGAATTCCATCCCTGCTTAGCAGTCCTTCATGGAACAGCATCCTGTGATCAAGGAAGCCAAAGCACTCCTGGTGACACCATCTTCGCAGCTAGGTGTTCATCTCAAGATGCACCTGTCTCTGCCTGGGCCCCTACCTTTGACAGGGAGGATTGAGGAGAACACCACCTGTTCTCTCAGCTCCTTCACCCATACTCTCAGAGCCCTGTAGTCACACTGGATCTGCTCATCTTTCGTGCCCACATGAATGGGTAGCATGGGGTAGTAGTTAGTAGGCTGGATAATACTCAACAATGGCTCTGCAACATCTCAGATATGGGCTCCAGGCAGGCAGCATACTTCTCAGGATGACATGTCTGGGCAACAGATGGTTGCCTCCATCCCCCTCAGAAGAGAATCTCCTGCAACCACTACCTATGTTTCTTCCTCATAAACATTTAGGCAAACTCACTGTGGTAGTTTGGGATATGGTTTTTAGTATAAAAGTTTTAGATAAATGTCAAAAGGAACAAGCTCCCCTCTCAACTCCCCCTCTAGACTCCCTTCTCAAAAGTCCCTCCTGTTTGCAATCATCTGTTCACAAGCTCCTCTGCTTGCTTACAGTACGCTTTATAAACTCTGGCCTTCCTGGCTGGTGGCCCTGCCCCCGACTATGGCTCGACCACTGAGCAGAGGGTCCTAGATTTCAAATCCTATCTGTTAGCCTTAGATTTATATATGACAGTGTAAAGGATTCCCCAGATAAGAGCTCAATGAACTGAAATCCACTGTGTTCTTTATAGTATGTGGAGAGAAATCTTTACTTTTTCATTTACTAAGATACATATGGTTTCTTTGACATTAGTTATAGTCACATAGATTAAGAAGCTATACTAGCTTACAGAAATGTAATTTCCTAAAAATATCATTTGAGTTGTTTGATGGACCTTAACATTTATACTCAGCACTAGATGGCACTCTAAATTTAAACTGTGATACAGTTTTTTCTCCTTAGAATACAAGGAGCATATTACCTCTGTTCTATAATTAAAATCCATCATACTGTGTAATCAAATATTTTGCTTTTTCCAATTACAATGGTTGGATGTCTCCTATGACCTATTACTATGCTATCATATAATAAAAAAATATAAAAGGGAGACTCAGTCAACTAACAATACATTAAAATATTCCACTGAAATTCAGAAGTGTTTTTAATTTAGGGTAATAAAAACATAATATATATAAATGACTCTTAAAATAACATATTTTAATGTATAAAATTAAAATCCTTTAGGGCTTAAATTTAAATGTAACCATTATGCTATATTATAAAAACAGTAGGAAATTCAGTGAATTCTTTGTCCAGTATTTATGTATTACAGAACCATCATACCAAGACATCTTTCTCAGATTTTGCTTTACTGAAAGCTACTCTAATGATAGCTAGCTACAGAATCTATAATTTATGTGACCATAACAACAAAACAAACTTAAATATATTAAATATTTGAACAAATCACTTCCTTTCATGAGAATCTTTGTCTGTAATGATTTGGCATGAGATTAATATAAAAAAAATTCCTTTTATTTTGCTACATTGGAAACAATACCAGGTCTTCCATTTACCTCTGCTGGTATCTCAGGGCACTTTCAATATCAAAGCCCAGTTTCAGGGCTATGTGCTGTTTTTATGCTTACTGCTGTAGAACTTATGGTACAGGTGTTTCAGTTATTTTAAAAAATGGTCTGGAAATTCATAGCTATTATTACACAAACAACATTGTTGCCTGTACTCCATGCATAATGGACCCCAAAACAGTTACAGTGGTCCATTCTAGTACATCTAAATTTCAAGTATGGTTAAAGATTGTCACTACTATTTCCCAACCTATATATATATATAGGTTGGGAAATAGTATATGGTATAGTATAGTATAGTATGTAGTATATATATATATATATAGGTTGGGAAATATATATATTTTATGATGGAGGGTGAGGTTTAACTGGAAAAGTAATCTATCTATCTATCTATCTATCTACTCCACATAGATTGCTTTTCCAGTTAAACCTCACCCTCCATCCATTATTTGTCATAAGATATTGCAAACTGTTTAAAGCCAGAACAGAGTCTTTTCTCCCATTCACATTTAAGATCCTTCGATGCCTATATATTATTCACATAGGCTATCCCTACACTACAGAGATCTTTTGAAAGAAGCCGTTCAAGAAGATCTCTTCCAAAAGAGCCTCTTTTGAAAGAGTGCATCCACACACACACACAAAAAAAGCAGATCAAAAGAGTGATCCAGAAGAGGGTCCAGAAAAGAGCAACAAGAATGATCAAAAGTCTAGAGAGCATGACCTGTGAAGGAAGGCTGAAAGAACTGGGCTTGTTTAGTTTGGAAAAGAGAAGATTGAGGGAGAACACGATAGTGGGTTTTAGGTATCTAAGAGGGTGTCATAAGAAGGGAGAAAATTTGTTCTTCTTGGCCTCTGAGGGTACAACAAGAAGCAGTGAGCTTAAACTGCAGAAAGGGGGTTTAGATTTGGCATTAGGAAAAAGTTCCTAATTGTCAGGGTGGTCAAACACTGGAGTATATTGCCTAGGGAGGTTGTGGAATCTCCATGGCTGGAGATATTTAAGAGCAGGTAAGATAAATGTTTATCAGGGGTGGTCCAGGCAGTACTTGATCCCGCCATGAGGGCAAGGGTCTGGACTCAATGTCATCTTGAGGTCCCTTCCAGTCCTAGTAATCTATGATTCTATGATTAAATTATCTCATCTTTCAAAAGAGACCTCTCACACAGCCCTTACTCTTTCAAAAAAATGGGCCAGGGATCAAAAAATCAGACACCATGTGGATTGCTCTTTCGAAAGAAAGACCCTGAAGTGCTTCTAAACACATTTTCTTTCAAAAGAAGCTTTTGAAAGAAGGCATTCTTCCTGAAATGGGAGTGAATTAGTGCTTTGAAAAGGAACACCATATTTTTTCAATTTACTGATGGAAGAATGCTTTTTGTGCGTAGACATTCTGTGGGCTCTTTCGAAGGAACTCCTTCTTTCGAAAAAAATTGAAAAAGAACTTGGTAGTGTAGACACAACCCTATAGACCAATAATACTCCTCAAGAGCTACAAAGTATTACAATTCTTAAAGCCCAATTTTCTGATATGACTGATTCAGAAACACAAGGCAAACTTGGCCATACTGCTACTTAATAAGGGAAACTAAATGGGTGTCTGTTACACTGTGCAGGAAGAAGAACCTGTGAGTTAAAATAGTCACACCCTACATAACAGTCCTTAATTGGGCATTTATTCATCCACCATATAAGAAGTCTGCTGCCATAATCCCTGGAAGTCAAAATGAGTACCAAAAAATACTAAATAGTATCACAGTCTAGAATATTCTGTGACATATTTCTTTTCTTTGGATTGCCATAACCTAACTTTTCTCCAAGTTCAGCTGAAAGTGAGATTAATACCTATGGAGGATCGTTCTGAATGTGAAAAGTAATGAGGAGGTACAACATGAATTAGGCGAAAATTCACCTTGGCAAATGTTGGGAGAGGCACATTCCCCCAGTGAGTTCAATGGGAGTTGTGCTTGGATTTTCCATGTCTGAATATGGTTTCAATGGGTCCTATAGATGTTCAGAACCTCTCAAAAATGTCCCTCATAAGTAAATGTGTTAATGATATTAGCAACTGCCACATCATGGACAGATATTTTTTAAAAAAATTGGTAGTGGAGATAATACAAAGCACTTTAATAAAACATCATTTCTAATAAACTATTTTTGTGTATTGACATGCAATCATAACTACAGGTTTTATTAGAATTAGAGATGAAGAACAGATTTAGAGAACTATTTCTATTAAACAAATATAATAATTAAAATATTTAGAAGGTGAATCTGTTTTCTTTCGTTTGTTATCTATTCATTATGAAGAGGAATGGCTGCATTGTTCAGGGAGCACTGAAATACTAAGATACCATAGGACTAACACTCAAAGCCAATTATTCCCTTGAAAGAATATTTTGGGGTTAAAAATCATTAACAGAAGAAGCAGATATGTGCAGAAGAAAGCTGGCTGACTGCAGGGAGCGGGTGGCAAGATTAAGACACTGTAGTGGGATCCAGGAGATCTGGTTTCAGTTCTTTTTTTTTTTTTTTTTGCCACAGATTTCCTGGATAATCTTGCACAAGTTATTTAATATCTTCGTGTCTCAGTTCCATGCATATAAAATGGTGATGATAATCCTATCCCTTTCTTTCAGTATGCTGTGAAGACAACTATTTGAGAGGCACAAGGCACTTACATTTCACTATGATGGGACCAGTGAAAAGCAAGAAAAAAGACTGGGGCAAAGAGTCTCCAGAATGTCAACACACAATTTAAGGAGGATGCTGCATAGTAAAAGCTTGCATGAGAGGTTTTGCGGAAAAGGATGCTTTGAAAATGGCATTAGCGCAGCTTGAAAAATTTCCCAAACTGGAAATGAAGTCCACAAAAATAAGAGAACACCCTCACCTTGAATTAATTCTGAGATGTATATGCATCTTTTAAATAGACATTATTGTAACCATTCCTATTTATACTGTGGTAGTAGCATAATATATGGTACAGTATGGCCAAGTACATATAAAGGCACAGTTCCTGAAATGCAGAGTTCATGATCTAAGATGACAGGAAACACTATAAAGGAGAAGGAGATGAAGAAATGCAGATTAAAATAAAGACTCTTTTGAATGACGAATTAAATATCAACATAATTTAACTTGTCCATACTACTGCATAATTCAGTGTAAATTATGTCATTCAAGAGAGTAAAAACCCAAACTCTATGCATGACACAAGTTACATCAACTTAAATGGGTGTCTACACTATATTATGATGGCAGGAGAGCATCTCCTACAGACATCTCCTTCAGGTGGAGTAATGGGAGAACAGTCTCCTTCTGTCTCTCAACATAGCTTCATTGGACATGCTACAGTGGCACAAATGTATCAGGGCAGCTGTAACACTGTAAAGCAGTTGTGCAGCCCTTCATTATTTAGATAGGAAAAGTAATCTGTACAGAGTCCATAGCTAGTTGCCTAGACCTTTTGTGTGATAAACATGTCACGGAGCTTATCCTGAATGTCCACATCTGTGAAATGATATGAGGTAATAGCCCTGTTTTTCCTTAGGCATAATTCAGCAATGCTTTAAAATGCTATATACAATCAGTATATTATGAAAGTGAGGCAGAGCCCTGGGAAGGAGTAGAATGAAGGACCATCTTCATTTGTTCTGTTGTGGTTTTTATCGATACTGTTAGAGCCTGTATCTCTTGGTTAGAACCACTTTATCCTCTCTTGACAGCTATTTTAAAACCAACATGTGAGTTTTTAAGTGAAAGTGCCCCAAAATGTCCTGGCAAAGAAAGATATGGCAACTCCGAAATTTGTTGATAGATATGTAAGGGTTAGGAGATACAATCTCTCCTATTTTACAAAGTAATTACAAAATTAGAAATAAAAATATTGAAAAATGAAACATATTTTCCTAATTCAACATGAAGTTACAAATATTAAATCATAAACACAAACTTTCACTGACTGTTCAGTTCTCTTGAAGTTAATGACTGCGTTGATGACTAAGTTCTGCCTTACACTAACTAATTTTTTGATTGGTGCCATATCACAAAATAAAGCAGGAGATTACTCCTTCCCCATGACTCCACCACCTACATCTAATGTTTTAATTCCAAAGCCTATAAAATCATCATCTTGGCTGAGCTGCTGAAGAAAATTGATATGTGATTGTTATAAGCATACCATTTAGCAAATGGAAGCTTTTAAGGTCATTATGGGTGCGTACACACGAGAGCACTACTTCGAAGTAGAAGGCACAACTTTGAAATAGTGCATGTCACATCTACACATTCTGCACGCTACTTTGAAGTTGAAATCGATGTTAGGAGAGGAGATGTCGAAACCACTATTCCAATGAGAAGATGGGAATATGGTTCTACTTCAACATCTAACATCGAGAAATGAATTGTGTAGACGCTTTGTCCCCCTCTACTTTGAAATAGTGGGGTCCACCATTGCAATCAGCTGGGATGCGGAGATGTGCTATTCAGCCCCTGCAGCACTTTATGTACTGTGTGCACAGAGACTCTTAAAGCCCCATGGACCCAGAAACCCCATGGCAGGAAGCTGAGAGCGTGCAGACTCCAAACTCTCTTAGACAAAGAATTAATGGGCTTAAAACAGACATAAAAAGCACTCCTGATTCACAGACCTGTCAGCCAGCACTTTAATGGAGTGGGTCATTCTGTTAGTGACCTGAAAGTTTGCATTTTACTGAAGAGGAATTTTCACCAGAGTTTGGAAGGACAGGCTGCTGAACTCTCTTTTATATTCAAATTTGTCACAATAACACGTGGTTTGAACCAGGATGGGAATCTTCTAGCTCATTATAGGGGCTCTTTTGCATACTTGGCTTTACCTAGTTCTTGACTCCCCTGCCCCCGAAACTTCTGCTCCTCTACTCTCTGATTTGCTCATCTTGATATTATTTTTCTGATTTGTCAACCTTGATTACCATTTTTGGTTCCCTGTGCCTTAAATATTGAGTCTGTTCTGGTATGCCTATGGTCTGAAGAAGTGGGTCTGTTCCACTAAACCTCATCACCTAATAAATTATTTTATTAGTCTTTAAAGTGCTACTGGACTGCTTTTTTGTTTTGATAATATATAGACTAGCACATCTATCTCTCTGCTACTATTATTTATCCAGGTGATACATGGGATCACTAATAATAATGCTAAATGTATAGGTGTACAAAGAGAAGCATGTAATAGCTGAGGTCTTGGTAAAATTATAATAAAATAAACAAGAACATTGCCTTCCCACAGTACTTATATCCCCTGTGAAAAACAAGTCTATGACTCATAGCACTAAAATGCCTGAAAATCAAATCCTTATAAAAATATCAGCCTATTAGAATGAGCAGAAATTCCATTTGCATTCTCAGAAAAGTGAGCCCTCCATGGACTGAATCTCAACGTACCAGATGATTTGATTTTTAAACAGACCTCTGAATCAGCTTTAAACATACAAAGCCAAGTTGTTAGTTGGTGTAAACTGTAAACACTTCATTGGGAGCTCTCCTTATTTACACAAGCTGAGACTTTCATTTGCTGAATCTGGCATTCAAAGAAAACCATAAAGTTCAAAGTCACAAAAAAGCAGGAAATCAACATAATTCCCATCTATGCCAGGAAGTTAGTTTACTGGCATCTGGGCAGCCCAGGGTACCAATAATCGCCCAAGCTCGTGCCTGGAGAGGTACTCCAGCATCGCTAACAGCGTTGAACCAACACAGGAGGTAACAGATGCCAGTTATAAGCTCTTGCTCGATTGGCGTAGAGAACGAATGCCAGGGGGTGCCTCCAATGGTGGGAGAGATCATCGCATCTCAGTGGACAGTCACCACCCTCCTCAAACTGGGCAGCCCCCAGCCAGTAGGGTACTGTCCCGCCACAGTTCACCTGCCTCACTGGGTGCGTGAGGCTTAAGGTTCCCAAACCTGACAAGTGACCTGAAAGCCGAGCACCAGGCAAACCAATAAGAAAATCAACAAGAAAAGGAAACCGTCAAAGTTTTAAGCTTGCTTGCTGGAATGTGTGGACCATGCTGACAGGTCTGACTGAAGATCTTCAGGACATCAGCGACACCTGAAAGACCTCTGTCATCGATGAGGAACTGAAGAGGCTCCAAGTTGACATTGCTGCTCTGCAAGAGACACGTCTTGCAGATTCGGGATCTCTAAAGGAAAAGGACTACATCTTTTTCTGGCAGGGTAAAGCCCGAGAAGAACCCAGGGAGCATGGTGTTGGCTTCGCCATCAGAAACGCCCTTCTATAAATGGTGGAATTAGTCATGGGTGGATCAGAAAGACTCCTTCAGGTCATACTTCAAACTCAAGCCGGTCCTGTCCACCTGATCAGTGCTTACGCCCTAACCCTGTACGCCGCACCGGAAGTAAAAGACAAGTTTTATGATGTGCTTAGAGTTGCCATAGAGCGAATACCTGCTCACGAACAACTGTACATTCTAGGTGACTTCAATGCGAGAGTTGGAGCTGATCGCGACTCATGGCCTTCCTTCTTAGGCCACTTCGGTGTGGGAAAAATGAATGAAAATGTAGAGCGTCTTCTTGAACTTTGCACGTACCACAATCTGTGCATCACAAACACATTTTTCCAAACTAAGCCACAGCACAGAGTGTCATGGAGACACCTACGCTCAAAACACTGGCATAAACTAGACGTGGTCATTACTAGATGTGATAACCTCAAAAACGTCCTTCTGACAAGCAGCTATCATAGTGTGGACTGTGATACAGATCACTTGTTAGTTTGCTCCAAACTCAAGGTGATTTCCGAGAAGCCACACCGCTCTAAACCAACTGGAAGGCCCCGCATCGATGCCAGAAAGATGGCTAACTCAGAGAGAGCTGAAAAGTTCAGAACGACCCTCAAGGAGAATCTGCGCAGCAACCCTGGGGGCGCCGATGTGACATCCAGATGGCATCATCTGAGGGATACAATGTACAACATGGCCTTGTTGGTGTTTGGAAGAAAAGCTAGAAACGCAATGAGTGGTTCGAAGCTAACTCTGATGAGATGATTCCAGCCATTGGAAAAAAGCGCGCTGCGCTCCTGGAGTACAAAAGTTCACCAAGCCAGAATACCCTGCAAGCACTCAGAGCAGCCAGAAAAACAGTAGATCAGACGGCCAGGTGCTGTGCCAACAACTACTGGCTCAAGCTATGCAGCAGCATCCAGACCAGTTCTGACTTTGGTAACCTCAGGGGAATGTACAAGAGCATCAAGAAGGCATTAGGACCCGCCCAGAACAAGATGGCACCTCTGAAATCCAAATCTGGTGAAGTCATCACTGACAAAGCCAAAGAGATGGAGCACTGGGTTAAGCACAACTCCGAGCTGTATTCACGTGAGAACATTGTGGTCGACTCAGCCCTCGATGCCGTCGAACTCCTACCAGTAATGGACGAACTGGACAAGGAACCAACTGTGGATGAACTGAAGAAAGCCATCGACAACATTGCAGTAGGAAAGGCCCCAGGCCAGGATGGTACACCACCAGAGGTAATCAAGTGTGCCACAGACACTCTCCTGGAACCCCTACATGAGCTACTGTGCCTGTGCTGGAGAGAGGGTGAGGTTCCACAGGACATGCGCGCCCCTAACATCATAACCTTTTATAAGAACAAAGGAGACAGAAGTGACTGCAACAATTACCATGGAATCTCCCTCCTAAGTATCACTGGTAAACTGTTCACTCGCGTCATCCTTGGCAGACTCCAGAAGATTGTTGAGAGGGTGTATCCTGAATCACAGTGTGGATTCTGCACAGAGAGATCTACCGTCAACATGGTCTTCTCACTGAGGCAGCTGCAGGACAAATGCAGGGAGCAGAAGAAGCCACTCTATATTGCCTTCATCGACCTAACCAAGGCCTTTGACTTGGTCAGCAGAGATGGACTGTTCAAACCGCTCCACAAGATAGGATGTCCACCACGGTTACTCAAGATGATCCAGTCTTTCCACAAAGACATGAGAGGAACCGTCCAATATGATGGCACATTATCGGATGCCTTCAGCATCAGGAGCAGTGCCAAACAAGGATACGTCCTTGCTCCAACATTGTTCGGGATCTTCTCCGGACTTCTCCTAAAGCATGCCTTTGGATCTTCAACAGAGGGCATCTTTTTGCACACAAAATCTGATGGGAAACTTTAATCTTGCTAGGCTGAAAGCTAAATCTAAGGTGCAGGAAGTCCTCATCAGAGATATGCTGTTCGCAGATGACGCTGCTGTCGTGTCACACACAGAAGACCAGCTTCAGAAGCTGCTGGATCAGTTCTCCAAAGCATGCAAGGACTTTGGGCTCTCCATCAGCCTAAAGAAGACAAATGTACTTGCTCAGGACATTGCTGTTTCTCCATCAATCAGCATTGACAACTATACGTTAGAGGTCGTCCACGAGTTCGTTTACCTCGGGTCCACCATCACTGACACCCTGTCATTGGAGTCTGAGCTAAATAAGAGGATCGGAAAAGTAGCCACAACTCTGTCCAGACTCAGTGAGAGAGTGTGGAATAACAACAAGCTGTACACTCACACCAAAATGCAAGTCTATAGAGCCTGCATCCTCAGCACCCTCCTTTACGGCAGCGAGTCTTGGACCCTGTACGCCCGCCAGGAAAAGAGGCTGAATGTCTTCCACTTGCACTGTTTCAGGTGCATCCTTGGAATATCGTGGAAGGACAGAGTGTCCAACACTACCGTCCTTGAGCAAGCTGGAATCCCAACTATGCACACCCTCCTCAGGCAGCGTCGGCTCCGCTGGCTTGGCCATGTCCACAGGATGAATGATGGAAGGATCTCAAAAGACATCCTGTATGGCGAGCTAGCCTCCGGCAAAAGACCTCCTGGATGCCCCCAGCTGCTGTACAAAGATGTTTACAAGAGAGACCTCAGGGAAGTAGACATCAAGCCAGACAGCTGGGAAGAGCTGGCAGACGATCGCAGCAGATGGAGGCAGGAACTATACAAGGGCCTTCAAAGGGTGAGTTGAGGATCAGACAGCTGGCAAAGGAGAAGCGAGCCCACAGAAAGCACAGCAAGGACCTGCCAGACACCCGTTACATATGCAACAGATGCAGGAAGGACTGTCGCTCTTGTGTGGGTCTTCACAGTCACAGCTGACGCTGCAAATGAGGATGCCAAACGGAACTACAAAAGGCGCGTTCCATAGTCTATGTAGACTGAAGGATGCTACTACTACTACTCTAAGACTAGGGCCATACTGAAGCCATAGCTCAAAATAAGGAATGCAATTTCCATTGCACAAATTGCATATCTTATTTTGAGGAATCTTATTTCCAACCCGATCCAGGCTACATTGCACAGGGGTTCAAACTTCCTGGTAACCCTGGTGTGATGAGGGTTCCCAGGAATGAAAATTACAAATCTATCCCTGCTATTTAAAACATCATATTTGGTCGCATGGTTTCTATTTTGGGATACATTGGTGTGTGAGTAACCTCCCCCAGGCAGATTGGAACTTGATATCTCTGGAGCTTAGTGCAGGAAATCTGTACAGTTTGAGCTAAAAACTGTCCCTCTCTCAGCTAAGCCTTTAGAAGACCTCATTATTTTACTGTGTAAGTGGACTATGTGCCATCACATGATGCAATGAACCACACACCTAGGTGTGTGGGTTTCACAGGCATGTATTTGAACGACTTGCCTTTATTTTTAGCTATTGTCTCTAAAGAATTAAAGTTTAATGATCAGGTGATACAAATGCATATTTAATGCCCGAATAAACTGTGGATTCATTGTAACACTGAGGAACACCTGTTAGGAGAAGTACCCTCATAATATTAACTTTTTTTCAGTAACTTAGAAAATGGATATGCCTTAAGTATACGAGAAGAAAAAGAACAATTATTTCCATTTTGCAGACAGGGTGGTTGAAGTGCAGGGAGAGCCCAAAATCACCATGGAAGTTAGAGGAAAGCAAGCAGTAGAATCTGGGTCTCCCAGTTCAGTCTGTTATCCAAGGGTATGTCTACACAGCAGAGTTATTTCAAAATAACTTGGCAAGCATCTACTCAGTGCAGCCACTTTTGCAAAATAATTTTATAATAGCAGACAGCTTATTTCAAAATATTTACTCTTCACTGTATGGCTGCGTCTACACGTGCACGCTACTTCGAAGTAGCGGCAGTAACTTCGAAATAGCGCCCGTCACGTCTACACGCGTCGGGCGCTATTTCGAAGTTGAAATCGACGTTAGGCGGCGAGACGTCGAAGTCGCTAACCCCATGAGGGGATGGGAATAGCGCCCTACTTCGACGTTCAACATCGAAGTAGGGACGTGTAGACGATCCGCGTCCCGCAACATCGAAATAGCGGGGTCCTCCATGGCGGCCATCAGCTGGGGGGTTGAGAGATACTCTCTCTCCAGCCCTTGCGGGGCTCTGTGGTCACTGTGGGCAGCAGCCCTTAGCCCAGGGCTTCTGGCTGCTGCTGCTGCAGCTGGGGGTCCGTGCTGCATATACAGGGTCTGCAACTAGTTGTTGGCTCTGTGTATCTTGCACTGTTTAATGAAAGTGTGTCTGGGAGGGGCCCTTTAAGGGAGCGACTTGCTGTTGAGTCCGCCCCGTGACCCTGTCTGCAGCTGTGCCTGGCTCCCTTATTTCGATGTGTGCTACTTTGCCGTGTAGACGTTCCCTCGCTGTGCCTATTTCGATGTTGGGCTGAGCAACGTCGAAGTTGAACATCGACGTTGCCAGCCCTGGAGGACGTGTAGACGTTATTCATCGAAATAGCCTATTTCGATGTCGCAACATCGAAATAAGCTATTTCGAAGTTGGGTGCACGTGTAGACGTAGCCTGTGAGGAATAGTGCCTATTTCAACATAGGGGTTGCATAGAAAGAGAATAGAGAGTATTTGAAAACAAGCCATAGTGCAGCCAATGGCTCTGTTTCAATATAGGCTCTATTGTGTCTGGACTCTCTGTTTCAAAATAGCACTCAGTTATTTTGAAGTGCATGTTGCATGCAGAAACGTTATTTCTGGAAAATCTCTTCAGATGCATCTGCACTAGCAAGTATGTTCGAAATTGAGATTGAAAGATGGCCTTCTTCTGAAATAACCCACGGAGTGCCTACACACACTTAACGATCTTTCAAAATTAACTTTGAAAGAAAGGGGCCTTTCCATTGAAGTTGGTCCTCCATTCCCATGATGGGAAGAGCAACACTTTCAAAAGATTATTTTGAGAGAGAGCAGGTGTAGATGCTCTGCAGTCATCTATTTCGAAAGAGGGAGTCCTCCATGGTGGTGATCAGCTGGCAGGCAGCGGCACTACTCACAGCAGAAATGGAGCTCTATAGCCCCAGCATCTGGCTGCATTTAAGGAAGCAGAATCCTACAACCGCCCAGACAAGAAGCTGAAAATGTTCAGGCAGCAGGAAGCCCATGCCGCTCTCCAGCATGCTACCAGCTGCAAGACCACAGACAGCACGCCTTGCTCCCTGGCACCATGGCCAGCACCCTGGACCCCTGCCCATGCCAGCCTCCCCCCTTCAGGACACCAGGGAGTCCTCCCAAGAGGGGAGACAAGCACCGAAGACCCAGACTCTCTCGTTGATGGAGGCCAAGCTGGAGGACCTCCTCGCCCTCTGGGAAGATGAGAAGGCCCTTCACCAGATGGGGGGCTGGTGCCACAATGCTGCAGAGTTCAAGCACCTCTCCAAGGGCCTCACCAGCTTGCGTCACCCCACCTGCAACCCAGACCAGGTGAGATCCAAGGTAGAGGAGCTCCAGCAGGGCTATTGCAGGGCCCGGGACATGACTGGGCAGCTGGGGGCAGCGCCCACCAGCTGCCCCTACTTTAAAGAACTGGACCACCTCCTTGCACCCAAGGAGGCAGGACCCTGGCTGTGGTCCTCAGTATAGAGGACCCCAAAACTGAGCTAGAGCCTGAGATGGGGACAGAAGGAGAGGACCGCCTGTTGGCACCAGGCACCTGCAGATGGTCAGGATGCTCCAGAGCATCAGTGATGATGAGGGCTCAAGCAAGGGGGCCCTCATCATTGACATACCATCTGACCCATCCAGCCATGCCCCCTCTGACCTGACCTTTCCCAAGTTCCTTGAAGGACCCACAGATATGTGCCATGCATGCTCATCACTACAGAGCTTGGGGAGGGGATGCTTGGTCCTGCCCAGGATGGCTGTAGCCCACTAACATGGCTGTTGGCCCTGGGGCATATGCAGGCCGGATAGCCCTGCTCCCCAGGCCTTGGGGGGCCAAGGTGCAGCACTCGGCACCATGTGGCCAGGACAGCACCACAGGTCACCTGGCCATGGAGGGACTGACAAGGGCAGAGGGGAGCTCATGCTCACTGTACCCATACAGGGAACACTGGGATGTGGTCTCAGCAGACCCCCGGGGACTGGGAGGGGAGGGGGGTTCGCAGGGGCCATCGCTCAGGATTAATGACCCATTCCTCTCTCCTCTGCTGTCTTCACAGCTCCAGCATCCAGCAGCTGGACCAGCCCTGTCATGGGCCCAGGGAGTCCGACCACCAAAGATGAGGGGGAGTGTCCGAGACCCCAACTGCGAACAGCACAGGGCCACTGCTGGGCCATCTGCCAGTGCCGCCAGGCAAGAGAGGAGGAGACGGGGGATGCTGCCCACACCGCAGCCCTGCAGGACATGACTGGGGTGCTGCGGTAGTGTCTCACAATGGAGCGACAGGCCTGGGACCAGATGGCGGCCAACCTGGATACCTTGACCCAGGCTGTGGTTGGCCATCTGACTCTGACTACTGCACCATCATGAGCCACTCCCACAGCCTCCCCTGTCCCCAGATCACAAGCCCGCCCTCCCTCCTTCCCCTTCTGACCTCCTTCTGCCCCGATCCCTCCCTCCCACCCCATATCCTCTCAGCACCCCATCCCCACGAGCCTGACTTCACATCCCTGGTCCTAACCTACCTCCCTACAGCTGGCCTTGTGCAGCTGGCCCCCATGGTCCTGGCCAGGGCCAAGCAGGAGAAGTCTGTGTCCCCTGCCCCACTCTCCTCTCATGTTAACTCCATGAAGGCCACGATAGCCTGCCCCAGCCATGCCCCTCTCTGCTGGTGCCTCTGACCCCAGCACAACCCCAGCAGGGCCCCTCGACACAGGGGGAAGGGATAGGCGTGGGCAACAGAGATCCAGGCCATCAACCCCCGTCAAGGGGTAAAGGCCCCCGCCTAGACCCTGCTGTCTCCCCCCCTGAAAAAGTAACAATACCAGAATGAGACCTGCTTTGATAGTTGGGAGGTGTGCAGCAATTTTTCTTTGGAAGTTTGCAATGCCAGACAGCAAACAATTAGTGGGAAATCAATTTGGAGTGGGCAAATCTCCACTTGTATAATTTGACATTGCAAATTTGATTTCTTGAGTTACTCCAGTGGGAAGTCAGTAGTACAAAAGTTGTTGTTGGAACCCATTAAAATTGAGCAATTGAGTGCTGGGGTGTAGACAGACAGTTTATAAAATTGACTTCAGACCCTTAAATTTGACTTAATTTCCTTGTGTAGACCAGGCTTTACTCCAGAGGTATTCTCATAAAAATCCCTCAGACAACTGATGAAGCTATCAGAATGCAGCCCTGTACAAGTGATTGAGGTGAAATCTTGGCCCTGTAGAAGTCTATGGAAGATTATCCATGAACTTTAATGGGGGCAGGATTTGACCTTGTAGGTTCAAGTGATATGTTTGACCTTTTTGAGTGTGCGGGTCAGTGTCTTTTTCTGTGAGGACTAAATTAATCAATAGGTATTGTCATGATCATGAGGGTTACCCAGAAGCCTGGCAGTAAAAGGGTTAACCTCCTTAGCCAGGTGGAGTTGGCCTATAAGACTCTAGGTAAGAATTAAATTTTGGCTCCTCTCTTCTCCTGTTCTCTGTCTTTGCTTCTTCTTCCCAGTCATGAGGGAGAGAGACACAGAATATCTCCCTCCAAGAACAGGCCCCCCAGTCCTCTGTAAGTAGGGTAAAGTTTAGATAGATCCATTAGGCTTTATTGTTTTATGGTTTGGGAAGTGGGATTTGATGTCTGTGCACTTTTTAGAAATGTTCTTTTACTCTCCTTGTAACTAAGTTCTAGGCCCATGGTGGAGACTCCCCATGTGTTTTACTTTGTGACTCTTCCATCTAGTCATAAGGCTTGCGACACGAATATTGTTGTAATAATAAAAGTTCTCTCTTTTTCTTTTTATTAACCTGTTATTGGTTAATGTTTGTGTCCTAGTTTTTACTTTTGGGGCTGAGATTTCCCAAGTAGTCTCTCCCTGGTTTCCTTATTATTACTTGGGTGGTGGCAGTGAATTTTATCCCCAGATTCTAAGAATTTTAGGATTTTGGGGGAGAAGTTTATACCAAAATTTGGTAGATAAGGTTTTGGAGGTACTTTTGCTGGCCCCCATTTCTGCATTTATCTTGCTAGAGTGGGGAAGGAGCCATGACAGGTATCTTCAGTGTTACTCTGACCAGACAAGCTGAGAATAGATTTATGCCAGGCTTGAGGGTGATGAAATATTTTCTGAAAGTGTCAGTAATGACTGCATAATTATAATATTTTGATATTTGAATTTATAATAAGAAAAATATGTACTAAGACAACACTTACAATGTGCACATAGGAGGTTAATGATTCAGATTTATCAATTTTAAATACGTTCTAAACTCCCATGTACTTAACTCACTCCATTTTTGTCCAGGCATTTGGCTAGTGCAGCACCTGCAATATAAAGGTCAGTATGACCCAATTTATTCTTAGCATTGGAAAACATTTCTCAAAGTACCCTCTCCTGTGTTGCCATTATGCTCTAGAGAAACATTTTTAGCTTTGTGCATTAGGATATTTAGGAGGTGTGATTACAGCAGTAAATAGAAGTCAATATTCCTATGCCATTAAATTACTGCTGTGATTTCAAATAAAAACAAGTGGAAAAAGGCAAGTTGCAGAATAATTAGTGATTAGTTATGACTGGTGGAAGATCTAAAGAAATAGTGAGCATTGTGATGTATAAAGCACTGACCTTGTGCTTAGTGCTGTGTCATGCATCAATGAAACAATCACCCTGTGTCTACATGTTCCCCTTCCTTTCGAAAGGGACATGTTAATGAGTGGGTTTGAAAGACGCTAATGAGGCGCTGCAATGAATATGCATCACCTCATTAGCATAATGGCAGCCACAGCAATTCAAAAGTGCAGCTTTTCGAATCGTGCACTGCCCGTGGAGACAGGACCTTCTGAAAGGACCCCCCAGTTTTCAAAAGCCCTTCTGCCTATCTGGTGATCGGAAGAAGGGCTTTCGAAAACTGGGTGGGGTCCTTTCGGAAGGTCCCGTCTTCACTGGCGGTGTGAGATTCGAAAAGCCGCACTTTCGAATAGCCGCAGTCACCATTATGCTGATGAGGTCCTGCATATTCATTGTAGCACCTCATTAGCATATTTCAAACCCGCTCGTTAACATGCCCTTTTGAAAGGAAGAGGCACGCGTAGACCCAGCCTTAGAGAACACAGAGCATACTGGGGAATCTGGAGGAGGGAGAGATTTTTGACTCCAGCTGAGGTGTAGTCCCAATGAAATCCCTGAAGCTATGTTAATTTATATCAGCTGAAAATGCCCATTTCTTTCTTTCTTTTGTCCTTTTTTTTTTTTTTTTTTTGCTCACTTTTGGAGAAAATTGCAAAGGAAGTGTTTCTACAGGGAAGGTGAATAATGACAGGTAAGTGGATGAGCAAATGTGGTGTGGAAAGCATTCTGTACAAAGAGCCAAGCACTTGCCCTGTGGGAATGACAGCCACTGTGGGTCCTGGGGCCAGGTGAGAAAGAAAGCCTGGCTCCGCACTCACAGAAGGGGCATAGCCAAGGGCAGAAAGGGCAGGGCCTAGGGCAGTCAGCTTTTAGCACCATTCAAAGCACGACTCTAGCTCCTTCCCTCCCCACACATGGAGCAGGGCTGCCATGGCATTTCAAAGGTTCCTGGAGTTCCAGCCACCACCCCTACCACAGTAGCAGTGGAGGCATCTGGAGTTCCAGGCCCCTTTCAAATGCTGGGTCCCAGTGCAACTGTCCCTTTCAGCACGTCCATCACATGTGGTTCATCATGGTTAGCCATGGGCAAGCTGCCAGGTGGTTTGTTTACTTGATCATCTGCAGCCATGGATCCCTGCAGTTCCCAGTGGCCACGGTTCACTGTTCTGGCCAGTGGAAGCTGTGGGGAAGCAGCATGGGATGGGCCTATTGGTTGACAACAGCTGTGGTGCTCAAAGCTTGTGGATACTCTGGTAAACAAAGCATCTGGCAGCCAGCTAATGGCTAACTATGATGAATCATGTGCAGCCAGCATGCCAGTAGTTCCTCTCCCCGATCTAGACCATTCTTGACTAGTGTATGTCTAACTAGCTCTTAAAGATTTCTAGTGATGAAGATTCCAACGCCATTAATGTCTTAACCATAAATATTAATAGATTACCTATTAAGCTGACATTTTGTAAGGTGTGCTAAAATAGGCCTTGATTTTGAAACATAACATGAAGACTGAGCTCTTTAATGTGATATTTGTGTATATTTCATATTTGACATCAAGGTGTTCATCACACAGGACTGTTTCTTTCCTGCTTCCCATGCAGCAGTGGTCAGGCCTCCTTAAAGACCATGCAAAATATTAACAAGAAAAGAGGCCTAGGGACCCACTCCTGGAAATTCACTTGGAAATACTTGCTTCCCCATTGGAGGGACATTTTCCCCCAAAATTGTTTTTTTAATTTCTAGCTACAGATCTAGTTGTAGAATATCCAGTCCCTAGTCTCTAGCTAAGGAAGATTAGAAATTGTTCATATTAAAATAAGTTATATTTTGAAAAGAGACAACGTCTTCTCCCTTTCACTTCCAGCTCCTACTCACAACTTAACCCTGAAGTGGGAGAAACTAATGATAGACTTAATATGAGTCATTTCCTTGGTTGGAAAATTCTCATGTTGGAGGACCTTATGCCAGTTTTTTGCCCTTCTACTTAAAGATTGTCGTTTGTTAAGTGTAATTTCACACATACATGAGCAAGAGATGATAAAGAGGATGAATTCCCAGGAGTAACTTCAGGACAGCTGTGGTTCAGATACCCTCCACAACATGATGTATTTTCTTCTTCCATCTCGTTCTGGGACAAATTATGATGTCAGCACAACGGTGTTGACTGCAGCTTTGAAGGAGTAGGAAAAAAGGGCTAGATTCATGAGGGGTGACTTAAGTGCCTAACGCTGACATGCAGCCAACACTGAGATGCTTAAAGCCCACATTCAACTTTTGTCTAACTCTGGAGATATCTAAAGTACCTGAGGTACCCTGATTTCTGCTATTGGGCAATACCACATATGCCTAAATTCTGACTGTACCCAGCAGGTTTGCATCTAAAACTCATGACTAATCCTGCTTCTCCCTTCCAGTCCATTGTGTTTGCTTAGAACACAGCTAATCTCCCAGAAAGACAGTTAGAGGAGAAACGCCACCTTTACCCAATAGCCTAATGGTTAGAGCACTCGTTCTCTGACTGACATGGAGTAGACAGTTGAACTTATGTTTCCTTCTTTCTAGGTTAGTGCCCTAATTTTTGGCTTACTGGATATATATTAGGGTATTCTATTATATTCTGACTCTTTATATAAACAAGTAAATATTGTCTAGTTTAGATGACTTCCTGCTCATTATGCTGGGTTCTGTGATTTCGTGTTTTAGCTGCCTATGGCTATGGGTATACTGCAGCCGTATTTCAAAATAAGATATTCCAAAACAGCTAGTTTGAAATATCTTATTTTGAAATAACACAACTACACACAAAATGCATTTTGAAATAACACCCAGCTATTATGAAATATCATTTCTGGATCAATAGTACTATTTCAAAATAGACCCATTGGAGCCCATTATGGCACATTTCAAAGTAGCACTGTTCTGTGTCTTAACAGCATCTTTTTTGAAATAGCAATTTCAAAATAGGCATCATTCCATTTTCAAATGGGCTCTATTCCTACTGCAGTGAGGGCTAACTATTCTGAAATAATACACCCACAAATTTGATTTTATTTCAAAATAGTATGTTCATAGTCAAGGGGTGTGTCTACACGAGCCCCCGCCTTTCAGAAGGGTCAGGCTAATAAGGGAGTTTGGAAGATGCTAATGAGGCGCTGCCATGAATATGCATCACCTCATTAGTATAACAGCAGCCGTGGAGATTCAAAAGCTCCGCTTTCAAATAGCGCACCACCCATGTAGCCAAGGGCCTTTCAAAAGGACCCCCCAGTCTTCAAAAGCCCTTTCTTCTTCAAAAGCCCTTTCTTCTTCAAAAGCCCTTTCTTCCTAACACCAGATAGGAAGAAGGGGCTTTTGAAGACTGGGTATTCCTTTTGAAAGGCTCCTGGCTACACAAGCGGTGCACTGTTCGAAAGCAGCACATTTGAATCACAGTGGCTGCCATTATGCTAATGAGGCACTGCATATTCATGGCAGTGCCTCATTAGCATCTTCCAAACTCCCTCATTAGCCTGCCCCTTCTGAAAGGAGGGGGCTCATATAGACACATCCCAGATGCTGGGTAAGTTATTTCTAAATAATGGCTGTTTTTTTCAAAATAACTCCGGAGTGTAGCCATAGCCAAACTCTCCGCAGTAGTGAGCATGGACATTTAACTGGGTCCAGTCAATGGCAGGGTGCCTAAAAGTTAAGTGCTATGTATAACCCCCTTGTATATCTAACTCTAAGGTCATGGCCACACTAGCCCCTCCTTTCGGAAGGGCTATGGTAATGTGGAACTTTGGAATATGTTAATGAGGTACTGACATGAATATGCAACACCTCATTTGCATAATGACCACCATGCACGATTCAAAATTTCCAGTTTTGAAACGCACACCACCCATGTAGCCAGGGGCCTTTCAAAACAGCCCCCTGATTTCAAAAGCCCCTTCTTGCCATCTGGTTTTGGGAAAAAAGGGCTTTCAAAATGCAGGGGCTGTTTTTGAAAGGCCCCAAGATACTTGGGTGGTGTGAGTTTCAAAACTGGCAGTTTTGAAGCACATGCGGCCACCATTGTGCTAATGAGATGCTGCATATGCCGAAGTGCCACATTACCATAGCCCTTCCAAAAGGAGGTTAGTGTGACCATGGCCTAAGATGATATATTCTTTGCAGTTCTATTCCCAACCTCAGTCCACCTGCTCTGGGAGAAGTTGTGGGAACAAAGCATAGAACACTCATTTACACCATAAACATGAACCGAAGACACAAGTAGTTTCCACCAGATGCTGTGTTGGTGGACATGTTGTCCAAATCACCGTTTAGCCTGTTTGCTCCCCACTTACCAAAGACAATAAGATAAACATAAATACTGAAAGCCTGGTCATGACAAGAGAATTGATATCAAGTGAAAATGCTCACTTCAAGCCTCTTTTGCCTGGTGTTTTCCTCTTTCATTGCATAATGGTTGATTTTCACCTTTATAGGTCCTTCACAAATCTAGCTATACAGCATTTATTCTAGAAAGCAGATGATTATGTCTACACACCTGCCTTAAAAAGAAACATGTTGCTGCTGTTAGTGACTGAAATGGAGAATGGACTAACTAGTGTTTTGTGAATATCAGTAATTGCTCAGTAAGTTTTTCATGAAAATGACACAAGTTAGAAAACTAAAACATAATTATAAGCATTATATTATAAAGCAAGAAAAAAATTCCCCTCCTTCAGTCTTTTTTTAAGAATCTATATTTTTACTAAACTGTGATATTTGACTAATCACTGTACTGATGTTTCACTCTGAGAAACCAAAGAAAACCAGGGCTTGCTAATTGATGGTTAGCTTGGTACCCTTTTTAGCTTGTCAAATAATTATTTAGAACAGAAACAAGAAATGGAATGATCTTAATCATACCCATTGTTTAATGTATTTCTGTTTCAGTTGCAGTATTTTTCTATTGTAACCTCTTGGCATACTAAAGTCAGCTATAAAGCCACATGAATTAAAATATAACTGAACTGACAAACTGTCGACACAATGAAGATCCCAAAGCCAAATCATAAACTTACCTCTGGTAATTATATCAGGCTAATCTTCAGAGAATAGAGGAGAAATTGATGTCTCTGGTCTAATGGGCTGAGCACCATCAGTTTGAGTGGCTCAATGGCTAATACAATACAGTACTAGGTTGTGGCCACACTACATCAGGGTTTTGAAAGGTGAACTTTCGAAATCTTCACTTAGAAAGTTTGCCTTTTGAAAGAGTGACCACACATAAATAGTGGAATGCGGGCTTGATCTGTCCTTTTGAAAGAGAGCAACTACACAGAACCAGGCTCCCTTTTGAAATAAAGGAGCAGGAAATGGCACAGATGAGTCGCATGGATGACAAGCACTTCTGGGAGCTGCAGCCAGCTGCTCCCTTAAGGCCCCCCTCAAACACCCTCCAGGCCCTCATGTGTGCTTCATGGACATCTGTGTGGGCTGGTCGGGCAGGGCCCATTATGCCCACATCTTCAGAAATTCATTGCTTGGTTGCTGGATGCAGGAGGGGACCTATCTCCCACCATGGGAGCTCTCAGTCAGGAACACAGCCATGCCCCCTGTGTAGTGGCTGATGATGCCTACACACTGTAAGCATGGCTTATGCTGCCCTACATGGGCCACACAGACACCAGCCAAGATCTATTCAATGCCCACCTCAACCAAGCCTGCAACACCATTGAGCGGGCTTTTGGGCAGCTCAAAGGGTGCTTCAGGTGTCTCCTGACATGGCTGGAGGTTGGCATCCCCAACATGCCCACCACTGTGGAGGCATGTTGTGTTCTCCACAACATAGTAGAGAGCAAGCACAAGGTTTTCATGCAGTGGCGGGTGGCTGAGGCCATACCCCACTTTGAACAGCCTACCACTGACCCATGCCCCCTAGGTGCACCAGGATGGGGTGCATGTGAGGGAGGCCCTCCAGGAAGCCTTTGCCCAGGGGCCCCAGTGACCAGCCACCAGGCATCCCTCCACAACCACACTCCCACACACCCACCCCTCACCACTTCCCCACCATCACCCCCTGCTGCACATACATACCCCACTTCTCCCCCCCAGAAGGCATGAGGGACACCACTTACATAGAAAAATAAGCATTTTATTGAACCTTAACTAACTCTACACAATTTTTTTACCTCTACAAACCAACTATGTGCAGGGGGCAGAGGGACAACTATGTACAAGGGGGCCCTGGAGTGAGGGTAAGCAAACTCAGAGGAGAGTCCAGCGGGGGTGGGGCTTAGTCCTTGACCGAGGTGGAGGGATGGGAGCCATGGCACCTGTGGGAAACATGACCATCCCAGGTCCAGGGCTCCCTGCTGGGTTGAGATACAGGTGGGACCACAGACAGGTAGGGATGTGGTGGGGGTGCGGCTACCTCAGCTTTGGCAATGGGTCCTGGGAGGAGCTGCGTCCGGAGTGTCCATACTTGCCAGCATTCACTGCCCAAGTTTTTGTTGATTGCATATGGAGTGGTGGGGTGGGAGCAGTGCAACATGGGCTGGGAAGGCTACACAGGAGGTGTGCATTTTGAAACAGGAGAGGTGGCGGGGGGCAACAGGAAGGGCTGCAGGAGAGGCAGTAGGAGAGGCTGTCAGTGGAGTGGGTGCCTGGGCCAGGCAGGTGGTGACGGCCTGGGTGAGGGCATCAAGGGACCCCACCTCCCTTTCCCAGGTCTCCCGCTCCATTGAGAGCCACTCTTGCAGGAGGCGGTTCTGCTCCCACCGAACAGCCGTATGAGTGGCGGTGCCCTCCTCCTGGAGAGTGTGACAGCATTCCCTTTCAGTGCAGGGCAAGGTCCTCGGGATGGGTGGCACCCCATCCCCCTTGCCAGCTGTTGCTGGGCTCCCCGGGACATTGACGGGACTGGCCTCTGGATGCTGGAGCTGTGGAGACATAAGGGAAGAAGGGGGGTGCCCTGTTGGTTGCACTATCTAGGCTGTGTTGGGAAATGCCCTCCATGCCTGTCAGCCAGCCCTCCCTGCCCTTTTGAGTAGAGGCCCTGAAGCATCCCTGGTGCAGAGGGGTCCCATGATGGGTGACACATATGCTGGACCTGGTCCACCTCCCCCAACCTATATCCTCTCATGACGTGCCCTGTGTGGCTGTCCACAGGATTAGGTGCTGATGGCTGTGCACAGGCCTCTACTGGAGATGGGGACCATGGCTTTCCCTGGTGCCTCCAGTCTGGGGCTGGTTGCCTTGTGGGTGGCCCGATGCTGGCTGTGGCAGAAGGCAGTCGCTCCCCCGCTACCTGTCCCAGAGTGTTGAAAACACCCAGGTCCTACCTGAGGGTGCCTCAAGAAGCTTGGGGAAGTCCTGGCCGGAGACGGCCTAGCTGGTCAACTGGGACAGGATGGCTATGAACAGGGTTCCCTCACTGGACCACTTCTTGCTGTCATCTGGTTCAGGCTCCAGGTGCTGAGGGGATGGTGCCATCAAGGGCCCTGGCTCTTTCTCCTCAACCTCATCTGTCTCTGCCATGTCCAGGGGCTCTTCTTGGGGGTCTGCCTCTCTCACCTCAAGGAGATAGTCAAGTTCTTTATAAGAGGGGCAGTCCCAACCACCTGGCTGCATCCTTAGCCTTGCAATAGGCCTGAAGCAGCTCCTTGAACTTTGAATGAACTTGGTCAGGGGTCCGGGAAGGGTGACCCTGTTTGGTGGGGCCCTCGGAGAGGCAGCCAAAGGCTGCTACATTTCACTTGTGACCCTGCTTCTGCATCAAGACCTCCTCATCCCCCCACAGTCTAAGGAGGTCTAAGAGCTCAGGCTTAGTCCATGTTAGGCCCCTTTTTTCCTTGGTTTCCTGGGAACCCTGTCAAGTGCTGCCCTGGGATCCCTGGGAGGTGCAGGGGGTCCTGGTTGCTTACCATGGCTCCAACAGGTGTTTTTTTTCTCATTGTGGGGGGTGCTGGAGGGTGCGTAGCTGCAGGCATGTGCTTGTGGCTGCCAGCACAGTCTCAGCTTCCTGCACGGGGTTTCTGGGTCACTGCATCTTTAAAAGCATCCAGAGATACTAACTATAGAGTCTCACTGGTGCTGGCAAGAGAGTCTCTGTGTTCCAGCTGGCCGGTGCTATGGAGTACTTGCTCATTCAGAATAGTGGCCTGTGGAGTGATTACACGCATTTCCTTTCAAAGTTAATTTCAAAATGAAATGCTTTTCCCAACACAGAAATGGAAGTACAATTTTGAAAGGCCTGCCCCATCCTTTCCAAATTAATTTTGAAAGGCACTATTTGTGTGTAGGCGCTCCATGGCAAATTTTGGAATGTCGCCTGCTTTTGATATTCTTTTAGAAATTCATCCCTAGCACAACCATGGCCAAAAACTTGAATTTGGAAACAGCCTCTGGCTCCATAGTTCATGACATGGTTCCTTGGGTTCATCTCAGGCTAACTCAGAACAGGGAATTCTTTGCTGCATAAAGAATATTTAAATGTGACAAAAGGCATGGACAACAGCAAAAACAAATGAGTTTTAAAAAGTCAGATCCCCAGCCCTGATATTGCTGCATTGCTCTGCTCTTGTGGTGCAAAAGTACTGTAGTTTGCTGAAAAATGAAATCCCAAAAGAAAGAGAAATTCTCAATTCATTTAGAGCTGCTATCATTTTTCATAGACCCCCTCCCTAAGCCTAAGGAATGTGTAACAGAAAAGGTAATGTCAGCGGAATTTCTGAATCCTGACAATCCCTACTTTTGGGGCCATAATCAGCTGTCATAAATTAAAATATTTTTGAACTGTTACCATGGACCAGCTTGGTTTCCAGCCAACTAAGTGATGAAATGGGGATAAAAGTGTTATAAACCACTTTCCCTTGCCTGTCTCCAATTTACACAAGTTCCAGCTCAGAAGATTCCCAAGCCTGGGGACAAATAAAAAGGGATGGGCAACAGAAGCTAATAGAAATAATACATAAAAACTGTGATATGCAAGTGTAATGCAAATGTAATGTTTTAATAAATAATGGCACGTTTTAGACATGTCTCCAGACAGAAATACAATTTAATAATGATCTTTTGCAATACTGAGCCAAAGAGACTATCTTGAAATAGTAAACTGTTGCTTTTCATTTCTCCTTCTCATGTACTTTATCTGGAGGGCAACCAGATCAGTAAGCTTAGTACTTGTTATTAAAAATAAATATCATTACTGTAAGCCAAAATACTGGGTGACGAATATTTTTTATCTGTTCAGAATGATGAAACAAACAAAAAACAATGAGAACAGAGTATTAGTTTTTAAATTACTCTAAATCTCTCAGTTGTAATGCCTTTATGGTTCTTTTGAAAGTAAAATAACATTGTGATAATTCACATCTGAAAAAGATGAAAACAGCATTGTGATACATGTTCTTACTTTGGCATTGTGAGATATCAGATGTAGTGATTGTCTAACACAATTATTTTCAAAAGAACACATGAATAAGATATGATTTAAAAAAAAAACTCTCAGTAGAAATCCAATTTAGTACAGAATACTAAAAATCCCAGACTCTAAAATGAAAGGGAATGCCTATGTTAAGCATAGACAAGAACAGACTAGAAAACAGGCTTATAGAGGGATCAAAAAATAATCACAAACTGGGTAAAGCTAAGGATATGGGATCTGAATCCCCATATTCAAACCTGTCACTAGTGGTTGGATTTTGGGTCAGATTTAAATATTGAAGCAGTCTTTTAACTGGTTCCAAAGTGAACATGGCTGAAATTGCATAAGAAGAGCCATCCTTAGGAGCTTTGGTCCAAGCAGTAGAAACTTCTTGTGACAGGCTGATCATCTGAACATTTGGACACTGGGGTCTCAAAACTCATGAGAAGAGCTTACACAATTTTAATATTGTTGAATCAAACCTAAATCTCAACCTTAGAATAGAGCTTAACCTTAGAATAACCTTATATCTTCTTCCAACTTCTTCTAGTTCCTTAATATACAAATTCCCTTATTCGTAAGTAGATGTCACTTACTTATGTTAGGTCAAAGAGAACTTGACTGAGCTAATATTTGTCCTTTGTCTCACTCCGGAATATGTCCCCTTGGATACTTCTACTGTTTCCAGGACGTTCCTTTAATAAATCATGTTTTTATCTTCTAGAAAATTTAAACATGATAATGATTTGAGGTACTTTGCGACCTTAACAGTTAACCTTGAATCAGCTCCTTGAGCCATTATGTCACAACACTATGATTCCATGCTAATTTTTTACAAAAAATACTCTCCGATTTTGGCATAACACTCTTTCCTGGAAAACAGTTCTTGCTCCTTTCCCCATTCCTACCACAAAACAAAGAACCATTTATTTGTTAAAGTAGATGTAACTTACAGTAAACATGACATAAATTTAAATAATTTTAATTAACCATTGAAAAAATTGCTATTATGTCAATAGGACTGACTACAGATACACAACATAAAAAGGAGAATAGATTAACAAACATTTTAGCAGTTGGAGGTAAGAGCAGTCTTATTTTCAACTTTGTCTAGCATGTTCACAAAAATAAATAAAAGGACAAATTCTGCTGATATATAGCAATTTAGCCATGAGCAGAATCTGGCCTTCTGTTTATTTTACATATATATAGAGAAAGAGAGAGAGAGAGAGAGAGACCACTGAAATTAGTAATTCACACTGAAATCTCTATTACCTTTAGAAAAGAATCTTTACTGGCACAAAGCACCCACATTTAAGAACTGTTTATAGTAAGTTAAAGTGCAGTAATTAATTATTATATATGTACTGAGCAAATTATTTGTTAAATTAAATGTAACTCACTAAAAATTAAAATATTATAAATATATGGATATATACTTTCACACAGAGATAATAAAAAGGGTGCAGACTGAAAGTGGAAGAAACCTTCCGTAATTCATGGTTTCATAATTTGCCTAGACAACCCAGATTTTGGTCCAGAAGCTAAGGGCATATGAAGTCTGGAGGAAAATAAGGAACTTGAGAAATCCCAGTTTCTTCTTACACCCATAAGCTGCATCTACACGTGCACGCTACTTCGAAGTAGCGGCACTAACTTCGAAATAGCGCCCGTCACGTCTACACGCGTCGGGCGCTATTTCGAAGTTAACTTCGACGTTAGGCGGCAAGACGTCGAAGTCGCTAACCTCATGAGGAGATAGGAACAGCGCCCAACTTCGACGTTGAGCGTCGAAGTAGGGACAGTGTAGACGAGCCGCGTCCCAGTGTAGACGAGCCGAGTCCCAATTTCGACGTTGACGGGTCCTCCATGGCGGCCATCAGCTGGGGGGTTGAGAGACGCTCTCTCCAGCCCCGCAGCTCACTGGTGGCCGCGTGGAGCGGCCCCTTAAAGGTCCCCTCCCCCGCCCTGACTGCAGGAGGCTGAGGCAACGTGCAGGCTCCTGCCTGCACACGCGGCGGCGAGCCTGCACAGCCCTCAGCCCCTGACAGCAGCCATGGCTGCCCAGCAGCCCCCCCAGCGCCCCCAGGGGACCCCCCCCAAGAGGAGCCACAGCAGCCAGGGCAGCCAGAGGGCCACGCAGTCTGGGAAGCGGCAGCGGGGCCCCTCTTGGACGGAGGCCGAGATGCGGGACCTGCTGGGGCTCTGGAGCGAGGAGGAGGTGCTCCAGGTAATGGGGAGCAAGAGGCGGAACGCGGATGCGTTCGCTCGGCTGGCCGATGGCCTGGCTGCCCGGGGTCACCCTGCCCGCACTCCGGACTATGTCCGGAGTAAGGTGAAGGAGCTGCGGCAGGGTTATGCCCGGACCCGGGATGCGGCCAGCCGATCTGGGGCCGCCCCCGTCACTTGCCCCTTTTACAGGGAGCTCAGGGACATCCTGGGCTCCTGGCAAACCTCCTCCCCTCCGGCCACCTTTGACACCTCGGCTGACGAGCCCGAGCAGGCCCTGCAGCCGGGCTCCGCCCCGGAGGTAAGCCCCGCACCCCGGGGGCCCCCCCCGGAGGCCATCCCCGGGACATCGCGGCAGGAGGAGGAGGAGGAGGAGGAGGAGGGGGGCTCCTCCTCCACCGATTCCAGCCTGCAGATCCTCCTCCTGCCATCCCGGAGCAGTAGCAGGGCCTCCGACCCCCGGGGATCTCCGGACCGTGGGAGCGGACCCACAGGTAGGTACCCCTCTCTGGTGGACACCCCGGGGCTTGAGGGGCGGGGGGAACAGAGATGTGTCCAGGGCCCCCCACACGCTCACATGGCCATGGCCCCAAGGACACCAGGGCCATGGCCCTCACAGCACTGCAGCCATCAGCCCCTGCCCCCCGCCACCCTGCATGACAGTGCCATGCCCCATCCCCGGGCCAGGGGGGAGCAGAACCTCGAGGGGCCCCCGGGCGGAGGGGGTCGGACACCCCGCAGCAGCAGCATGCGATGGAGTGGGGGGAGTGCCAAAGGGAGACTCAGGCTACATATGAGCCACCCGAGCCGAGGAGCTCCCAGGGCCAAAGGAGGATCCTGGCGCTACAGCTGGCAGGTGACACCTCTGCCCTGAACAAACAGGAGGGAGGAGCCGAGCTGGCTTGGAATTGGGGGGCGAGGGCGGGGGCCACAGGTAGAGGCTAGGGGAAGGGAGAGCTGGTAGGCAGCCAGCCAGAGGAGGGGGAAAGCTGCATCCCAGAGGGGCCCCCCTTGTGGTCTTCTCCCCACGACGGGTTGGAAGGACTGTCTCTTCCGACAGCTGGTGCTGTCACTCCTGCCAAAAACTGGCCATCTGTGGCCTAAGAAAGCTCTCCTGCTCTCAGACCCTGCGGGGTGAAGTGAGAGTCGCTCCCACCAGGGGACGGGCTGCAGGGCAGGGGGACCCCTGAACCCCATCCATCACAGCAGCATCTCCCGGGGACGGGGATGGGGAACCTGCAGCACAGGGCGGGGGGGACAAAGGCCACGGCTCGGGGCCCACACTAACGCCTGTCTCCATTCTTCTTTCCCCGCTCCTCTCCTGTGTCCTGCACCTGCACCTGCACCATCCGAAGGACCAGAAGAGAGCGCCGGCGAGGCATCGGTCGTCCCGGAGACCCCTCCGGGACCCTCGCTCCAAGCCAGCCCCTCGGCCGAGGAACGACCGGCCCCGCGGAGGGCCAGATGGCAGACCCTGCGCCTGCTACCGCCGGCGGCCACGGACCCCCAGATGCTGGCCATCCACCGCCGGCAGCTGGAGGTCTCGGAGCAGCACCTCCGGCTGCAGGAGCAGGCGCTGGCCTGGCGCAGAGAGGCATGGGGGGCCTTTCTGGATACCATCAATCGGCTGATTGATTCCCTGGCCCCCCATGCCGCGCCGGCCGCGCCACCGCCCGCCATGCCCGCTCCTGCAGCCCCACCATCGGCTGCTCCAGCCGTCGCCGGGCCGTCCGCCGTCGCCCCACCACCTCCCCGCGAGGGCCACCGTGCCGAGGGACCCCTGGAGCCACCCGCGACTCGCCGGCGCCGCTACTTCCCAGTGGAGCCCGCTCCCACCCAGCCGCGCACCAGACTGCAGGCCCGGCGGAGCTCCCGGCCGGGCACGCCCACTGCTGGGCTGTAGGGGCGAGGGGCCCGGGACGTGGGCCCCCCCCCTTGTTGGACAGACTTTGGGGACTGGGTGGGTGGTGTGGGTGTTTCCCCTGTTTGCCCCGTCCACCCCTGTACATAGTTCTCCCCATTCTCCTCCCTGCTTTTTGTTTTTCTTTTGATGGCGCACAGTGCTTTCATTTTTATTGTTGTACATAGTTTTATTTGTGCCCATCTTGGTTTTGTTGAATGTTTGTCCCTCCTTTTTGGTTTCTGTCTCACATATATATATTTTTTTATTTAAAAAAAAAAAAAAATTCGTGAGGACAAAAAAAACATTTACGTTCACCCACAAGTTCGTGCTGTCATTTCTCCTGGACAAGTGGGGGGGGGCGGTGGGGTGCTCCATGGTGTGGGCATTGGGGCAGGAGTGTGGGGGAGGAAGGGGCGGGCAGTAGGGGGCCTGGGCAGAGTTCACCCCACGGCCTGGTTGTCGAAGTGGGCCGGCAGGGCCTCCCGGACCCGGGTCCCCTCTGGGTCCACCTGCCGACTGGGGGCAGCAGGTGGCTGGAGGTGTGCGCTTCCGGCCTCAGCGGCCCAGCCTTGAAGAAAGCTCTCCCCCTTGCTCTCCACGAGGTTGTGCAGGGCGCAGCAGGCACCCACAATCTGGGGGATGTTGCTGGGGCTGGCATCCAGGCGGGTGAGGAGACATCGCCATCGTCCCTTCAGGCGGCAAAATGAGCGCTCCACCACCTGACGCGCACGGTTCAGGCGCCGGTTGAAGCGCTCCTGGCTGGCGGAGAGGTGGCCCGTGTAGGGGCGCATGAGCCACGGCCGGAGGGGGTAGGCCGCATCCGCGATGACGCAGAAAGGCATGGTGGTGTCCCCCAGAGGGATGTCCCGCTGGGGGATGTAGGTCCCCGCCTCCAGCCGGCGGCACAGGCCCGAGTTGCGGAACACCCGGGCGTCGTGGGTGCTGCCAGCCCAGCCCACGTAAATGTCCTGGAAACGTCCCCGGCTGTCCACCAAGGCCTGCAGGACGACTGAATGGTAGCCCTTCCGGTTGAGGTATCGGCCTCCACTGTAGTCCGGGGCGCGGATGGGGATGTGAGTCCCATCCAGAGCCCCGAAGCAGTTGGGGAAGCCCAGGGTGGCAAAGGCGGTGACAGTGGCCTGTGGGTCCCCCAGCCTCACGAGCCTGTGCAGGAGCATGGAGTTGATGGCACGCACGACCTGCAGAGAAAGCACATGGGACAGCCCCAATGAGGGGTGAGCAGGGTGTGCGTGGCCCTGGCCTGCTCTGCCCTGGCCTCCCTGCCCTGCTCTGCCCTGGCCCCCCTGGCCTGCTCTGCCCTGCCCTGCCCTGCCCTGGCTCCCCTACCCTCCCCTGCCCTGCCCTGGCCCCCCCTGCCCTGCTCTGCCTTCCCTGGCCCCCCTGGCCTGCTCTGCCCTGCCCTGGCCTGTCCTGGCCCCCCTACCCTCCCCTGCCCTGCCCTGGCCCCCCCTGCCCTGCTCTGCCTTCCCTGGCCCCCCTGCCCTGCTCTGCCCTGCCCTGCCCTGTCCTGGCCCCCCTGCCCTGCTCTGCCCTGCCCTGGCCCCCCTGCCCTGCTCTGCCCTGGCCCCCCTGGCCTGCTCTGCCCTGCCCTGCCCTGCCCTGCCCTGGCCCCCCTGCCCTCCCCTGCCCTGCCCTGGCCCCCCTGCCCTGGCTCCCCTGCCCTGGCCCCCCTGCCCTGCCCTGGCACCCCTGCCCTGGCTCCCCTGCCCTGCTCTGCCCTGCCCAGCCCTGCCCTGGCCCCCCTGCCCTGGCTCCCCTGCCCTGCTCTGCCCTGCCCTGCCCTGCCCTGGCCCCCCTGCTCTGCCCTGGCCCCCCTGGCCTGCCCTGGCCTCCCCCTGTGGGTTCTCTTACCTCCATGAAGACAGCCCCGACGGTGGCCTTTCCGACGCCAAACTGCTGCCCCACGGATCGGTAGCTGTCCAGAGTGGCCAGCTTCCAGACAGCGATGCCGACCCATTTCTCCACAGGGAGGGCACACCGCATGGCAGTGTCCCGGTGCCTGAGTGCGGGGGTGAGCCACTGGCACAGCTCCAGGAATGTCTGTCGGGTCATCCTGAAGTGGCGGACCCAGTGGTCGTCGTCCCACTCCCCAAGCACCAGCCGCTCCCACCAGTCGGTGCTGGTGGGGTAGCTCCACAGCCGCCGGCGTGGGAGGCGGGGGGTGGAGCGGGGTGCTGCAAGGGTAGGGGCTGAGCCCTGCTGCCCTGGGGGCATGTCCTCCCCTGGGGCAAGAAGGTGCTCAGCTGCCCCCAACATGACAAGAGCCAGGGCAAGCCCTGTTCCTGCCGGGAGGGCTGGGTGGACCTCTAGCTGCTGCTGCTGCTGCTGCTGCTGCTGGGGGTCCATGACTGCGGCGCTCGGGGTCTGTGTGCCTATATGGCTCCTCAGACCGCGTGCTGTGCAGGCTGAGTGTATGTGGGAGGGGCCCTTTAAGGGAGCGGCTAGCTGTTGCCCCGGAAGCGCTAGTCCGCCCGTTGACCCTGTCTGCAGCTGTGCCTGGCATCCCTATTTCGATGTGTGCTACTTTGACGTGTAGACGTTCCCTTGCTGCGCCTATTTCGATGTCGGGCCGCGCAACGTCGAAGTTGAACATCGACGTTGCCAGCCCTGGAGGACGTGTAGACGTTATTCATCGAAATAGCCTATTTCGATGTCGCAACATCGAAATAAGCTACTTCGATGTAGGGTGCACGTGTAGACCTAGCCATGATGATCTTACAGTTTACAGCTGTTTTCAAGTCATAATAATGGCAGATCCTTGAGAACATCATTAAGGGTCATTGAGGATTATCAGAGCTATTTTTGGTATTCTGTGTACTATCTCCAAGTTTAGTTTTTTTGGGGAAAGCAAAAAATTCAGGCCTCGACAATGATTTAGTTCCTCATCCCTGAGGTTTTAATCTAATCAGAATTCATTTTCACCATGCTTTCTGTATCAAAGTTATTTCGTTAAAATATGCTCTATTTTTAGTGATGAGCCCCCATGGCACTATAGAGAGGTCATTACATTTCCGACTTATAGGAGTGGGAATTGGAGTCAGCATTTGTATTATTTAATAAAAAGTTCTTGTGACAGTTCAAAAGTCATATTTCATTGGACACTTACAACATTAACATGTTGAACTAGCTACATAAGTTATTTTGCAAGCCTTTTTCTAACCAGTAGTAGTAGTAGGCATCCTTCAGTCTGCATAGACTATGGATCGCGCCCTTTAAAGTTTCAATTGAGGACTTCATTGACAGCGTCTATTGTGACTATGAAGACCCACACAAGAGTGACAGTCCTTGCTGCATCTCTTGCAGATGTAGTGGGTGTCTGGCAAGTCCTTATTGTGCTTTCTGTGCACCCGCTTCTCCTCTGCTAGCTGTCTGATCTTCATCTCGCCCTTCTGAACCAGTTATGACAAAAAGAACAAGGTACTGTATGATATATTCCCCTTGGGTTTCTTTGAGAAATACTAATGTATATACTGTTTTAACAGATGATTTCTTTCTTCTGAAGTATCAATTCTTCTACTGTAAGTCATTTCATCTGCCTATTTTGTCCTTTTCCACAGTGGAATCTCTATTGAATGGTGTCCAGTTAGCTCCGGCAGGTCCCTTGAAACTTAATTTCACCCTGTCCCGGTGAGAACAATTTTTATTCTGGGTAGTTTCCAGTACAAGAGCCCACCCCCAACCCCCTGCCCCTTTATCCATCTTCCATTCTTCCTTTAGAAAACCAAAATGTCTTATTTTCAGGGGACTCATTGTGAGCACAAACTCACATCTGAAAGTCAAAGGAACTGAAATGCTTGTTAGTGCTCTGTATTACTTTGTCCAATAAACCTAAGTTATACTCTGGATTCCAAGTTCTTGCTCATTGGGCTAGCAGAAGATTTATAGTAACCAGCTTATTTAACTTAGGAGTATAGACAGTTTCAGGGTGCGTCAAATGCAGCACTGAGCAGAAAGGAAAACATTTGCATTGTGATGAAAATGGAGAGGTAAAATGGAGGAAAATTGGAGCAATGTTATTTAATGAGAATACCAAGTTCTGTACCCAACACCTCACATCTTATGACAGAGGTATGTTCTGAGCCCAAGACTGGGAAAAGCAGGCTCCTGCTTTAAAAACTAATACTAACCCCTTGGGCAGCTGTGAAAACATTAAATTAAACCTCTGCCTCAATTTCCCTGCCTGTAAAATTCAGATAATAAAACAATAGACAATAATGCTTGAATATTATATTAAAGGACTTGTGCACATTATTGCTACAGACAGAATCATATGCTGATATGTATTTTAGCTCACTGTGTATTACCTCACTCCAAAGTTTTAAATGTATATTTTGAAATTAAGTCAGAAGACTGTGGGTTCTTCATACAGAAAGAAGATTCTGGCAAAGTCTGCTTTCATTAAGACTTTTTTTTTTAGTCAATATTTCCACTGATGTTAGCTTTTAACTGATTTGTACTGGATGCATCATCATGATAATATTTTGCAGGTAAATATTTCTCTCTATTTGTAGCTATACTATTTCCTTTTTCTTTTTCTGTCAACCTCTTACTTTCACTATGTGGTTCTATTTTTATTTTCAAAATGAAATAACATATATTACTATGTTTGTTCTTTATTCTTAAGACCCTGAAAATCCCAAAGGGACATACCAATCATCTAACCTTGCTGACATGGTACCATAAATGCTGGGGTCTTTAAGGGAATATAGTGGGGAAAGGGAAGGATATATTGAAGAAGAAAAAAAAAGAGCTGACTTCCTTTTCTAAATAGAGTGACCAGGGAGAAATCAGACTTGGAGTAGGGCTTTCTAATCAAGAGGAAGTGTCTAGGAAAAGGCTGATAAGGCATAAGAAAAGCATCCCATAAATGGCATGACGAAGGATCCTAGAAGAAGCAGGAGAAGGAACCCTAGTAATGTGTGGTTCAACAGTGGGAAATAAGGCTGTGACATTTACACAAAAAGGTGAAGATTTAAACTTGCACCCTGATGTGCTTCAGTGTGGCTGTGGCCACACAAGGAAGTGATGTTGAAAGGGGTGATCCTGATCCGTCAGTCTGAGGTGAGTCACTTCAAAATGAAATTACTATACACAAAATATGGATCAATGTTGTGATTCTCAAAATCAAAGAGACAACATCCCCCATCCTTTCAAAAGGGAGTGGCTACACAGCCTACAGCCTCCTTTTGAAATAATGGGGCAGAAAATGGCATAGGAAGGGTTGAATGACCAACAAGCCCTTTCTGGAGCACGGGCCAGCTGTCCCTTTAAGGAGCCCTTCCCAAACACCTCCCCCTGTGCACATGCTGAGGGCTCAGGGCTCAGGCTGCTTGCAGAACATGACCTCCAGCTCAGCACCATTGGAGCCTTGCTCAGCCCCAACACTGCAGCCCAGCATGGACCTGCAGCACTTCAGGGATGGGCACATCCTGGACATCATGGCCAGCCTGATGGACATCCTGGCAGCATGCCACTTCAGACTCCGTGCTGCCCACTATGTGGCCGGCCTCCTACAGAATCCCCGCCATTGGTGCATCCAGAGGACCCCCTTCCCCAGGCCTGCCACTGCGTCTGGTGGTACCCCACCAGTGGGAAATGATGGGACAACATCATTCTGGAGGACTAGCATGATGAGCAGTGGCTCCACAATTTTAGGATGACCCAGGCCACCTTCATGGAGCTGTGCCAATGCCTAGCACCAGCACTTCACCACCGGAACATCCGCATCCAGGCTGTGCTCCCCCTGGAAAAAAGGGTGGCCATCACCATATCAAAGCTGGCCACCCCCGATAGCAACCTCTCCACTGGCCACCAATTCGGGGTGGGGAAGGCCACCATCAGGGTTGTCCTTCTAGAGGTAAGGCAGCTGGGGTCATACACCCACTGTGGGGCCTGGGAGAGGGTCCCAGGGAGGGGGTCTCCCTGCATGCCTCCACATGTTCATATATGCCTGTGCCCTCCACCCCATTCAGGTCATCAACACCAACAACCAGATCCTCCTGCACTTGCTCATCTGCTTGGGAGATGTGGATGCCACCATGGCTGGGTTCTAGCAGCTGGGATTCCCCAACGTATTGGTGCATTGGACAGCACCCACATTGCTGTCTGGGCCCCACCACAAAGCCACAGATGGTACATAAATCAGAAGGGCTACCACTCCTTTGTCCTCCATGCCCCTGTGAGTGCCCAAGGATGATTTACGGACATTTGCATGGGCTGGTTGGAACTGTGGAACTCATGGCTCAGGTGCCGGATGGCTGAGGGCACCTATGTCCTCCCAGTGGAGCTCCCAGTGGGGGACATAACCATGTCCCTGTGCATTGTTGCCGAATGTGCTCGGACCTGGCTAATGTGCTCCTACATGGACCACACCAATGAGAGCCACACCCACTATAATGCCTGGCTCAACCAAGCCAGGAACATGGTGGAGTGGGCATTTGAGCATCTGAAAGCACACTTCAGGTGCCTGCTGATGCGCCTGGAGGTGGGAGTGGGTGTGGGCATGAGCTGTGCTCTCCACAATCTCATGGAGAGCAAGCACGAGCTCTTTGTGGCACTCTGGGCAGCTGAGACTGTGCCACAATATGTCCAGCTAGGTACGGTTTCATGTCACCAGGTGCACCAAGATGGGGTGCGCATGCAGGAGGCCTTCCACGAGGCCTTTGGCTGGGGGTCCCCATGATCTGGTCCCAACCCACCATGTGCAACCCCCCTGCACACTCACACCCACCTTTGCCCCACCAACACCCCCATCCACACGCACATCCCTCACCATTCCCACCCAATGCACGAGACAGACTCTGTGTAACAAAGTTCACTGTTGATTCATCAAACCCCAAAATGCTTCCAACATAACAGCGGGGTAGGGGGTGAACTATTTACAAGGGCAGGCAGGGTGAACTATTTACAAGGGACAATGGGAAGTCTCACTTGTCTGTAGGGGTGGGGGGGTGGGAGCCATGATGGACCCTGGAGCAGTAACCACTCTGGGTCTGGGTACCCCTGTGGGGCTGGGATGGCACCTGGGCACAGACAGGCAGGGGCATTCTGGGGTTGCGATGGTCTCAGACTTACCAGAAGCACTGGTGGAGCCATGGCCAGGCCAAGCACACCTGCCCACAGCCACCACATGAGCTTCTCCCTCTCAGCTGCATTCATGCTGGGTGGGAGCAGAGTGTTGAGAGGCAGGGCATGGGAGGGGTGATGGGAGGAGCAGAGGCAGGGGTGGTAGGGGGCTTTAGGACCAGGGATAGAAGGGGAGGAGGCTGTAGGAAAGGCCATCCATGGAGTGGGCAGCTGTGTCAGGCAGTTGACAACAGCCTGGGTTAGAGTACCAAGGTACCCTGAAACCCGGTCCCAGGCCACTTGCTCCATAGAGAGCCATTCCCACAGCAGGCAGTTTTGCTCCCACCATGCAGCTGTGTAGGCTGCTGCTAAGTCATCATCTTGGCTGCAGCGGCGGTGTCACCTGGCATGACTCCCAGTCCTGGGAAGCATTGCTCCTTCCCCTTTGCCAGGCACTGCAGGGCTTCCTGGCACATCAAGGGGGCTGGGGTGGCCCATGGACATTGAGGCTGTGAAAACACAAGGGGAGAGGGTAGGGAACTGTGAAGGGTCTTCTCCGGTGGTCCTGCCTCCTTGGGGCCAAGAAGCCAGTGCAGGTCAATGTAGTAGGGGCAGGTGGCAGGCACTGCCCCAACCATCTGGCTGAGTCCCTTGCATTCACATACCCCAGTGCAGCTCCTTGACTTTTGACCACACCTGCTCTGAGGTCTGGAGGGATGGCTTCTTGCAGCCAGGGTCTTGGCCAGCCAGGCGAAGATGACTGCATTCCACTTCCGCCCCTCCTTCCTCAGCCAGAAATCATTCCTCCTGCCCCCTGGATGGCCAGCAGGTCCCAGTCTTCAGCCTCCAGCCCCTCCTCTTTGGGGGCTGCCAGTGTCCTGGAAGAGCGGCCCTCATGTCTTGGGATCCATGGTGCTCCTGGGGGGGGTTCGTCCTGCTGGCCCGGGCTCTGGCTGTCTGCATTTCCGCCATTCTGGAGGGTGCTAGAGAGTGTTCCACAGGAAGCTTGTGCTCCTATGGCTGCCAGAACACTCTACGCTTCCTACATGGGATATTTGTCTCCCTGTAGCTTTAAGGCAGCCAGAGTTGACAGCCATAGAGTCCTGGCTGCTGGCCAGGGCATCTCTGTGTTCTGGGGAAGGGCCAGCTCCATGGAGGACTTGTGATTTTGAAATGCTGGCCAGGGGAGTGTCTATACATGTTTCATTTTGAAATTGACGTAGAAATGGGGCACTGTTCCCAAGACAGGAGTGAAACAGCACTTTCAAAATGACTGCTTTTCATCCCAATGCTGATTTTGAAAATAGTGATTTTCATGTAGTTGTTCTGCTGCTCATTTTGAAATAACTCCTTATTTCAAAATTGCTTTTGAAATTACTTGCTCGTGTGGCCACAGCCTGTAAGAGAAGAAAAGTGTGCCTTAGGCCTGCTGTGGACACCCATTCTTGCTCAAGTGCCATGGGCTGTTGTTTTCAGAGGATTAGAGTAAAATCCTTCTGTGAAAGATGTCAGCCTGGGGGTACCCCTGTTCATTGGGGCTACGTCTACACGTGCAGCCAACATCGAAATAGTCTATTTCGATGAATAATGTCTACACGTCCTCCAGGGCCGGCAACGTCGATGTTCAACTTCGACGTTGCTCAGCCCAACATCGAAATAGGCGCAGCAAGGGAACGTCTACACGTCAAAGTAGCACACATCGAAATAGGGATGCCAGGCACAGCTGCAGACAGGGTCACAGGGCGGACTCAACAGCAAGCCGCTCCCTTAAAGGGCCCCTCCCAGACACAGTTGCACTAAACAACACAAGATACACAGAGCCGACAACTGGTTGCAGACCCTGTGCCTGCAGCATAGATCCCCAGCTGCCGCAGAAGCAGCCAGAAGCCCTGGGCTAAGGGCTGCTGCCCACGGTGACCATAGAGCCCCGCAGGGGCTGGAGAGAGAGCATCTCTCAACCCCCCAGCTGATGGCCGCCATGGAGGACCCAGCAATTTCGACGTTGCGGGACGCGGATCGTCTACACGGTCCCTACTTCGACGTTGAACGTCGAAGTAGGGTGCTATTCCTATCTCCTCATGAGGTTAGCGACTTCGACGTCTCGCCGCCTAACGTCGAAGTTAACTTCGAAATAGCGCCCGACGCGTGTAGACGCGACGGGCGCTATTTCGAAGTTGGTGCCGCTACTTCGAAGTAGCGTGCACGTGTAGACGCAGCTTGGGTGTGTTATCAGAGCTGAGCCTTGCCTTACTTTCCTCTGAACAAGTCCAAACAAATCTCTCTCTCTCTTTCTCTTTCATTTTAATTCAAGAAGCAGAGTTTATATTTTCGTGTATATCATCCATCTATTCTAGTACCTCTTCCCAGGTACTGATATGACTTGTGCCACTACCATGCTTTTATTTGCATGATACCCTTGTGAAGTAGAGAAGTATCATCTTAATGATAATCCTCTGACAAGTATTATGTAGAGAGGGATGTCTCAGTGGTTTGAGCATTGGCCTGCTGAGCCCATTGTTGTGTGCTCAGTTCTTGAGGAAGCCATTTAGGGTTCTGGGGCAAGCGGATTAAAAAAAAGTCTGTCAGGGATGTTGCTTGGTCCTGCCAAGAGGGCAGCAGACTGGACTTGATGACCTCCTGATGTCCTTTCCAGCTCTATGAGATATGTACCTCCATAGATATTTGTTCACTGTCACGGTGTAAACCTAAGGAGACAGAGCATTATGTCACCTCCTCTTCCATGCCTCCCAGCCGAAGATGAGGGCCTGTGATGATGCAGGATAAGACAGGGATGAAATAAAATGCATCTGGTAAATCATGGAAGAATGGGTCCTTAAAGTAGCATTCTAGCCTGCACAGGTCACAATAGCCTTATACCTGCTCTAGTTTGTGCTGGAATTGCGGAAGTCAGATTAGCTCTCAGATGCAATTGGAAGGAGGTTTAAAAAAGTACCTTTGCCTCTACATTTCTGAATTATAAGAAAGGTGATAGCTTCACACAGCTGTAAGTCATACCCTTACATGTATCCGCTCCCTGGATTCAGTTCTTTACTCGGTGGCTTTATTTGCCATTTTGACTGTTGATTGTCTGTGTTGATTCAGCTTTGAGGGTAGTGATCCATCTTTCCATTTCTGAGGCAGCTTCGTGTACTTCTATTATTTCAGTGCTCACTTTTTCTAAGGAATTATCTCTTTTAGTTTCAAGCTTTACAAATGCCATGTGCAAAACTGTTGTAAGGTTGGCAATCATTTTGTACTTGAGCTCCTGACCATGTACAAGTTAGCTATCACCCTATAATGGTCTATCGTGCTTGAGGCATTTTTTTTTTCTTGAAGTTTTCTACAAGCTTGAGTATATCTTTTAACATTAGGGTACCCCTGGTAATTAATTCCCCTTACAAACCTTAGCCCAGCCCTGTGATGATGTTGGATAGCATTGTGGACAACAGCACTGATCCATCTGCATTGATCCATTTCATGACTCTTACTCATACTCTTTGAAATAGCCAGTTGTTTGTCAGCAGCACTAGCATCAAGTAGTGGCTGCAATGACCCTCCAAAGTGCAGCAAGTCCCTGTAATCTTCTCGTGACCTTGCACTTCATTCATGTGCCCAGGACAAGTCATAATCTGGCCCCAAATATGCAACTTTATAAATCATTAATGCGTTTGTAGATCCACTGCTGCCCTGATGTTCCTTTTGGTGATTAAATTAAAGTGCTGCACATATCTACCTTTTCCTCCAAATTTATGAAGGGTTTCTCATTGCATTGTTACTGTGTATGTGTGTGTGTACATGCCCAAAGGAAATTCTCTCTCTTTTTGCACATCCTGCAGTGACAGAGTATCCTAGCTCCCAGTATCATGTAACATGTATCATGACAATAATCTAACACATCAAGGAGCCCCCTATGACTCGCAGAACAGACACCATATACTGTTCCTGCAAACATGGGTCTCTCAGGCTACTTCTGAACATGTCCCTTCCTCCAGAAGGGGCATGGTAATGAACAGCCTAGCTTATACTAATAAGGCATAGATGTAAATTTTCCATGCCTCGTTAGAATATAGCCACGTGATTCGGAGTCAGGAAGAAGCTTTTCCAGACCCCAAAATGGCCATGTACATGTGCAGCCTGTGGGGATCTGCTAGAAGGAAACCCTCCTTCCAGAAGCCCTCCAAATCACATGGTCATATGCTAATAATGTGTGAAAAATTTACATCGGTATCTCATTAGCATCTTCTGGGCTGTTTATTACCATGTGCCTTCTGGAGAAAGGGATGTGTAGAAGTGGCCTCAGTGATTCCTAGCAGCCTTAGTATGTGGCCACACTTGGCCAAAACTTCAAAATGGCCATGCAAATGGCCATTTTAAAGATTACTAATGGGGCACTGAATTGAATATTCACCGCCTCATTAGCATTAGGACGTTTCCGGCCGCAGCACTTTGAAAGCACCACTTTCGAAAGCACGCAGCTCAGTGTGGTGACACAGGGGTCCTTTTCGAAAAGACCCTGCCCATTTCGAAATCCCCTTATTCCCCTCTGCTGAGAGGAGTAAGGGGATTTTGAAAGGAACAGGGTCCTTTTGAAAAGTACCCCTGTATAGCCATGCCAAGCCGTGCACTTTCGAAAGCAGTGCTTTTGAAGTGCCACAGCCAGAAGCGTCCTAATGCTAATGAGGTGGTGAATATTCAATTCAGTGCCTCATTAGTAATCTTCGAAATGGGCATTTGCATGGCCATTTCGAAGTTTTGGCCAAGTGTGGCCACAGCTTTAGCGATACAGTGGTAATAATTTTCTTGAACTCACACTGCTATTGGATAGATATTAAACTATCATTAAAATTACATCAAGTTTGGACTGTACTTAGTATGATTTCAGGCAGATTGCATTAATCGTTATCCTGATAAATGAAACAAACTCTGGATGAAATATCTCTTATTTAAAAATAAAGCAATCACTGAGCACTGAAAAAATTATGTTTAAGGAAGGAAATTGGTCTAGTCTACATCATTAAAATATGCTCCTTTAAAATTAATATAAATTCCTCCATTGTTTCTGTTCTGGAAATTGTGTTCCTTGTGCATTCATGAATTATTTGTCCCTCTGTTCTTAACTGTGGTGTTCTCTAGGTTTTGCAAATGTCTTCCAACACGATGGCTGTGGCCACACTAGCCCCTACTTTTGGAGGAGCTATGATAATGTGGCACTATGGAATAGGCTATTGAGGCGCTCCCATGAATATGCATTGCCTTATTAGCATAATGAAGGTCACATGCACTTTGAAACTGCCGGTTGTGAAACACACACTGCCTGTGTAGCTGGAGGCTTTTCAAAATGGTGTTCTGATTTTGAAAGTCCCTTCCTCCCAAAACCAGATGGGAACAAGGGGCTAAAAATCAGGGGGGCATTTCGCAAAGGCCCCCAACTACACAGGAGCTGTGTGTTTTGAAACTGGCAGTTTCAAAGCGTACATGGCTGCCATTATGCTAATGAAGCTCTGCATATTCCTGTAAGTGCCTCGTTAGCATATTCTGAAGTGTCCCTTTCCATAGCCCCTCCAAAAGTAGGGGCCAGTGTGTCCACAGTGTTGAGATACTGCTAGTTGTTGTAGGCAAGTCTAGGAAACGAAGCTTTCTTTGTTTGGCATTGCTATTTTCCTCACAGTACCTTATTTGTGAATTCCAGATTATAAGATTCCAGCCTTGTGGTAGAATTGTTAGCCAAAGATCACTAAATGGTTTATATATATATATATATATATATATATATATATATATATATACACACACACATGCATGCATACTTACATATATATGTGTATATATACATATATAAAATAACAATTATATTTTAAACAGTTGCCTACATATATGTATATATATATATATATATATATATATACACACACACATGCATGCATACTTACATATATATGTGTATATATACATATATAAAATAACAATTATATTTTAAACAGTTGCCTACATATATGTATAAAGTAACAATTATATATATATATATATAGTGTATGTATACATGTAAATATATATATAAAGTAATGATTATATTTTAAAACAATCTTACCCCAGCTAAGGTTAATTTGAAGTGAAGTGAACATCTGCCTTCTGGTTCTTGACTTATGGAAAATAAGTTTCCTTGGCTTTAAGAGAAATTGAGGGTATTTTAATAATCCCATAATTTATTTCTGTATTTAATTATCTGTTGTCCTACATATTTCTAAAGATAAGTGAAAGACGCAGCATTTAAAATGTGAATAGTAACTGCTGCTTTAAAATGTGCATATCTTGATATGCAACAATAAACCGTAAGACATTATTAAATTTGTTCCATACTGTATTGTTATTGAATTAGTAGAGCTTAAATACAGCTTTTCTTTAAGTATATAATAAGGTTTCTGTGAAACTAACATTTAGTTTACATGTTAATTATTTCATGGGGGGAAACATTCTCACAATATGCAATTAGGACAGCATACTGTTCTTTTGCATCAGGACTTTCTGTTTTCTATGCCAGTCTGTACCCTACTAGAAGGGGCAATTTTTTAATAGTTGAAAAAGGAAAGAAAAGAGAAGAAAAGTTTAGTTTGTGGAGCTGTCCTTGAGAGTTAACTAATAAACTTGCAATAATAGTATCTAAACTTATATTTATAAGCTAAACTGTTATCTCTTGATTATGATATCTAAGTGAATGTCTGTCCCCTGCATAATAAAGGAAATATCACAGTGCACTTTATCAAAAGTATATTGAACTACACTATATATAAAAAGCTACGATTTAAATAATCACATTTTGACCCCATTCCAAGATCCAACTTCACATAGCCATTCACAGAAGCCATTGAGTAGGATTTTGGGACTACAGTATATTTAAAGAGTGTGGGTTCTGACCAAATACAGCACACTAGGTAATGGCTGGTTGGACAGAAGCACTGGCTGTTCTCTCGGACATGAAAACTGAAGCTGAATGGAGAGAAGATAGCCACGACTTACTGACAATACCTGCTTATCTACCAAAAGCCAATGGAGAAATAGTGGCATCCTAGAAAATGATGGAAGAGACAAGAGAGAGAGAGGCTGCTCCGACCAACTTCTCCCTCTGGATAGAGTTCCTGGAGGCTGCTTCTTTCTTTCTGGGCCTACCTTAAGGGTGGTGATATCTTGGGCGGAAGGACTGTCTTCTGTGTGCAATAACCAAGCTGTTTTAGGTGACTAACTGAAGGAGAAATCCCCTGGGAAGCTTCAGGCTTTAGGTCAGGTGGGTCCCAATGACTAAGAGCCAAAATGAAGTTTTAACCCCTCTTGTACAACATGTGAGGAGCAGCATTGCTAGTACTGATATCTGGTTTACTCCCATTCCATGGATTTTCACTGTATGCAGATAGAATGGGTCCTGGCAGTCACACCCATGTGAAGGCTGTTGTAATTTGCAGTTGATTACTCTCAGATGTTGTTCAGGTTTCTGGCGGTAACTCCTCTCGTCCTGTCCCTGGACCCATTTCTGATTGGAATCTCAAACAGTGGCCCAGTTCCAATTTCTGCAGCTTCTGTCTTCATGACCTTTTGGAAGATACTTTTCTCAAATCCAAAAAATACCATATAATTCACAGTTCTTTATGTAATTCATGTGTCTCGAGAATCCCTAACAGAGTGGGAGAGATAAGCTGCGAGGTAGAATAGTGTATTCACTCAAGTAAGTCTCCATAGATACTAATGGTTGGGACGTAAGTACTCTCAGTTTAAGGCTCCATGTATTTGGACAGCTCAGTTGAAAGTGTTCAAATTTTTATGGATTAACTTTCATTTTAACACCACTTTCAAAAGACTGACTACTTTATTTTTAATTACTTATCAAAATGACACTGTGCAATCTGGCTTATTGAAATGTTTTACATTAGACTTTTATGAAAGTGCCAGTTTAGTTAAGAAAGGGACTTCAGAAGGGCAGAATGACTTAAGGGTGTAACCACATTTTATAAACCATGTCAAAGTCAGTGGCAAAACATCTATGAACCCTGTGGCCTGAAGGTCAAGAGAGAAAGGAGCTCTCTGCTTTCTGTTGCGTACTGCAGAAAGAATGGCTACAGAGCTGTTTTACAGACATCAGCTATTGACCTAGAACTTGCCCAGGAATGAAGCTTGTTGAATATACAAGACCTTCAAACTACAAATTTTGGATAACTGTGGGAAGTATGGATACAAGGATCATCATCTGAATTTACCCAGAGTCCTGCCACTGACACTTTGGGAGCCACCACAACAGTCCCCAAACTAAAAATTGTTTGAGTGGTGAAACTAAGCTAAGCGAAAACAGGGCTCTTACCTTTGGGCAAAGAATGGATATCATTCACATACAAAGGGTCTATATGCTACTGGTTTTGGCTTACTGAGAAGCCTGCGCTGCTTAAGATATACTTTGCTGAAATGTCAGAAAACAGCACCAAAGATGAGTATACTTCAATGCACTCCCTCCAGCTGAGACATTACATAAAGCTGATATCACTTTAATTACAGCTGGTGGTAAAACCTCAGGACAGGACCACATCTGGCAAGACAGGACCAATCAACATTTTTCAAGAGACAAGAATGCCCAAGTACAGCTGAAAAAATGGGCTTGTCTACACTAGCACCTTTCTTCGAAGGAAGGATGGTAATTAGGATGTTGGGAGTTTACTAACGAAGTGCTGCCATGCATAGGCAGCACTTTATTAAGCAAATTCTCCCCCACAGCAACTTTGAAGTTTTAAACTTTGAAGTCTTGGCACACATCTAGTGGTGGCTCACCCACTGGTACTTCGAAGTGCCAGGGCAACTTGGAAGTCCCCTTACTCAAAATTTTGAGGAGTAATGGGACTTCGAAGTTGCCCTGGAACTTTGAAGTACAGGCGGGTGAGCCCCAACTAGACACGTGCAGATACTTCGAAGTTGCCGCTGCGGGGGGGGGGGGGGGGCAGCTACACATGTCCAGTACTTCAAAGTTTAAAACTTCCAAGTTGCCGCGAGGGGGGTGGGGGGGAATTTGCTTAATGAAATGATGCCTATGCACAGCAGCACTTCATTGGTAAACTCACAACACCCTAATTACCATCCTTCCTTCAAAGGAAGGTGCTAGTGTAGACAAACACAACAAGAAGTCCTGTGGCACCTTATACACTCACAGGTTTCTTGGAACAAAAGCCTTAGGCACCTGATGCATCTGAAAAAGTGGGCCATTGCCCACGAAAACTTACGCTTCAAAAATATCTGTTAGTCTATAAGGTGCAATAGGACTTCTTGTTGTTTTTGCAGATACAGACTAACACGGCTACCCCCTGATACCACTTGGAGCTGAGGATTCTGCGAATATTCTACCCACTGAGATCAAACTCTGAATAGGCTAAGCAGATGGGGAGGTACCATGATAAAAGGATATTTACCCTTTCAACACTTACAGTAACAAGGGTGCAAATAAATGAATGAACTATTGCCAAAGTTATATTTGGTGAGTGCTGTATTTGTATTCCATATTTTTATAGTAACAGAGAGATATCCATGTTAGTCTATACACTATCAAAAAAAAAGCAATCCAGTAGTACTTTAAAGACTAACAAAATAATTTATTAGATGATGAGCTTTTGTGGGACAGACCCACTTCTTCAGATCATAGCCATAACAGAACATACTCAATATCTCCAGAACAGATATGTGGACAAAGTTGTCAATGGGTCTTGTTGCCAGGAAACGTTCCAGGATTGGTGTTCCACACTCCAGAAGGCCCTAGGTGACAGGCCTGTTCTCTCCTACAGACAACTTCCCAATCTTATGAGGATTCTCACCAATAACCACAGTCTCTACTGCAGGAACACCATCACTAGACCTAACCAGGGTATTCACAGAATCATGGGTTCATTCTCCTGTTCCTCAACTAACATCATATATGCCATCATGTGCCAAAAATGCCCACATGCTTTGTATATTGGACACACTTCAAACTCCCTTAGACAAAGAGTTAATGGGTATAAAACAGACATAAAAACACTCCTGATTCACAAACCTGTCAGCCAGCACTTTAAAGGAGTGGGCCATTCTGTTAATGACCTGAAACTCTGTGTTTTACTGAAGAGGAATTTACACAACAGTCTGGAAAGAGAGGCTGCTGAACTCTCTTTTATATTCAAATTCGACCCATTAACACATGGTTTGAACCAGGATGGGAATTTTCTAGCTCATTATAGGGGCTCTTTTGCATACTTGGTTATATCTAGTTCTTGACTTTCCTACCCCCCTTCTGCACCTCTACTCTCTGATTTGCTCACCTTGATAATATTGTTCTGATTTGTCAACCTTGATTACTATTTTTGGTTCTCTGTTCCTTAAATATTGAGTCTGTTCTGGTATGGCTATGGTCTGAAGAAGTGGGTCTGTCCCACAAAAGCTCATCACCTAGTAAAGTATTTTGTAAGTCTTTTAAAGTGCTACTGAACTGCTTTTTTGTTTTCATATTTTTATACTTTGTCTCTGTTTTCCAAGTTGATGTTTTATTTCCTTTTTCCTTAACAACCTCCTTTGTTCCACATACAGTCACTATGCTTGTGAATGGGGAAGAACTGTCTATTAATGGTGATCTGGACTGTTATTGGATACTTCTACACTAGCCCCAAACTTTGAAATGGCCATGCAAATGGCCATTTTGAAGTTTACTAATGAAGCGCTGAAATGCATATTCAGTGCTTCATTAGCATGCAGGAGGCCGCGGCACTTCGAAATTGACGCGCCTCGCCGCCGCGCGGCTTGTCCCAATGGGGCTCCTTTTCAAAAGGACCCTGCCTACTTTGAAGTCCCCTTATTCCTATGAGCAGATGGGAATAAGGGGACTTCAAAGTAGGCGGGGTCCTTTCGAAAAGGAGCCCCGTCGGGACGAGCCGCATGGCGGCGAGGCACGTCAATTTCGAAGTGCCGTGGTGTAGCCAGACATGAACCCCCCATTTGGCCTTTTCTTACTCTCCCCCGCACTGGGAGAGACAGAGAGAGAAATAAGCAGGGGAGACAGGTAGCCTTTGATGTCCTGGGAACTCAGGTGTGCTGTCTCGCCCAGCCTCTCTACTATACACAAAAACCAGACAGTGAATGGGCTAGCTAATGGCCGCCCTTCTGGCTGATCTCAGTAATTGGCACGCCTTGATCACTTCCCCAGGAAGGACGGGGAACCCCCGCCCATCACCTCCAAAGGTGCCCAATTGTCCACAATTCACAGGTGCAAATTGAGCCTTGCACCTTCCCTGGGAAACCTGGGGTTCAAAACATTCCTCCCAACTGGCCACTTGAGACCAGGAAGAAGCATACATGACAAAAGGAGTATAAAGGGGCTTGGCAGACCACGCCCCCTTTGAGTTTCAATCACCTACACCTGCTGGCCAGGTCTGGAATTAACTCCTGAGACTGGGGACGCCTAGTCCGTATCTACTTCTTCCCAACGGATTGAGAGAAAGATGCTGGGTCACATGGGATCTAGGAGGCAGGGGTAAGAATTACACCTGTATTACACTTCTTTCCTATAGGAATTGAGGGAAAGACTCTGGTTCCACCAGGTCTAATAGGCAGGGGTGAAAATCACACCTGCAACTTGCCTTTCTTGTGTACACATTAATTGTATTAGTTTAAGCTAGCTAGTTTGTCGAAAATTTTCTTAAGTTAAATTGTGTTGTTTCCCCTTTAAAAACCATGAGTTGTTTCCCCTTTAAAAACTGCGAGTACTAACTTGCACTTTAATCATTTGTCTTTGTTAAATTGTTTCTATCTTTGTATAAATAAAAGTAACTGTTAAAGCATCTCTAAGTGTAATTTTCCTCTTGCTGCTGTACCCGAACTAAACACAAACCAAAGAACCCAGCCTGCCCTGGCTGCTTAGTGTAGCTGCTGGTGTGGCATCACCCCCTTTGCCCCACCAGACCTTTAGCTGGCAACTGGGCATCGGCTCACACGCGGCCACCCGCATGCTAATGAAGCACTGAACATGCATTTCAGCGCTTCATTAGTAAACTTCGAAATGGCCATTTGTGTGGCCATTTCGAAGATTGGGGCTAGTGTAGACACGGCCATTTAGTGGTAGCAGACTTTCTCTATGGCAGCTCAAAACCATTGTGTTTGTCGTCAAAACAAGTTCCCTGAACCCAGCACTTACTGCAACTAACAAAACCTGGCAGAATGGTTACACACCAGTAATAATTCAAACAATGTACACACAAACCTACAGAATTTCTGTACAGGATTTCTTGCAGAATTAAGATTTTAAACTACATAATGAAACTATAGGTACTATATGTTTGTATGCCACATTTTTTTGTAAATGCAACAGACTATTCTGATTTCTTCCTTCTTTTCTGAGATAGTTTTAAGTGCACTTCAGACTGTATAAATATTCTCTGTAACATTCCTCCAAATCTTCTCTCACCCACATACATTGTGTATTTCTAATTATTCCTGACAATGTGCAATTAATCTAAATTGTCAAGAAGACCAAGCAATTTTTGAACAGAGGAGATTTAATGTGATAGCTTGTAGAAAAAGGTGACTGCAGGTATCCAGGGTCAGAGTGATGGATGAGCAGTGGTGTATTGTGTCTTTAAAACAAAACAAAACAAAGCAAAACAAAAACAAATAAACAAACAAAAACCCTAAAATGTGTAGTACTCTGTAAGTATAATCCTGGAATGTAAGCAAAATAAAGCACCAGAGTGGAACAAAAAGCCCTCACCTTGATTTAGATTTGCTTTTGTCAAAATCATCTCAAAATACAAAAACAAACCCACTTCCTTACTTTACTGGACTACCAGTTCTCTTCAGGTTGAATGTAAGTGACATATGAAATAAGATTTGACCTGTCCTATTAAGTATATCTTCCTATTAATAATTCCACATTCTAAATCATATAGGAGCTTTTGTGTGAAACAGATTTCTCAGCATTTTACTCCTTTTAACAATAATAATGACAATAGTATATAATCTTCACATAAGCACATCTCCTAAGAACATGTATCCCTTTTCTAAAGTTTCCTAACATCTCCAAATGCTCTTTAGATTTTAATGTATTTTTACTCACAACAGCCCTATTAAATGACACCTTTAATTATGAGCTTCATTCCCTGCTGAAAATACAAAAAAGTGGGGGAAACTTATGTTACCTTTTAAATAAAAAAGTAAAGACTACTCTCTCCTCCCTTTAGATCTGCTTTAGTCCAATGAATGGCAAATTCAATACTACAGAATGCAGCAACAAAATTGAGGGAAAGACATGAAGAGATGACTACAGCAAAAAAATCAAAATATAAAGCTGGCATAAGGAATGCATTCATATTGCTAGACTTACATTGATCTATCACCCATTAACACCTAAAGATTTGATGTATACTGATAATAATACACCTAGCAGCTGCATAAAACTTCTTAATAGCAGATCTCAAAGCACTTTACTAAGGAGGGTTGTATCTTTATGTCCACTTTACAGAAGGGAAAGGTTGGCACAGAAGTGAATTAGTTTTTCAACCCAGGAAGAAGGTGGAAGATCCAACAAAACCAAACAACCCCCCAGTCCAAAACAAAAAAACCCAAAAGAAATTGATCTCCTGGAACCTATTCCTGTACTCTATAGATTTGGCTACAAACCACCTTGGTTTCCTGGGTTGTGCATTATCATATTAGCTGTTGCTTCCAGACAACATGACATAATATGTAAATATGTAATATAACATAATATGAAGCCAAGCTTCTGAAAAGGCTAATGAAGAATTATAGGACCACAGGAAGGAATATCAGAGTACCTCCATTGTTTCTAATGGCACGATGTTGATATATTTGATCTGAAGATCTGACTTAGTACATTTAGTTATATGTTACTATTTGCACAATAAAGGTTTTCTGTGGGAAATGCTATATCATTTTTTACAAAAGATAAATATAGACATTTGCCCTAAAGACAAGGTAGATGCATCCTGAAATGAATCAGATGAGAAGTTGCTCACACATTCTTTTCCCAGCATTGGTGCTGTCACAGAAATAAGGTTGGATATCACTGGTCACACTGTTTCTTATTATCTTCTCTCTGACTTTATTTATGAGAAACATTGGAGAACTCCATGACCACAGTGGGTCTCATTTATTATTACTCACTACATGAGTAAAGTTCTGAGTTTTTGAATTGTAATTTGATGGTCATGATCCAGGCTTTGTTATTACTGGTGTTGGCTTTTTACAAACACAATAATTTTTCAAATGGTAGATTGATCTAATATAGAAAATTAAAATTAGAAGAGTAAAAGCTAATACATCCAAAAATTACTGTACCACAATATAAAAAAAAAAAAAGAGAGAGAAAACCCATGAGTATACCTATTTCTTTTGTTTTGAACAATTGTATGTACCTAACACAATTGTGACTAGATGAAATTATCAGCAAATTTTTAACAGATTATCAGCAAATTGTTAACAGATAGCTTTTAAAAATTACTAAAGGCCAAATTCTTACCCCAGTTAGTAGTCAAAATGCTGATTTCAGATATCAGTAAAGTATTTCACACTGTGCCTCAAGTAATCATACTTGCAAAAATAATTTTGCCTTGATTGTCAGGTGGTTTGAAAACTGCCTGTCAGTACACACATAAAGGATTTCAATAACCTGTACTGTACCAAGTAATGGTGGAGACAGATTCAGTGGGAACGTGCAGAGATTCTTATGGGGTTCAAATTGTTTGTTAATTATGTGATTTAAAAGATAAATGCGTAGTTAATATTAGGCTTGGAGATATTGCAAAACTCACTGAGGAAAATCCAAGGAACTTAGAGAGATCATAAATATGGGTGGAAAAGGTGCAAAACAATTAAATAAGATTTAAACCTTAATGAATATAAGATAATAAATCCAGAAGAAAAATAATCAAAAGACAAATAGTCCTGAAATATCCTGCTTAGTCTTGGGTTTCTTTCTGATGGAGCAATGTGTGTGCTCTCTCTCTCTCTCTCTCTGTCTCACTCATGCACATGCACACACGCAAGCATGATTAAAGGGTAGGAAGAAAGATTAGAGTGCCTAAGATGAATATTTCAGTTAGCCTCCATATTTTAAAGTAAAGTTTGTATTTATATGTGCCAGCCACACAGAGAGTCATGTCTCTTCATGCAGTTCAAATTCAGGCATTGAAGTATGAGAGCAAATTAGGACTGCAGTAGAGAAGCCACTACTGTGAGGATACACAAACAACAATATACAGCTGGGTTAAACAATAAAAAGGGAATATTGCAGCCAGTGTACTCTGTAAGCTGACCTCTTGGGCAGCCTCCCGGGAGAGATGCAGGTACTGCCCAGATGATTAGCAGAGCACCCACAGCCACTCACAGGTGACAACATGTTTTTCTACTGGTGATGCACATCTGCACACACTTGGTGCACATAACAAAATGTATTCCTTCCACGGATAGAAAAATTAGAAGGAACGTCAATTGCAACTGTCTGAATTTTTATAGGCAGCTCAGGAAGCAATGTTTAAATTTAATATTGCCAAACAAGTTCTGTTATAAGAAATATTTTCAATTTTTTATAATCGGCAAGACTTAGACCATTAATGCATTTGTGAATTGACCACTTTGGCATATCTGCACAGCAAGTAAACACCTGTGGATGGCCCAGGTTGGTTGATTTGGGCTTGTGGGATGTTGGTTGTGGGGGCTGTAAAATTTCTGTGCTGAGATTTTGGGCTGAGGCCACAGCCCAGAGTCTGAGACACAGGGTCTGAGGGTCCTACAGCAGGGGCACCAGAAGATGAGAAGCAAGGGGGTAATGATCCTCCCACTTTTGACCATGAGACACCACTCCCTTCCCCTCCTCTTCCCTCTGAAGCACCAAACCCTGGCCATCCCAGCAGCTAATGGTTTTCTGGTGCTGGGTTTTACCCCTGTGTGAGTCTTACCCCAACCCAGCTCCAGCTGAGGGACAGGGCCAAGAAGCCTCAGTCTGCTCATGACAAGATCTGTGCAGGTCATTGTGGAGACCTACTGCAGAACCTCTAAACACCTACAGTGTGGGGGACTGAGAACGAGCCATGGTCCATGTCCCCATCCCTGGTGAAGGCTCCACTGCCTCTGTCCAGAACCCAGGCTACAGCCATAGCATGAATGCCTACATGGTAATTTTATAGTCTGGTGAGCCTTCATCAGCTGACTTGTGCCAGTTTCAGCTTTCCCACAGGACTTTTGTTCAAGCATATTCATGCCCTTTGTGCATGTAGATAATCAGAGAATTTTAATGTTATATTCAGTTTGCAACCTCAAAATGTTTTAACATAGATTTTTTTTGATGTAATAGAATTCTTAGACAACAGCTCAATTATGCTTTCTCCTCAAGCCCTGAGCAATAGCAGTGCACAGTTACCCCACCCCAGGGGAAAGCACAAAAACAAACTAGAATTCAGAGTGTATGACCAAGAAATGTCTAATTCTAACTGGGGAAACCTATTTGGGCAATCATTTGTCATATTTTTTCTACACACTCTGCAGAAGAGATTTCAATATATACTAAAGCAGAAGATAAACTAGCATTATTGTGCAAAAGCAGCAATCAGTCAATATATTTTGCAGCCAGTTGAACACATTGGTTCTAAATACTCACACTGGTGCCATCAGACTCTGAAGGTGTGTCTATGTTTCAAGCAGAGATATGATTGCACTGAGACATTCCTAGATGTAGCCATGCTAGTTTTCATTTAAGTAGCTTGCTAAAGAGAGAAAAAGAAAAAGGAGTGAATTTTAACTGCAAGGCTTGTGCAATCTCCCCTGGAAACTTGAGTACATACTTGAATTACTCCCCCATTGTTGAATATATACTGCTCTGTCTTGGTTGTTCTTTTTAGCTGCACTTGCTACTCAGTGGTCCCAAACTCTTCACCTTGCATTCTTCTTCTACCTATCTGCCCCCACCACAAGCCAAGGCCAGGGTTCTGAGAAGGGAAATACAGACAGGGTAAAGGGGACGTCTTTGGAATTAGAGCTCCTGGATGTGTCAGACTTGGTAATGGAGCCTCACAGGGGGCCCCAGCTGCTGGTTGTTGTTGTCCTAGGAGCAGGGGGCAGGCAGCCAAAACCCTGAACATGGGGCGGAGGGCAGCAGCCGGACCTGAGGCCGGGAGCAGAACTCCCTATGCTCTCACTGCCCTTTAAATATTTGTCCGATGTTGAGGAACCTGTGATCTAGCTTAAAGCTGGTGCAGAAATGACTATTAAGCTACATTACAATGTAGACATACATTAACTAGAAGTCATAGTAGTTGCTAGTTTTCAAGTTACTACTTTCACGTGCCCTTCTTTCCTCTTCCCTCCAAGCGCTACTAGAAATAAAGGGGAAAGTTGCTCTTGTCCTTGTGTAGGTGCAAGAGAGCTTGCTTGGGACTTACTGTTCTCCCTCACTTACACAGGGGCTGGTCACAACCTTTTAGGGAGTGAAGACAATATGTTAGATTGTCACCAGCATTAGCTTCCCAAAAGCAGATGGAATAAGGATGGGGTGAAGCTTGTGTGCTTCCCTTAAACCATTCACACTAAAAAAACACTGCTGATTTAAAGTAATATATATGTTCCCCTGTTTTATAGGATGGTGAAACTCTTTCAGAGCTTCCAGAGGAATATACGCAGAGGTAGATGTCACTGTTCCAGAAGGCAGCCATTGATTTACAGACACTTTCCAACATTTAATTTTGGTATTAACTTCAAATTTAATTGTCACTTGAATATTTTATATTTGAAAAGCAATCAGTTTCAAACCTAAAATGCCATGAGCCTAATCCAGTAATGCCCTTAAGCATGTGCTTGACTTTATTATGGAAGTGCTATATAGTGTGTTCATTAGCTATTTGCTTTAACTGAGGTGGAGTGGGGGCAAATATTCAGATTTCAAATATTCATTCAATATTCATTCACTTTCACATGCTTCAAAAACAGAAGTCCTCTACATGGGCCAAAATGGGCTCCACAACAGAAGGGGTAGAAAAATGGAACAGAATCATACAACCACTTGAGTCCTGCACTGAGATCATGAGCTGAGCATTGGCCTTTCTACGTGATGACTGACTCCTGTGCAAACTGACATACAGCACTGTGAGACCAGAATCAGAGGGGTAGCCATGTGAGTCTGTATCTGCAAAAGCAATGGTAAGTCCTATAGCACTTTATAGACTAAAGGATTTATTGGAGCATAAGCATTCAAGGGTAAAGACACGCTTTGTCAGATGCATGATTTGATGAAGAAGGACTTTGCCTATGAAAGCTAATGCTCCAAAAAATCTGTTAGTCTATCAGATGCCACAGGACTTGTTATTGTTTTGCCAGACCAGAGTGTCACTTTGTGTAATGGTAAATGGCTAAGCAAGCTGCAAGGCAGTGGAGAATCAGGCTCTTTAAGTCATTTTTACTTTCAAATTACCATTTGAAAAGATGGTCCCAGAGACCTATATTTCAGTGGATGCTTTAGAGACTGCAAAATTAGAAAATCATTCAGACAACCTGCAAAAAAAAAAAAGTGCTTAGCGTAATTTTGAATCTATTCCATGCCACCTTGGATTTGTCTGTTATTTATTTTCAGAAATTGAGTTTCTTCTTCCAGAAATTATTTTGCCATATATTAATTTCTTAACCTGCATCAACAAGAATCATTTCAACACCAGCTCTATCAGGCTGCATGCAGTTCCTTTCTGTCATCTTCTCAATTAAATGTTTGAGATGTTTCATTTACAATATTTTTATTTTCTTTATTGGTTTTCAGTTGGAAAACTAAAAATGCACTTGCATCCAGGGTATCATCTCCTGTGGTAGAATCATTCTTGTTAGTGGTAAGGTGATCTGACACAAAGGGGAGAGAGATTAATTTAAAATGAAAAAGAAGAGTGCAGGTTCCGATCAGCAGCATAGCCATAATGGAATAGATATAACAAACATGGAAAGGTTTAGAACAAATCCCCCTCTGTGTACATCAAATTCACACAAAATTTTGCTCACTCAAGACAAAAATTAAAATCCCCTGGAATGAGAAAATTTTACTTATTAGCAGGGAAGGTGGCATGCATCTTTAATGTCTAAAAAAGTTAAAGAAACCATGCTTATTTGTAATAAGGTAACATTTGGCATGATACCATTTCCTCACTCCATTCAACTCATGACTTAATTCTACATTTAATTTATAATGTGAATCCTTGTCTGAGAGGAATTAATTTGTTAGGGTTTTTGTTTTTATTTTTGTTTTTTTTCTTCCCATCCCCCTTCTGCTGATCCCTTTCTGGCCTGAAAAAGAAAATTTTCCTCATCTGATTAAAAACAACTAGCTTTTCAGACATTTTTTTTCATTTGTAACTTCTCTGCACTTGTGAAGAGCGGTTACAGACAATTATCAAGTGAAATGCGTTAGGCGTTGATCATGGGGTGAGTTTTTTAATGAGCTGATGATGGGATGGATTGCGCTCTCAGCAAATGCGTGGATGACAATAAGCTGGGGGTAGCGTTAATTACCCTGGAAAATAATCATACAGGAGGGTTAGGACAGATAAATTGGAGGATTGAGCCAAAAGAAAACTGCTGCAATTCAAGAAGGACAAATAAAGAGTTCTGCATTTAGGATGGAAGAATCGCTTCCATTATTGCAGGGTAGGAATTGAATGACTAAGCTCCAGGTCAGCAAAAAAGGACTTGGGGATTACAGTACATAAGAAGCTGGATATGAGTCAACAGTGTGACCTTGTTGCCAGAAAGGCTAATGGCATATTGGACTGCGTTAGTAGGAGCACCGCCAGCAGATTGAGAAAATTGAATATTTCTCTCTGTTCAGCACTGTTGAGGCCACACCTGGAATATTGTATCAAGTTTGGTGTCCCCCACTAAAGAAAGGGTGCAAATAAATTAGAGAGTCTAGTGGAGGGCAGTAAAAATGATTAGGGGGATAGGGTGCGTGATTTATGAGGAGGTGCTGAAAGAACTGGACTCTCCCCCTCACCAGATTTTACTTGCTAGGCACAAGCTAGAGGAAGGTCACTTTCAAGCTGAGATGGAGGTCAGAAGCATCTGTTAGTCTGGCAAGCCCCAGTGAAAATGTGATGCGAGTTTCCCTCGATGAGGCCTCCCTGCCCTTCTGGGCTCAATCCCACCATTAAGAGGGTCCAAAATATTCCCTCTTCTTGAAGTCCTAGTAAAAACTCAGCATTGTCACAGATCGCAGAAGATAAGAAGGAGGGAAGTAATTCGACAGCAACTTTCAACAACCTCAAAAGGGGATTCCTAAGAGGATGAAGCCAGGACATTCTCAGTGGTGGCAGATGACAGAACAAGGATCAAAGGTATCAAAGAGCAGTGATCGAGATATTGGCTAGATATTAGAAAAAAATATTTTACTAGCAGGGTGGTGCAGCGCTGAAATATGTTACCTAGGGAGATGGTGGAATGTGCCTCTTTTGAGGTTTTTTAATGCCAGTCTTGACAAAGGCCTCATTGGAATGATTTTTGGGGGTTAGTCCTGCTTTGAGCAAGGGGTTGGACTAGATTAACTCCTGAGGTCTCTTCCAACCCTAATCTTCTGTGATTCTGTATGATGACTGACACTACTAAATTCACAATTGACTTGCTTACATTTTCATCCACAAAAATGAGTTTTGACAGAAATCCAGACATCTTAATCTATTTTGAACCACATTTCTAGCTGTACAAAACTTAAAAGAGATTTCATAAAATCTTTCATATTGTGTGTGTATGTGTGTGTGTTTAATGAAAGTGTTTGTTTGTGACAAACTAAGTATAGAGGAACTTAAATATAATTTGACTACTTAATGTTGTTTGTTGCTTATGTTCATGAAAACTGAAATATCCTAAGATATTATTTTAATAAAAGCGATCCAATATTCCTTGCTCTGACATCTTTAGTTGAATGGAGCAAGATATTTTACCGTCTTTTTAAAATAGTTTCATAAAATTGAATTATTTTTCTTGCAATATTTTTTCAGCTTTAAACTTTTTTAGTTGTAGTGGCTGTTTAATTTAGAGAAAACTAACAGAATGAGGTCTTGAATCAATTTCATTGTCATATGGCTGAATCGTTCATAATCTTCTCTCCCACTTGGAAAGCAAGAGAACATAATGAATTTGCCAGAGCTGTCTCAGTGCAAAGGTGTGGATTAGATGGGTCTCTTGAGACCTCTTCAACTCTATATTACTAAGTATCTATAAGATCTCTACTTCTAAATATGTAAATATAAAATATCTAAGTAAGAAATGACTGTTTCACCATCGCCAAATCAGTTTTCTCCTTTTTATACCATCGTATGCCATATTTTGAAAGTATATTTTCATATGCTTCATAATGACAGTACTTGAAAACAGGCAATAATAATAATAATAATAATAATGCAATAAAACAAAGTTACATCATGGATTCTTTCTTCAACATTATCCACACTAATACTAAAAATATGGAATCAATTAATCTTTTATATGACATTTCTCATAAAGAATATCCATATTTTCATATTGAATTTGTATAGCCTTCACCATTCCAATTATTTTAAAATATTAAGACTGACTTTGCTTTTAATACAATTTCCAAGATTTACTCAATCTCTAAATCTTTCCTTCATGATTTATTAGATATATGTATTGTCACCTTCAGATATCTTCTGTGACCCTATTTGGTGCTACATTGATCATTTGTCAAGAAAACTGCACCTGTGAACACTAAAGTACTAATTTGACCTTACTATTGAAACATTTGGCTGTTGGGTTTTTTTGTTGTGTTGTTGTCGTTGTTATTATTGTTAAATATAAATGTATTGACATATACAAATACTATTTTTAATCTCAATATCATACTTAAAATCATAATAATTCCTTGTCCGAGTTCACTTAAACTAATAAGGCCTTGAATACTGGAGGTCTTCTTTAAAGACTAATGTTTATTTACATACTATTTTATACTATGCAGAATATAAAGTATCTTGTATGTGTTTATTAGGCTTGAACACATTCACTAACTTAATGGGTTTTATTTCAGTTCTATAATATGCAAGTTTATGTACAAAATAGATATATTTTCAGAATATTTTTTGGGTTTTTTAACTTATGGCTAATTATTTTGGATGCCCGAATCTATACAGCATAAAGGGCCTAATATTCTTAGTTAGGTGCTCAAAACTTTCTTTAAAACAGGCTATATTTAAGGTTTTTCAGCTGGGCGGCCTAAAATATGAAGCTCCCAAAATGGCTAGTAATTGATGCAGTCTCTCTCAATATACCTCTACTACAGATTGGGACAATTTTTTTTTTAATATTTTCTTTCATGACCTTGCCACAAAAATGGGAGTGTGTTAATATAATCTGTGGATGATACAGTGTTGTGAGATACTGACAGTAAGCGGGGGAACCAGAGTCTGAGGAACTTTGAAAATAAGAGAAGTAACAATGGATGAAATTTAATTGTGTAGACTGTATGGTCACAAACTTAAGAACTAACAGCATGAATGTTTGCTATCACATGGGGACATATCAGCTGGAAGCAATAGAAAAAGAGATGGACTTTGGTCATTCATAGGATGACTATGAATTGCCAATGCGAAATGACCATGAAAGAGGCCAAAGCACTTCTAGGAAGTATCAGGCAAGGTATTTCTCATAGAGGTAAAAAGAATTATTACCATTATACATGGCTTTATTGAGACCTTAACTGGAATACTGTGTGCAGTTCTGGTACTCAATATCTAAGACAGATGGATTACCACTGGAGCAGGCGAGAGGAGTGTTACCAGGCTTGCCAGAAGCATGGAAAACCTACCTTATGAGAGGATACACAAGGAGTTTGGTTTGGTAAATGTAATCAGAGGGCGGCTCAGGAGAGATATGTTTACTTCAGAATACAGGGATGGGGAGGGGTTGTTTAATGTAATAGTCAATGCTGACACAAAAAACCAGATGGGTATAAATTGACAATGCACACATTTAGGCTTGAAATTAGATGAAGGTTTCTAACCATCAGAAGAGTGAAGTTCTGGAACAGCTTTCTGGGGTGATTGGTAGGGGGCCAAAAAAACTAACTGACTTTAAGACCAAACTTAGTAAGTTTGTGGTGGGGATGGTAGGATGAAATTGCCCATAATGTCATATGGGACATCTGGGACTGCTGTAGCAAATATCCCCAATAGCCAGAGATGGGATATTATATGGAGTCATCTGAATTATAACAAAGAATTTTTTGCAAGTGTTTGGCTACTGGCTCTTACCAACATGCTCAGGATTTAGCTAATTTTCATATTTGGGGAACTTTCTTACAGGTCAGGAGCCTCTGTGGGGAGGAAAAATTCACCTCCTCTGCAACATGGGACATAGGTTCTGTACTGGTTTCAGCTACAGTAAGTATTGTGTTTTCTGTAACTTGAAGTGTTTAAATCATGAGCTGAGGACATCAAAAACTCTGCTAGAGATTATGGGGTCTGTTACATGAGCACATGGGTAAAGTTCTATAGATTGTGTCATGCAGGAAGTCATACAAAATGATGACAGTGATCCTTACTCAGATTAAACTGTAATACAGTCTGTCTGTCTGTCTCTCTCTCCCCCCTGTATACTAAGACATAGATATACACATTTAAAAGATCCCTTCTTTCAAATGCAGTTTACAAAACAAACTAACTAACAAAATACTCAGCCATATACAAATTAGAATATGGATTTTTCAGTTTGAGATTTCGTGTCAAAAACCATGAAAAAAATCAAGAGCAACAATAATGCCTCCTAAACAACTAATTATTCAACTGAACACACTCTGTTTTCGGAAAGTCAAAAAATCATGAAATGCATGGGATTAATATGTGTGCTACATCAAGAACAGCTTGCCACTAGTCATTCAAGTCAGAAAACTGTTAGCAAAAGCTGATCGAATGACCTAGGCTTCAGATTCTCAGCCAATTCTACACCCTTATCTCCTACGTTATCCTTTGGCTGTGTGTACGCAATGAAATAATGTTGAATTTACTAAAGTCAACTTTTTACCACTAGATTTTAAAGAGACAAAGGCTGAGTCTACACTACATGATAAAGTCCTATTTATTAATATCAATTTTGTAATTCTGGAATTTGCAAGTTCAAATTTGACCATCCTCACTTCCCATGTGCTCCTCACGAAGTAGACTCATTGCTGCCATGCTCAAATTGGAAAACATCGATTTCTGCCGTAGTGCACTGTGGAAACCTATCCCACAGGTCCTTCATCCCCTTAGCATTCTGGGTATACTCACTGGGTATACATCATCATCCCACATTTCATTTCATCATCTCGGTATACGTCATCATCACACATTTCATTTTCCTCATTCCCCTCCTGTGGTAAGCAAATATCCATTTTTCCTATTGAAAGGAAGGAAAATTAGGGCACTCACACAGACAGCAAAAAAGTTTAAACAAATGTCTTTCTTCCGTAGCTGAATTCTCAACTGGCCATCCCATGAATGCATCCCAATCTCTGCAAATGTGCTGATCCTGAAAATAATACAGGGACCCTGATAGTACTCTCAAAGTTGGAAGAAAGAGAATAGTAAAATCTAGGAAAAAAGATTTTTGACTTTATTGCAAATAATAAAGGGACCCCAAAAAGCATGAAATAAGAGAAGATGAGATTTTTTTTTTCAGAAAATAGAGTTGTTGATGGTGGGAGTCTAGTTCTGCTGCACTAAAAGGCTCCTGTGTGGTGACTTTCTTCTCAACTGGCCAACCACTGGGTGTCCCACCTCCCATCATTGCATGTGATCCCTGAAAATAATACAGGGGCTGACTGTATTGTAAAGTTAGAAGAAAGAGGATAGAAAAGTCTAGGAAAAAAAGAATTTTTGTTTTCCTCCTCATTACATTGCCATTGGGGAGAATCTTTGGCTTTCCGGTGTACTATAAGGCTTCTGTGAAATGACTGTGTTCTCAACTGGCCATCCACTGAGTGTCCCAACTCCCATCATTGTATGTGATCCCTGAAAATAATGCAGGGGCCTGGACAGTGTTGTACAGTTAAAAGAAAGAGAATAGAAAAGTCTAGGAAAAGAGAATGTTTGACTTTCCCCTTCATTACACAGATATTGCCAATATGGGTGATGCCAGTGAAATAACACACTGAACTTACAACACAAACAGTAATCTCATCTAGGCCCCACTCCTGTCTTTCTGAGTGGTGAAGGCATGAAGAAAAATAGCAGATATTAGCAACAAGATTTTAACACTGAAATATAAAACCAGAAGGTGAAATATAAAACCAGAAGGTGTCTGCAAGGGACAGCAAGCTCCCAAAAATATTTTTGGCGGGGTGTGGGCGGGTGCTGTTGTGGGCAGCTGCTGAAGTATCTGAAGTAGTCCCTCCAATTATCTTAGCCACTGAGGGATACTTCTCCACAGCAGTAGCAAGCCCCTGTATATCTTAGCCACTGGGGGGGGCACTTCTCCATGGTAGCTGCAAACCCCCTAATAGCTTTCCTGCCTTGGAACATTAAAAGCATGCAATATATGACATGGTGCTGCCTGGCAGCATGGTCAGCACCAAATGGCAGGTACAACCTTTTATTGGGTTGGGGGTTACCCACATGAGCTGTCAGAGTGCAGGAAAGACCCCGACTTCGTGGCACTTGTGAGGGAGGGAAGGGGGAGTTTACACACAAATGTAAACTTCTGAGAAGAAGTTTCTCAGAATCTTATGGAAGCACGACCCCCACCACAGCCTGGGTACCATGTGGTGTGTTGGGGCAGAGGCTGACACCAGGCAGGGTGCAGAAAAATAACAAATGTAGAGACAGAGCCACAAACTCCCTGCAGGGGCTATTTGTAATGTGTAGATGCACTCACAGTGCTAATAGCAAAGAAAGAAAGACACTTCTCAGGCTCTCATACAAACATGATCCCACAGCCAAAGGCTAGGTTCTCTGATTCTGAAATTCATGGTCTTCATGTTGCAAGAGAGCAGTGGCCAAAGTGGAGCAGTGAGAGACATGGTGGTTTACATATGGGACACCTCTGGAGGCTAACAGATTTGATTTTAAGATGCAGCACTTCCACACTGGCTTTTAATTGAACTTCTGAATTCGAGCTTGATGCTATACCCGTCAGGTAAATGATTTTGTAATCTTCATATTCGTGCTCCCTAAATCGAGCTAATGGTATTTACAGTGAAGATAAAATGTCCACAACTGCTACAAATTCAACTTGGTATGTCCCCATTAAATTGTCAAAATCACTGTTGCATCAGTTCATTTTGGGAACCCATGCCACAGTTCCTTCAGCCCCTTTGCATTCTGGCTCTTTTTGATGGTGTATTAAAAAAAATGCCACACAAGTGGTTGTAGGTGGGTGATGGCATGATCCCAGACTGCATTGCCCTCATTATCCCCCTGCCATTCAAAACAAAAGGCCATTTTTTTTCAAAGTCTCTTTCCCCAAGAAGAGAAATTGTTTGAGCCATCCACATCAGTGACAGAGGCAACATTTACAAAAGAATTTTTACAAAAGATTTTAAATTGACATTGAATACAAGTAACGAGAGAGAGAGAGAGGCTGAAGGAGCCTGGCTTGAATGAGAGAGAGAGAGAGACAGAGAGAGAGAGAGAGAGATTGGTGAGCTGTCACTACAAAGAAGTGAAGAATGGCCATTTTACTGAAATCTCTTTCCCCAGTGAAAATACACCAAAAAGGAATTCTTTAAAGTGGGTCTATGCACCTAGTGAAAGATTTCATATTATTCTCAAGGAAAGAAGACACAACGACTTGAGAAATAAAAGTATGGAATCCCAGGGGTCATTGGTGTCTAGTGGTTAGCATGTTTTCCCCTGGTGAAAATGCACCAAACAGGAATAGTTGAGTAACTAAAGTCCATGATGCCCCAAGTGGAATAAAGTGGGTCTATGCAACCAGTGAAAGGCTTTGTATTATTCACAAGGAAAGAAGGAAAAGTATGAAATCCCAGAGGGCATTGATGTCTAGCGGTTAGTGTGACTGAAAGGAGAAGGGAAGGAAAGACAGAGGGTGTTGGTTTCTAGTGGTTAGCATCTCTACCCCAGTAAAAATATTCCAAATGGGAATCTACGTGATGACTGAAAAAATTCATATTATTATCAAGGAAAGAAGATACAATGAAAATGTGAAATGAAAACCATGGTAGTGGTAGTGTATCCAACTGAAGGAGACAGGATTGAAGGAGAGAGAGAGAGAGAGAAGTTTGTGCATCGTCACCACATGGAAGTGAAGAACATTCTAGGATGCTGGTATCTAGTGGCTGCTGGAAGGACCCATTACCCCATCAGAAGTAGTAGTGGCTCAAGAACAGAACAAAAAATTAAGGAAGTGTTAGAAGACAGAAAAGTTGAGGAAAGAAAGAAAGTATTCCCTTGCCTCTTCTAGTAAAGAAGTCCTAGCCCTAGCAACTGCTTGTGTTTGAGAGTGAAGGCAGAGAGAGAGAGAGAGAGAGCACAATCTCCATTTGTTCATAAGAAATCCTTCCCCAAGACAACCATTTGGGAAGGGAGAATACTCCATATGACCTTCAGTCACATTCTGCTTCTGTCCCAATGAGGGTAAGCCCTCTCAAGCAGTGAAGCCCCATGCAAGACAGGACATATCATTCTGTCTGCAGGCATGGTCCACACTTTCCAGCCACCACGTGGTGTGGTTTGTTGGGAGCTATCCATGTGGTAATGGGGAGGAGCTAGTACACCCGCCACGTGGTGCCTTTGGTATGGGACAGCCCTGCAAAATGTGAAGCATGGAAAACAAGTTTCTTGCCCTCCTCTGCTCAACCATGTGCAGAAAAGAAGCCTTCACCCCACACAGGACATGACATACCACTGTCTGGAAGCATGTTCTGCAATGCCCAGCTGCCTCAGGGTATGGTGGGGCAGAGGCTAGCCACATGGTTGGGGGAAGGGGCTAGTCATGTGGTGGGAGGGAGCAGGCTAGTTCACAAGCTACATGGCACCTGGGGGGTGAGGCGGGCTGCCCCATACAAATGTGAAGTGCAGAAGCAAGTTGAGCAATCTGTTGAAATGTTTCAGTCATTGGGGTGCTCCCATAACTCATTTGATAACAAAGTTATTGCTCTTCTTTAAAAAGCAAGCTCCATTCCTTCCTATAAAATCCTTCCCCGAGCCACACATGCTCCATATGTCCCCAGTCACATTCTGCTGCTGCCCCAATGATTCTTGAACCAGGTTGTATGACTGGCTGTATGGCACCAGTAGGGTGCTCCCACAACTGCCCAAAGGAGGTGAATAACAAGGTTACATTTAAAAGTCGCTGTTCTTTTAAAGGAACAGTAGTGACCCTTAAAACTATAACCAGCTCATGGCTGCTTGGAGTGGGCAACCTCGTAAACTGTGAAGCAGAAAAAACAATTTTCTCAGCCTCTCCTGCTAAGTCTTGTGCAGAGAAGATGTCACATCAAGCACTGACACCCCACACGGGACAGGGCATGCCACTGTCTCAAGGCATGGTCTGTACAGCCCAGCAGCCAAGTGGGTGTTCAGGGAAGCTTGATTATCACCCAACATTGCTGAGTGTCCCTAGTGTTTACTCAGCACAGATTCATCTACCCACACAGTAAAGAGATCCTGGATCTCCTGATAGCTCCATGCTAGGGCTTTTTTGTGACCCTGCAAAATCATGGCTAGATGCTGGCCAGAAAGAAAATGAATTCAAATTGCTGGGCTTCCTGTTGCCTACTTCCTACACATCTGAGCCGTGTCTACACGTGCATGCTACTTCAAAGTAGCAGCACTAACTTCGAAATAGCGCCCATCACGGCTACATGTGTTGGGTGCTATTTCTATGTTAACATCGACGTTAGGCGGCAAGACGTCGAAGTCGCTAACCCCATGAGGGGATGGGAATAGCGCCCTACTTCGAAGTTGAACGTCGAAATAGGGCACGTGTAGACGATCCGCGTCCCACAACATCGAAATAGCGGGGTCTGCCATGGTGGCCATCAGCTGAGGGGTTGAGAGACGCTCTCTTTCCAGCCCCTGCAGGGCTCTATGGTCACCGTGGGCAGCAGCCCTTAGCCCAGGGCTTCTGGCTGCTGCTGCTGCAGCTGGAGATCCATGCTGCATGCACAGGGTCTGCAACCAGTTGTCGGCTCTGTGGATCTTGTGTTGTTTAGTGCAACTGTGTCTGGGAGGGGCCCTTTAAGGGAGCGGCTTGCTGTTGAGTCCGCCCCGTGACCCTGTCTGCAGCTGTGCCTGGCACCCTTATTTCGATGTGTGCTACTTTGGCATGTAGTCGTTCCCTCGCAGCGCCTATTTCGATGTGGTGCTGCGCAACGTCAATGTTGAACGTCGACGTTGCCAGCCCTGGAGGACGTGTAAACGTTATTCATCAAAATAGCCTATTTCGATGTCACTACATTGAAATAAGCTACTTTGATGTAGGCTTCACCTGTAGACGTAGCTCTGGTGAGCAGTGCAGCAGTTAGAGCTGACGCTTACAGGGCATCATGGGATACCTCTGGAGGCCAATATAATCAATTTAAAGTAATGCTGTTTGCACACTAGCATTAATTCAACCTTTTAAAATTGAACTTGGTGTTAAGCTACCTGGGAGGGTTGTGGAGAAAAATGTGACCTTTGTGCCCCTTATAACTGACCTAATCATGTTTGCAGTGAAGACAGTCACATCGTAAAAGCGAGCTAAGTGCATTAAAAAACTTTATGCTCTAGTGTAGACATATCCTTTTTGATAATTTTGTGCACTTCCATTTCTGTTTTTTCACTGATTTTTTTTTTCACAGAGTATTTGCAAGAATATTCGTGAAGCACATCCAGTCTCATGAGAACCATGGCACATTACAAACTAGTCTCTTAACAGGTGCGAACCCTGCTCCTCAATTTAAAAACAGTATTAATTATACTCCTTTTATGTATTTCTCTAAATGCTAGAGATGAGCCTCAAGGTGATATTATACAGCACGTCATGAAAACCTTAAAGAAAAAAGGATGTAAGTGAATGAACACAAATGAAAAACAAGAGAGCTGACATGAAGCATGCAAACGGCCAACTGCTTCTTTATGTAGAAATCACTGACACCATGGCTACGTCTACACGTGCACCCAATTTCGAAATAGATTATTTCGATGTTGCGACATCGAAATAGGCTATTTCGATGAATAACGTCTACACGTCCTCCAGGGCTGGCAACGTCAATGTTCAACTTCGACGTTGCTCAGCCCAACATCGAAATAGGCACAGCGAGGGAACGTCTACACGGCAAAGTAGCACACATCGAAATAAGGGAGCCAGGCACAGCTGCAGACAGGGTCACGGGGCGGACTCAACAGCAAGTCGCTCCCTTAAAGGGCCCCTCCCAGACACACTTTCATTAAACAGTGCAAGATACACAGAGCCAACAACTAGTTGCAGACCCTGTATATGCAGCACGGACCCCCAGCTGCAGCAGCAGCAGCCAGAAGCCCTGGGCTAAGGGCTGCTGCCCACGGTGACCACAGAGCCCCGCAAGGGCTGGAGAGAGAGTATCTCTCAACCCCCCAGCTGATGGCCGCCATGGAGGACCCCGCTATTTCGATGTTGCGGGACGCGGATCGTCTACACGTCCCTACTTCGATGTTGAACGTCGAAGTAGGGCGCTATTCCCATCCCCTCATGGGGTTAGCGACTTCGACGTCTCGCCGCCTAACGTCGATTTCAACTTCGAAATAGCGCCCGACGCGTGTAGACGTGACGGGCGCTATTTCGAAGTTGGTGCCGCTACTTCGAAGTAGCGTGCACGTGTAGACGCAGCCCATATGTTCTTTGTAAGACAGAGTATATGTGTTATTTGAAAACTCTTTGTTGACATTAGTGGTAGAAATGTATATACCCAGAAATTCCTACCTGACATTCTTCTCAGTGTTACAGCTGGATGAGACTCAGCCAAAATCTTGAAATTAAACAATGCCAAATGTTCAGTCTATTCTGGTTTTGACCCTTAGCTCAAATTTACAGTGTGGGTCTCTCTCTCTCCCCTTCCCCTGTCCTGGCTGGCACATACCATTCTCTCTTCAACTATTTTTTTGTTTTGTTTTCTTGCAATTTTATTTTCTCATTATTTCAACACATTCACAAAGGTCAATAATCTAATTTTGATCTATAATTCATATTCCATTATAGTCTTTCTGAGATCTGACCTCCAAGTTTCAACACATGTACAAGAAAACACCAGTGTTGTTTGTAAATTACTGAGAAATTGGGTAGAAATTGCTAAAGAACTGCACAGTATTATGAGAGTCATGGTATGAAAATTCTGTCCTGAAGGTATGTAGCACACCTCTTCAGAAGTGAGAAAAACTGAAGTTTTGATCGTTGCTAAACTATCAAGTTTCAAACACAAATAAGTTCACCCTTTCTGTGTAACTATGGATACCTTCTGTGGAAGTTTTTGTTTCCCCATCCAGATAGTGGGAACAATTGTATGCTTCTTTGCTCATGAGTTTTAGTTTTAAGATTATACAATTAGGAGTAAGGGACTTGTGAGATCTAAAATTAATGTGCTGGGTGGCTTTAGACATGTTTTCTCATCCGACATTCTGAGACATGCCCACAGGCTTTGATTATCCCAAAACAATTTTTTAATTTAAATCCTTTCTTCGTAAATCTTAGCTAACTTATCATTCAAAAATTTAGAACTTAGATCTCTGTGCCATAATACATCTGCATCAGGAAAATTGCTTTCGTTGGTGCCTTTAGCTGCTAGTATATAAATTATATAGGTGAAGTATAGCCAAAACACAAGCATATGATTTACTGAAGTAAAATGATGTAGTGTAGCAATTTATAGCACTCACTGGTCCTACAAATTATATGTTCTGGGCAAAAGCTTTAATATTTCTCCCTCTTACATTGTTGACAATGAGGGTAGAATGGAATTAAAAATAAAACAATTGTGAGCACTCTCCAAGCTATGTACACAAACAGCTACAATGCAGATTTAAAGTCTTCCCATTTAAGAGTGGTGTGTTGCATATCTATTCTCCTGTGAAGGAATTGATATCATACGCAGACCCATAATAGCAGAAGTCCTAGCAAGATCAAGAATAAAGGAACAAATCCTTAGAGAGAGGCAAAATTAACCAAGAATAGTTCAGGGGTTGACGAATGAACAAAACTAAACAACTTTCCCTGGACCTTCTGATGTTGGTGTATAAAACTTTTCTTTACAACCATCATAGGACAGAGTATCAAGTTTGTTGTGGCCACTTTATTCTGTATCTGCAGCATAATTTTGTCATACATGTTGTCTAACCATCTCAAATAAGGAAATCAGCTGGTTATAATGGTGAGCCTCACACACTGCACATCAGCCCTGTTGATGTCTTAGCGAGAAAGAGAGTTAAAGAACAAAACTTAGTACAGATTGAATTTCTCTCATCTGTAACTCTGTCTTCCAGCAACATCCATATTCCGGTATGGTTTTAGTTAGCCAGATGACCACTTACCATGGGTGTGTCCAAGTTTCTTGTAGTTCAATCAAGTTTGTTTACAGCCTCCAATTCTGGCTCTCAGAGTTCTGTGCTGTGATTTAGCTATAATTTACCCCTAAATGTCTTCTAAGAGTCACTAGGGAGCAGATGTGTTAGAAAATGTGCTAGATAATATTGACCTCCCATGGCCTGGCAAATTCTTTTGTCCTGCATGAGTCAGGACTAAGGGTGCTGAATGAGAGAGGTTTGACATTTAATATATAGAAAACTTGGTTAACTTGCATCTGCCATAGATGGCAATACAATATTCCCTTCAGTTACGCAGAAAAATTCTGATAGCTCTCTGGCACCAGTTTCCAGTGTTTGTGGAAGTCGCGTTTGTTTGATGGCCCTAAGGCAGCAGAGAAGCTGTAAATTACAGTAGTGTATACAGTAACTATGTTAAACCATATAGGCTGTGTCTACTAGCACAAATCTTCAAAATGGCCATGCAAATGACCATTTTGAAGATTACTAATGAGGCACTGAAATGCATATTCAGCACCTCATTCGCATGCTGCTGGCTGTGGCTCTTTGAAATTGCTGCTTTTTGCTGCCACGCAGCTCGTCCAAACAGGGTTCCTTTTTGAAAGGACCCTGGGAACTTCAAAATCATCTTATTCCTATCAGCAGATAGGAATAAGGGGATTTCAAAGTTGGCAGGGTCTTTTTGAAAAGGATCGCTATCTGGACGAGTCGTGTGGCAGTGAAAAGTGTCAATTTTGAAGACACTACGTCATTTCAGCACCTCATTAGTAATCTTTGAATAGCCATTTCAAAGATTTGTGTTAGTGTAGACGTAGCCATAATGTTAAGTAAGGTTATTTCATCTCTTAAATATTTTTTGAGTTTGGTGAAAAAGCCCGAGTAACTGGCACATTAATTAACCAGCAACCCCCATGCATGCTGGATAACAAAGCTGTTGTGAAACTGATGACTTGAGCTGGAGAGCTCAAAAAGTTACCCTTCTTATAGCAAGACTTGTTGAGAGCTGCCCAGGTCAAAGAGCTGCCTGCAGTAGTTAAAAGTTCATGGTTTGTGTACTGTTTGATGGATGCAAATCAAAGAATAATAGAACTTATTTGTGTAATGTGGGCTGTCCTTGTGTTAATGTGGAGAACACCTTTGCTAAGACACACCTATAACCAGACAGTTCTTACACTGCAAGCTGGAGTATTGTGTCCAGTTCTGGGCACCACAGTTCAAGGAAGATGTGGAGAAATTAGAGAGTGTCCAGAAAAGAGCAACAAGAATGATAAAAGGTCTAGAGAATGTGACCTATGAAGAAAGGCTGAAAGAACTGGGCTTGTTTAGTTTGGAAAAGAGAAGATTGAGGGGAGACATGATAGTGGTTTTCAGGTATCTAAAAGGGTGCGTAAGGAAGAGGGAGAAAACTTCTTTTTGGCCTCTGAGGATAGAACAAGAGACAATGGACTTAAACTGAAGCAAGGGAGGCTTAGATTGGACATTAGGAAAAAGTTCCTAACTGTCAGGGTGGTCAAACAGTGGAATAAATTACCAAGGGGGGTAGACCAAATGGTAAACACAAGGGCTTACACCACAGGGTTACTCCACAGGGTTAGTGGAGCGCAACTGAAACCTTTAAGATTTATTTTCACAGTCCCCACTCCCTTCAGTGAACTATGTGCATGGTGTCTGTCCCCACCCATCTTGTTTTTCTATTCCTTCTTCTGTGATAGACCTCTGAATTGTACATGGTGGAACCTTTTCATTAGAAATATAGAATTAGAGATTAGGATGGATCTTACTGAATAGTATATTCCTCCATTACATACTTTTTGAAATTACTTGCATTATTTGCTGAATAAGACCTTCATTATGATGAAATGTGGCAAAATTTGGCCTTCACAAAAAGTGAAGCCTATGGATGGAGAATATTACTTATCTTAAAAATAATTTAATTGTGTTTTTTTTACTTTGATCATCATATAAGCATAAAAACACAGGCCTGTATGGGACTATAAAGTCCTGCTCCCTGTACTGAGGCAAATCTAGACCATCCCTGACAGATGTTTGAACTGACTGTCCTTAAAACCTCCAGTGATGGGGATTCCACATCTCTCTTGGTAATCTATAGCAGTACTTAACTACCCAATCTTCACTTTGGGGAAGATTGACACTGCCACAGTTGATCCTCTGCAATTAATTTTAATGTGCTGGGTAGGGACGTGCTAAACCAAATTCAGGGGATGCCCCCATCACTGTTGGCACTCCTGACCATCGCAAGGAGTAAGGGATGTCAGTGAGAGCATTTGCTCTCACCCACTTCTCACATGATGATGGTGCAGAAGCTTGACTAACGGTTATAATGACTATGTAGCTGGAGTTGTGTATCTTAATTTGATTTTCCCCTTTAGCACAGACCTGGCCTTTTGGATAAAAAGTTTTTCATGGTACTTAACCTAAATCTCCCCTGCTGAAGTTTAAACACACTAGCGTTGTCTACACTACTATCGTATTTCCAAAGAAAAATCAAAAAGGGGCCATTTTCCAATGAGAGTATGGAAAGTCTGCACACAAAGAAAGAATGCACCCTCCCTCTGAAAGTATTCCTCTGATCCCGGGTCAGGAAGAGTGGTCCCTTTCAAAAGAATTTTTCGAAAAACAAATGTGTGTAGACAAGCCATGGACTGCTCTTTCGAAAGAGGAGTCCACCATGGTGCCAGCCAGCTGGCACACAGAAACAACCTGGCTGGTGGCAGCAGAGCTCTATGTCCCTGTGTCTGCTCATGTTGAAAGCCGCAGGGACCCAGAAACCCCGTGGCAGGTAGCTGAGAGAGTGTTGGCAGTGATCTACCTTCACCAGATGCAGAAAAAAAAATTGAGTGCTGCTGTCTTCTTTGAAACAGACCTGAACATATGTGAGGGGGAAAAAAACAAAAAAACCTGTAATCAGATTCTCTTCCCTCAAATTCTCATTTCTGAAGAATAAAACGTGTCCATTTTTTAATTTTTCCTTACAGTACAAATTTTCTAAACCTTCTATCATTTTTCTTGTGCTTCTCTGGACTCTTTCCATTTAGTCATACTTTTCCCAAAGTGTGGTGCCCACGATATTATACTGAGTATATTCTAACAAATAACTCTAATGTTTTACATATGACACTCATGGTTAATACATTCAGAATTGATATTAACCATTTTACAACATATTTTTCTGGTTTAAATTGCAGTAAATCATAAGACAATTCATTCTAGCTAATGTAAAACTGAAAGACAAACACTTAACTCACAGACTGCATATGAAGAATATGGAAGACCCTGTTTTCATAGTCATTGTGTAGTTCAGTGGAGTCCAATATGTATTCCCTCTAAATCTTGCCATAAGCAGGAACCTGTTTCATATATACCAACTTTCCAACTGGAATATCCCATAGGAAGAGATGAGGTCTAAAGCACCTCCATATTAGACCTTTACATAACATGTGAGACTATAAAATATAAATGCCTCTGAAATCCAGATATTATAAGCAGCAGTTATTTTATTAAAGTATAAATCTAAGTTTCTCATACACTGTCTTGTTTTACAAGAAAACAAAATTTAGTGAGGAGAGAGAAAAGATATATTAACAGTGTGACTTGAATAACGGAGGAATAGGTAAGTGGTCTTCCTACAACATTGGAGTGTGTTCATTTCTTTTCTTACTGGGAGGTTTGGCTGTTGGTGTGAAGCTGTTACCCCCCAAGTGATCCTTTTTGACACCTGTGCTTCAGTTTCCCTCCTTTCCTTGTCCTTTAGGTTTCTCCAGTGTTAGAAGTTTCCTGAACCTCTGGCTGGATTCTTTTACACAACTGTGCCCCTTTTAAGCTTCTCCCCAGTTGAGCTCACTAGTTCTTAATTGAAAAAAGCCCTTCTGTCCCACATCTGGTCTTTATTACTCCTGTTCCCCATCTGACAGCTTCATGGCTTCTTTGGCTGAGAGGAAGTTGGTATCAGTGGAGTATGTTAACTCTACACAAGGTGTCTGGCCACTGCTCTGTAGGTGAGAGTTGTACCTCAGCATAAGTCAAGTGTAGCACAGAATGAACTGAAGGGAATAAGAGGAGGAGAACAAAATGGGAAGAATGGTGTGACTCTGGGATTCTGCCATGATTTGGGAAATGTGAGTATGGTGAAAATGCTGAAGTGCCTGGCTGTTAAGAGAGGTGCTCTGTGCTCCCTCAATGGTTGTGATTCTGGTGGAGGTATCTAGCCCTGCTAGAAATGGCATGTGGCCAGTAAAATCTATAGCTAGAGAACAGAGGATTTATAGACTCTCTGTTTTGGATGCATAGGGCAAGTGGAGTACCCAAAAGAAGCTCCAGCAATTACTGAAAGAAAAACAGAAGTGGAACCAGCTGTGGCAGGACTGCCAATAGTAGGCAGAGATTTTGCAGCAGAGTAGAAAGCCGCAGTAAGGTGTGGATTGATGGCTGCAAGTAAACCAAGTGTCACATGGAAGACAAATGAGGTAACCACTGGCTAAGTTTCTTTCTTTCTTTCTGCTGATAGGAATAAGGGGATTTCAATGTTTGCAGGCTCCTTTCGAAAAGCGCCCCATGTAGACAAGCTGTGCACTATCAAAATGTGGCACTTTCGAAGTGCCACGGCCAGCAGCATGCTAATGGAGTGCTGAATATTCATTTCAGTGCCTCATTAGTATTTTCCAATTTCGAAATGTTGGCCAAGTGTAGACACAGCCATTGTTAAAAGATTTCATTTTATTGTTGTTATTGAATTGTAACCCTTCTGTTAACGCCAGATGCCTGCCAGAAGGGCCGGGTTCAACTCTTGTGGGGTTTTCCTATCAAGGATACAACCAACCGGCTCGAGCCCCGACCCAGTGGCCTGGGACAATTTCACCCCCGTGCTGGGTGCCTGTAAGGCGGTTCTCCCCCCCCCTCCCCCCCGCAAGCACAGAGTCTGAGATAGAAATGGCTTGTTTAATGACCGTAACCTACCCCAAGGTTACAGCGACAGACGCAGTATATCTCAGCACAGAAGAGACAAAACCCCTTTTACCCAGATACCATCCCCATATGCAGTAGAACCCAGTCTCTTGCTGGGGCTCTTGGCCCTTTTCCACACACACACAGTTACAGGGTGTACCCTCTGCGGTGCAGTCCCAAACTCAAAGTCCACAGATACATCACCAGGGCAATACTAGCTGTCCACTTGTCTGTAGCCTCCCCTTGCTGTCACCAGCCGTCTGCCAGTAGCCGTCGTCCACCGCCGCTCCTACTGGCTGCCCGCCGGTCACCATCGTCTACCGCCGCCGCCGCCACTCCTACCGGCCGGCCGGCCGCTGGTCCTGCTGTTGTCCGCCAGTCCTAACCCCACTGCTTGGGACTGCCCTAAGGCAGAACCCAGTGATTTCAGCTCTGTGTGGCCTCAGCTGCCACTCTGTGATTTCAGCTCTTGGTATCTCTAGTGTGGGGTTTCACAAACACCCTAGTATCCAGCTCTATCTTTAAACAGGTGGGGAGGGTTAGTCAAGCCAGGCTTATAGCTATAAGGCATAGGCATAGGCATAGGCATAGGCATAGGCATAGGCATAGGCATAGGCATAGGCATTCAGCAAGCCAGCTCAACCAGTACCCCTCCCCTCTCCCTCACAATGCTTTAAACCAGGGAGCCCTGTGTAATCAATGTCTTACACAGCTAAGGCGACTGCCCTGTCCCCCACAACAACCCAGAGCATTGGTGAGATCTCACAACTCCCGCATCAAGTGTCAGCTTAAATTGTGATTTTACAACTACATGTTTACAATAGACCAAATCTCATGGCTTACTTGCTACCCATTAGGCTTTGCCTGAAAAGGTATCACACATGCACACCTTTTGCATTCTCATGCAGATGACCTCTGGGAGACTCATTCCTCCCAGCCTTCAGCAGCGCTGCATTCCTTCTGCCACATTCCCTACAGAATTATTTTGTGAGTTTGGGAATTTACCACTGCTAGTTCTCCGGGGTAAGAAATGAGATAACACACTCCCAGGAGGGTGTTAAACAACCATTAATCAGTGGAAGTATACAATTCTGTACAGTAGACCCTCTTGTTACATGGGGGTTGTTTTCCTTGCAACCCCAGGGTAGTTCAAATTTTGTGCAAGTGTGGGAGACAGGAACCAAGTGGCAACCTGGTTCCTGGGTCCCCTGGACTTGCAGGAGCTGGTCAGTTTCCTGGGTCCCAGAATGGTGGGGAGTGGGAACCAGGTGGTAGCTCAAATTTCTCTTTGCCTGCCTGTCTCTCTCTCTCTCTCTCTCTTTTTGGCAGGAGGAGCAGGTACAGACTAACTTGGCTACCCCTCTGATACTTGTCACTGAGAAAAAAAAGGATTAGCTGTCAAGAAACAAAGAAAAATGTATGGAGTACTTTATTTACCAACAGCAATAGTATTGTACACTGTAAACTTATGATGTATTTGCTGAATTTATATGTATTTGCTTACACTATAATGCAGTTATGGGAAACGTAACTAAAATTTACTTATGATTAAAAAGCCAGTTATATGAGAGATCCAGATAATAGAATGCCAGATATGAAAGAGTTTACTGTATGAGGGTGGGGAATAAATTCACAAGTTGGTGCTTACAGACCAATCCTAGTCACACTCTTCTTTTGAGGGGCAGGGAGGGGATGTTTGACAATGGTTTGCATACTTAATTTACTGAAGATTGCATGGAACAAACCTTGTTATATGGATGCTGCATATGATGACATACCATTTTTAGATGTGTTTGGTTGGATCCATAAGGTGGGAAGCTTAATGTACTCATGACATGGCACTGAAGCAGCTAATTTACGGAGAAATCCCTACAACTGTCTTATTTTCATTATAGCTTTCCATTTCTGAGAAATCTACTTTACTAATAATAAAATGTATCTTAAAGAACCAGAAGAAATACAGATGCATCCTCTGCTTTGTAATTATGTAAGGAGTTAGTTGTAGACTTTAAAATAGACAGTCATTTTTTCCCCAAAATGTTTAAGCTTCAACCCAAGCACGTGACAAGATAAGAATACCACCACAATAAAATGTCAGATGGAAATTTGGCACAATGCTGACTCAAATTATAATCTATGCATTAATATCGGAAATAAGCTGTTTAATAGTTCATGCCCCATAACCCCACTTTCAAATGATCATCCTTCACCAGTAAATTGTGATGAAGTATAATAATAATGTTGGAATGAATTGTGAAAATATCCTGTAGCACTCTTGGGTTTTACTACAGGATATTTATCAAATTAAAATCATATCCCCTTTCTTAAACTTATCATCTAAACCACAACATTATTGCCTGAAACATATAATCATATTTCTTACACTTCTTACAATATAGGCTCATACAAACATTCAATACTCAATACTTCTGCCCTAACGCAAACTCAGCTGCAAAATACTGCAGTGCTAAATGCAGCTAATATCTGACTAGGGCTTCCAATGCTCCATTTATGTGTCCTTTCGGAATTATGTAATACTGTTTATATCTTCCCCTACCACAGAAGACAGAACCAAAATATCCTCTGGTGTTCTCAGGAGCCCTCTAAATATGTGTTTACTGAAAAAGATGCTATATGCCTGATGTCAGTATCTGTCCATAACAAAATAGGACTTGAGAATGGAAAATACTTGTTTTGCCTTCTGGACAAAGCAACTACTCCATGGAAGATGGTTGCAACAGGGAGATGAAGTGTGTGGTGGGGGGTCGTCCATTCTTTATTTCTGTGGCAAGCTTATTCAATGTGTAAGGAGCTTGGCTAACTGGAAGTCATGATTCAAAGACTTCAAGATGCAGAGAGTCTGCTAGTGGCTAGAGTTCAAACCAGCAAGTGACCTTTGTACCACATGGCAGAGGAAAGGGCGGAAAATGGTCTTTGCCAATCTGACTTTCTGGAAAATTCCTTTCCAAACCAAAATAAGCTGATCAGTTAAACACTAAGCAAGGCCACCAGCCAGGCACCTGAGACATAATCCTTGGTAACATCTCAGAGCCCTCCCCATCTAAAGATCCATCGCTGACCATGGGAGATATTTGCTTCTAGCAGTCCCAGAGAAACCACTGTAGGGCATTGTAGGCAACCTCATCCCACTACAATCACCATAAAATTTACAAAGATCAGTCTGGAAGTCAGTTAGGTTTGTTGCCCCCACTGATTACTTGGTAGCCTTTTCCAGAATTTCATTCTTCTGAGGAGGATAAACATTTGTCTGATTTCAAACCTAAACTTGCAGCTATTCAGTGGATGTCCATTTGGCATTTTTTGTCAACACCGAAGATTAGTTTAAATCCCTCCTCCCTTTCCCTGGTGTTCATCCCACTGATCTATTAAAGACAGCAGTCATATTCTCCCCGTCTTCATTTTGTTAAGTGAGCCATACACCTTTTTTCATAAGATAGGTTCACTTTTCCTCTGATCATCCTCACAGCCCTTCTCTGTGTCAGTTCCAGTTGGAATTCATCTTACTTAAATATGGAGGAGCAGAACTGTACATTGTATTCAGATGAGGTCTCACTAGCACTTTGTTAATGGTAATAACATTTACCTAACTCTAGTACAAATACCTTGCCAGATGCAGCTTAAGACTGCATGCGCCTTTTCAACACCAACATCATACTGGAAGCTTATAGCCGTAGCCCTCCTCTGGTCAACCTATGCACTCATTTTTTATCCCTCCCAAGTGCTATTTTCAACTGTTAAATCCCCATTTTATAGCAAAATTTTGTATTGTCATCCCTAAATGATTAACCTCACACAATACACTCTAAAATTACATCTCATTTGTATTCTTCAAGTTTTCAAGATCATCTTCCATGTTCCATGTTGGCTATACCTCTCAACTTTGAGTCATCCATATATATATTGCATTTCCTTTGCCTGAAATAATCACTTATCTACTGAAAGAAAGAGATCATGTTAATCTGTAATGATCTATCTTTTGTAAAACCATGTTGGATTTTATCCCTATTAGCATTTATTTGTATGTCTTTCACTCCTCTCTTAGTTTGTTGCCTGACCGTGTATAGCATCGAGTTTGAACTAATGCACCTGCAATTTTCTGAATCACTTCTGCCACCTTCCTCATAAGTACTATATTAGCAATTCTTTGGTCAGAGGGCATGACATCCATGTATTCATTACAAATCTCTCTTATCAGGCTCACAATTTCATGTGCTGTTTTGTTTAATATTCTTGGATGAAAATTGTCTGGGCACCTGATTTTGTCATGTTAAGATGTTTAACTTCCTGGATGTGGTAATTTCTACTTCCATATACTTGTTTCCATTAGACATTCTGCCATGGCTTTTAAGATCCTCTTCATCCTTGTTAAAAATTCAGGAAAGTATTTGTTTTGGTGTTGGGACATGCATAGATGATTTTCAACTGCCACATTTTCTTTTCTTTGTCTTTTTTTTTAAACATTGTTTATATGGATATGTATCCTTTTATTGTTGGTTTTCATTTGCTTTGCAAGATTCAGTGCTACTTGTCATTTTGGCATGTTTCAATTGTTCCTACCCTTTCTGAGCTCCAAAAGCAGCTGTCCTTGCTGATCCATCTGATCTTCTGTTCCTTTTAGGCTTCCTGCATTCTCTTCATAACCAGCGTGAAGTTCTTGGTCATCTTGTTTCATCTGCAGTCCTCCCCTCTGAATCCTTGGGCTGATGGCTTCCTTTAGCTGCTACAATTTTTGACTAAAAATAGATCCATGCCTCCTTCACATTCAGATTCTTGACTTCTTCACCTCAGTCCACTTCTTTAACTATCCCAGCTTTTCTAAAGCTTTTTTTTTTTTCTAAATATGCCTTTTTGAAATCAAGGACCCTACTGGCAGACTTATTTTTATTTATACTTCCATTTAGTTTAAACTGAATTAGGTCATCATCACTGAAATCAAAGTTGTCCTCTACAACCATTTTTTTTTCTATGAAGGCCCCATTACTCACCAACATTAAAGTCAAAATAGCATCACATCTTTTTAGGTTGATGACTATTTAGTGGACAAAAAATCTGACAGCAATCATATTCAAGCATATTCTGGCCCTACCATTATTAATAGAACTTGTCCTCCAAACTATAACTGAGAAAAAAAAGTGAGTAATAATCCATAATGGCTGCGTCTACACGTGCACGCTACTTCGAAGTAGCGGCAGTAACTTCGAAATAGCGCCCGTCACGTCTACACGTGTTGGGCGCTATTTCGAAGTTGAAATCGACGTTAGGCGGCGAGACGTCGAAGTCGCTAACCCCATGAGGGGATGGGAATAGCGCCCTACTTCGACGTTCAACATCGAAGTAGGGACGTGTAGACGATCCGCGTCCCGCAACATCGAAATAGCGGGGTCCTCCATGGCGGCCATCAGCTGGGGGGTTGAGAGATACTCTCTCTCCAGCCCTTGCGGGGCTCTGTGGTCACCGTGGGCAGCAGCCCTTAGCCCAGGGCTTCTGGCTGCTGCTGCTGCAGCTGGGGGTCCGTGCTGCATATACAGGGTCTGCAACTAGTTGTTGGCTCTGTGTATCTTGCACTGTTTAATGAAAGTGTGTCTGGGAGGGGCCCTTTAAGGGAGCGACTTGCTGTTGAGTCCGCCCCGTGACCCTGTCTGCAGCTGTGCCTGGCTCCCTTATTTCGATGTGTGCTACTTTGCCGTGTAGACGTTCCCTCGCTGTGCCTATTTCGATGTTGGGCTGAGCAACGTCGAAGTTGAACATCGACGTTGCCAGCCCTGGAGGACGTGTAGACGTTATTCATCGAAATAGCCTATTTCGATGTCGCAACATCGAAATAAGCTATTTCGAAGTTGGGTGCACGTGTAGACGTAGCCAATGTGTTCAATAAAATGGTGTTCATTGTTATAGTCTATGTACCCATCTGTCTGAAAGGATAACAAAGACTGTGCCTTATCCAACACCTGTAATATTAAAAAAAGTTACAGGGCTAGGTCCATCTCTAGTGCCAAATAGTAAACCTTGTAGAAAGAAAAATCTCTGATAAATTCCACATACACACAAGTATAATTCTGGAAAAAGGAAATAGAACAATTTTATTACAAACAAATTTCCTGGTAATTTTATGTGGTACATGTATGTGCTTTTTAAAGCCTTATTCCTTTTAGGTTAAAACACCATTTCGAAACACTGGACAAGATAATACTATGTTTTCTTAGTTACACCATGTCAACTGTGGTTAGAAAGCAATTAATACTTCATTTCACACCTGATGCATATAATTTCATTTACTCTGATTTCAAAAAAATCTCCAGGCTGTTTGTAGCAAGCTGTGATAGATTGGTATTGTCGTTAAACAGAGGGGAATGCTTGTATATTTAAAAGGGAAAAAAGTGTTTGTTTGTTTTTTTAGGGGGTAAGTAAAGGTATAAAAATCAAAGGAGCTGTCATATGGGCAAAGACATCTGTATATTACCAGTTACAAGGCTAAACAGTTGTTCTTTATAAACACAAAGTGTTGTCATTTTAACAAAGCTGGAGAGGGCAGGTAAACAGATTGACCTCTGCATCTATCCTCCTTCTTTCTTTCTGTTATATATATATATATATCCTGCTTAAAATTATCCCACGACTAGGGTGATCATCCATCCTGGTTTTGGCTAGACAGCCTTGTATTTCAGTTGTCATTCTGATGTCCTGGTTTATTTTGCAAAAGAAGCTGATTGCCCCCTATTTCACAGCCTTCACTGGCTTCCTCCACCTGGGGGAGCTGGGAGGTGGGAGCCAGACTGTGCAGTGGCTCATTGACTGCCTGGCTTCCCCCAGTGAGGTCTAGAGCTCAGCCGAGACTACAGGGGCTGGAGTGGGAGCCCTGGGGTGTGAGCCAGGGCTACACTGGTGTTGGATCTGGGGCCAAGGTGGTGGGGGTTGGAGAGGGATCTGGGATTGGAGCCACAGCCACCGGGGGGTGGGGGCGGGGGTGTGAGCAGGGCCGCTGGAGCTGTTGCTGCCGAAGGTTGAGCCGGGCTGTAGATGGTGAAGCAAGAGATGGTTCCGGGGGGGCTGGAGGGGGGGTTGAGCAGGGCTGCTGGAGCCGAAGCTGTAATGAGGGGGGCTGGAGCCAGAGCCATTTAAATAGGGGCAGGGAGAACCATGGCTGCAGTGGCGTTGGAGCTGGAGCTACCCGGCTTCTCCCAGCTGCGGCAGCTGGGAGCTGGACTGTGTGGCTGTACTGGCTGCTACCCACAGCTCGGGGAAGCCAGGAGCATCACTGGCAGGGCAGCAGCTCTGTTCCCTGCTCCCCAGATAAGGTGACCATCTGTCCTGTTTTTGCTGGGATGGGGGTCTTTCCCCATGTCCCATATTTGGCTGGGGGAGATATGGTTACCCTACCCAAGACTAAGCTGGGAAACTAAATGCAGACATGTGTGCATTTGTAACAAAATATGCAGAGGGCAACTAAAACACTGAGGGCTGCTGGTGGCGGTGGGGGAGTCATCTGAGGCAGAAGCGCTAGAATGAAGCCGAGAGCTAGAGAATAGCTTGAGGGATTATAGCTGGGCAAATTGTTTTTTGGTGAATAGTTTATTCACCATAAAATGTGATTTCAGTCAACCTGAAACTATGTGTCATTTCATGTTAGATTCTCTGAACAGCTTTGACTGAACTGAGAAACTAAATGTTTCAGTAATGTTTAATCAAAATGTTTCCTTTTGGCACAACATAAAAATATTATTTTGATTTGGGACACTTCAAGAAAAGCAAAGCAAAAATTAGATTCACAAAAAGCCCAAAGGAGAGGCTAACCCTTACAACATGTAACCCAGTGGCTATTGTCTTCTTCTAGTGAAAATGGGAAATCCACATTCTATTCCCCATCTGTGCCCAATGTGAAATAGCAATCTCAGAGTAAGTCTCCTCCATTAGGCAAATATCCTAGTCACTGGTCAATGGGGATATTCTCTTTAAGAACCAACCTTGCACACCCACCTCTTCATCAGCCATTGGACTCCACTATTCACTGTTAGTAGAGGGGTGGCTGGTGAACAAGGATCCAGCCAGCATTAGGACTTGCCAATAGTGACGGGATGGGAGATGCAAACAATACAGGACAAATCTGTCAATTTTTAAGTGAAAAAAAAATAAAACAACTTGGGAACCTCTGCAGATGGGATCAAATAAGGGGCTGTCCCTTTAAAATTGGGACATCTAGTCACCCTAAAATGAAATGTTTCATTGTGGTACAATTGGTACATTTTTCACTTTTTCAATTTGCTTAAATATTCTGTCTTGTGTTCTATTCCTCCTCCTCCTCATTCTTCTTCATCATCATGATATTGAATTGGAATTGAACCTAGGTATTTGTTATTCACCCAACTTTATTAGCAACATTAGTGTTTTCTTTATTCTCAATATTCCCTCCTCAGGCTTTGGTAGTTTGACTTATGCTATGTAATTATTCTACAATTTAAAACATTACTCTTGATCCTCTTATTCTTCTGATACTAAGTGATTTTAAAAAGAGAAAACTTTCTTCCAGGAATACGCAAAAATGTAAGACATGCAATTACACCAGGGTGATCCAAGTCAACAGTACAACCTTCATGCAAAATAATCAAAATCAATACAATAAATAGTCCACATTCTCAAGTTGTACCTTCTTAGATATCTCAAGCCTTAACAGAATGTGTTAGAGGTAGAGACATTCTTCCACTAATTTCTTTTTGCCCTGATTTGGCAAACCAGATCAGTGATCTTGTCTTCTCAGGGTTTCATGATTCTAGAATTATGCTTAGTTGTCATAGAGTATGTCTAGAAAAAATCCAAAATGCAGAGTTTCACCATTACTACATAATCCTTTACCTCCAATACAAAAGAACTCCCCAGCCTTTTACCTGTCTGTGTCTTCTGGGCTTCTAGAAGCATAAGGAACTCTACTACACTAACCGTATGTTTCTTATTTAGAGGGACAGCTAGCAGCCTGCTTTGCATATAAACCTTGTAGAGTCTGTCATTTTTATCAGGGGTACCAGAAAATTTTTCTCTAGGCCCACTGCTGCTGCTTATTACTTATTATGGTCTCTGTTTTATTAAGACCATTCGTTTCATTTTTGTAGTCAGATACCCTGGAAAACATTCCAGGTTAATAGATTTGTCCAATTTCTCTTGATAGGAGCATTTGCTGCAAGAGATCTCACAGGTATAGTTACAGAAGGTTTTTTTTTAGCCCCTCACAGAAAGACTTAAAAAAAATCCTACAAACTGTCTTTCTGCAGTTCTCAGTGTGTGGTACAATCAGTATGATGTCTCAGCTCTAATTCAAACTTTATAGCCCATGTGAGTTTAAACTTTATCTGTTTTATTATTCTACTATATTAATAAATGGATTGCCAGTAAAAGTTTCAAGACCTGATGCAAAAGGGGAGAAAACAACAGATATTCCTTTCTGTTTGTATGTAAGGAGTGGAAAGCTTTAATGTTGGCATCTCAAGACCCCAGGAGTGCTGGAACAACTTGTATAGTAATGGGGCCAAGAACCGTGGTATGAGACTGTAAACTCTGGATATGAGGGAAGCCAATCTAATCCAGGCATGCAGCAGCTGGCCCAGAGAACCTGGGTCACTGTGTTGGTTCTTGGACCTTCCACTTGCCCTGGGCAAAGGGCTGGAGTGCCCCCAATAATATCCCCAACCTGTCCTCACCCTCTGGGGCAGATAGTGATTTTGGGGTCCCAGGGCATGAGGGCAACAGGACTGGGGAAGGGGACAACAGCGCTATGGCCTCTCCAAGCCCTCCCACACTGTAACAAAGGAATGCTGTTTGAGAGACTTCTACCAGAGTCAGTGGTAATTCCTGCTCAGCCAGGACTATCAGACTCCATATGCAGCTGCAGCTCCCAGCCTTGCTGTCAGGCAGCAGGGGAGCCTCATTCCAGGTTACCCAGCTTACCCAGCTTGCGAGAGGGGAAGGATGTAGCATTAGGAGATGTGGAGGCAATAGACATAGGCTGGGGAGAGTTTTGCCAGAGCGAGGGATGCAGAGCTGAGCATTTTCTAAGTTAATCTATTTTAGGTTTTTTTTTTTCCAGTAGATAACCTATAATAAAGTCTGCAATGCCTTCAACTACAACAAAAAGATACTCAGACCATCAGAACCCACAAATATTTATTGCAATTTATGACCTACTGACACCATACTATTCTCTATCTAACACCATGCAGTAAGTAACAAGAGAAATGCCTGTGGCAAACATTCCTTTGTGGCGACTTGAATTTTTGCTGTTCCTGGAAAACCAATGTGTAACTGACCTGCTTGTGATTTCCCCAGGTGAAAATTATTGTACAGTGTTCTACATTTTTCAGCACCAAAGTGTACTACATCTTTGTACTTACATAACACAACATATCATATATACATAACACAATGTGACAAAACTGTGCATGTTTTAATCTTGAATTTCCGGCTTCCCTAGTTATTTTAAACTACTGTATATTGTTTTACAGCCCTAAACCTACTATGGTCATATATCAAGAGGAAATATAACAAATTAAACCAGCATGGTGCATAGCATGATAAATGTTGGTTAGTTTTTCACTTGTAAGCAGGCCCAGGATTCCAAGTGTTGAAGTTACCAGTGAAGCACATTCAAACAGCTTCTAACTGTTACCTTAGTCAGAGATGTGCTAGCTTTAAAGCACCATTTGCCTGCCCCAAAACAGCAGGAGGGTGGTATGTATGTGATATTTATGGACTGAACCATCAATCTGCCCCAATTCACTCTACATTTGGAGAAAGTTTAAAATGAAAGTGTCACAAAAGGACATTGCGAAGCAGGAAAAATAACAATTTCAGCATGTTTTAAATTGCTGTAAATTTTGGAACTGTATCCTGCAGAATCTGAATCCTAATTTAAAAAAAAATCATAACTACTACAACAAATCCACCACCATTTGACTAGAGGAACTAGAAGGATACATTTTAGTCAAAGAGAATGCAGGATGCAGGATGTGAGAGAGGGTAGAACCCTGGGTCACTTCCCATGATTTCCTTAATGAATAACTTACACGGGAATTGCCATACTGGAAAAGATAATTAATCCACCTAATCTAGCATCCTGACTCTGACAATTGCCAGTAATATTGTTTTAGATAAAGGTGGAAGAAACACCAAATATACCTGTAGGGAAGGGTGCATTCTTATTGAGTTGTAACAGAATTTGCCTTATGGCTTCAGGAAGCAGGGACCAAAGTTCCTTGCCAATGTTTTTGATTTTTTATAAACTTTTCTAAGGCAATATTGGCTATTCTCATTGCAGAGTTTTGAAAACTATTATTTTAAATTCTCAGGGGGTTTCCTGGTCTTACTTGCAACCTTAAAGGCTCTGTAGAGATGGGTATGATTGAGTCAAGGAGCTGTCAGGCTGCAAAGAATGAGCCCACAGCAAGACATGGGGATCTATGGAGCTCTGTCTTAGCGAACAGCCTACTTTCTCCATCTGTTTTTGGTTCTTGTGTGTTTTGTTCCTGGAATTTAAGAAATAAATTAGCATTATGTCAAACTTTCCAGAAAGACCAGGAAGGATTTTTCAGTTCACTTTACTGTTTGTATGACCTGAACATCCATTATCCTTCCAAAGAGATAATACAGAGTTCATTTAAGGTATTGTTAAATAATCCACCTTGTTTCAATCCTCTTGATGCAAGGAGTTATTTTTGTTAGGTTCCACAAACCCTGAATATTCATCCACTCAGAATCAAGTGTTTCACACATCATACTTAGATGCATGACCGCATATAACAAACAATAGCCCCAGTTCTGCAAATAACGGCGCTAGTATGGATTCCTTAGACTGCACATGACCTGAGTGCATGGTGCTAGGTTATCCACTCTTTGATCAGAGTAGGATTAAAAAGATGTTTAGACAACTGTACTAACAGATCATCATGAGGAAGAAGTTTTTTCTATGGACACGTTATTCACATATTCACATATTATCCACCTCTGGGTTTTTTGTACTTGTAAATTTTGTTACTCCAAACTGTTTACTTTTTTTCAGTAACAACTTCAATATATATCTGCTACAAGCACTAAGATGACAAGATCTTTCCTCTGCCACCACCTTAAACTGCTTTGGATAGTGTAGTTCCCCTTCCCTAATAAACTGTTCCATTTTTGAAAAACAAAAGTGAGGAGAAAAAAGAAAGATAACACAACTCTTTTCCTTTCCTTTGTGTATTTGAAACTGACACTCCAAAGGAGCTTTCAAAAACTGCAGTAATTAGACATTTTCATTAACAGTACAGGCCAGTGAGAGCTGATTCAAAACACAGCTTGACATCTGCAAGTCAGAAAGGACACCATGGCAAGTAGTGCAACAGAACAAGACAGACTTTTCAGTTCATTACAAATAATTTTTGTTTTTCTCGCTCAGAGCCAAGAGCTGGCGTGAATTAGCCTATTAAAAAACAGGACCAAAAGAGAGACCTAACTGCTCCAACGAAAAGGGGAAATGATTGTCTAATATAATAAAAAGCAGGTGATTTAAAAAGCTGAAAGCAAATCATAAAGTTAATTCTGGAAGGGAGACTACTGTTACCAGATGTCCCTTAATTAACTCTTTCGACTTTCGCAATGAATAATGTTGTTCCTGGTCTCCAGCTACAATTATTTCTATGCTTACATTGATCTACGGCTGTTTTATGTCTCCATTGTGATGCAGACTGATTCATTGATTCTGCAATATGTTTTACAGGGTTTCCCCATACTTCTGAGGTACTTCAAATAGAAATACTATACTGTCCAGACCATTGACAATAAGGCCAGATCAGCCAGATCTGCAGATAATTAGCCAGGGTCATTACAGTTTGTAAATGTGCACTTGAGCTACATCTACAATATAGCGCTCTTCCACAGGAATCACTTCTGGAAGATATCCCCCAGAAGAACGTCTTTTGAAAGATCACATATACACACAAAAAGCAGATCAAAAGACAGCATCCACACAGCTACAGCCATTCTTTCAAAACAACAGAGCAGGAAAAAACACGGACAGAGTCACATGGCTGCCGAGCACATCCAGGGGCTGCAGACAGCTATCCTCTAAAGTTTCCATCCCAGACTCCCCTGCCTTGCACACACTGAGGCCTGCCAAGCTCCCTCAAGAATCACAGAGCCAATGCAGGGACAAGACAGCCAGAGCACTACCCTATGGATCCTCATCAGCTACTTGGGCTACTAGATCTGGCCATCCTGGACATTGTAATTGGCCTACTGGCCACGGTGTTCATGGCCTCCCTCCACCTCCTCTGGTGGGTGAGCCCCCCTGCCAAGGACGTGGAACCCCCTACTCAGGATCCCACCAGTGCTTCCCCACCCCGGGTTCCCTGGCACCTCTAGAGCCACCCTAGCAGCTCCTACTGGTGGGAGCAGCTGGTGATGGGGCAGCAGGATGATGTCAGATGGTTCCAGAACTTTTGAAGGAGCAAGCGAACCTTCCTGGAGCTCTGCCACTGGCTCACTCCCGCCTTCAGACACCAGGAGACCACATGTGGCCCACTCTCCCCCTCGCAAAGCAGGTCACCATTGCCATCTGGAACCTGGCGACCCCACAAGGCCACCAGTCCATAGGACACCTGTTCAGGGAGGGCAAAGCAACCTTCAGAGCTCTCCTCATGGAGGTAAGGTATGCTCGAAACACACATATGCCACAGGGAGGTGGGAGGGGGCTCCCGGGCAAGGGGGACCCTTGGCAGCAGGAAGCTGGGAGTAGGTAAAGGGTAATGGCTGGGTATAACCTATAATGCCCTCATGAGAGTTCACACTGTCCATCCCATCTTCCTATGCCATCAACTCCACTGTCCACATCAGGGAGGCCCTCCATTAGAGCTTAACCCATGGGCCCCAGTGACCCCACACACAGCCACCATATTCAGGCACCCGGCACATATATCCCACACCATCCTCTCTATGAGCCCAACCACATGTATCCACCTCTCATTGACCCCCAACCATGAGCAAGGGACATGGGGATAATGGAAACATCAAATGTTTAACAATAACTTAACTATGTGATTCATACAAACAGTGACAGAACTAGATGCTATGGTTAATGGGGCAAACTATATACATCGGGGGTCTGAGGAAGAGGGGGCAGCTCAACCTTGGGGCAGGAGGGACCTCAGTCTGGAGGGGGTAGTGGGGCATTAGTCCATGGCAGGTGTGCAAGGCTGTAAGCCCTGTTGGCCCCAGGCTCCTTTCCCACCCTGGGTTCAGATTCCCTGGTGTGACTGGGATGGGGAAGAAAGCATGGGGATGTAGGCCCATGGCCGGGCTTTGGGGGGAATCTGGTTCGGTAGGGGAGAGACAAGGCAGGGAGCAGGATGGGCAGTAGGGTGAGCAGTAGGGGGGCAAAAGGGTCAGCAGTAATGGGGGTGTAGGGGACAAGATGGGCCACATGGGCCAGGTGCTCCCTGAGGACAGAGATTATTTCCTGGAGATTGCCCTTTAGGTCCTCCCAGGCCACCTTCCACCAGACCATGTCCACCTCCTCCAGGCAGAGGCACCACTCAGCCATTTCTGCCTAGCAGCTGATGCTGTCATCATCCCTAGACTGTCTCCATGTCCTCCAGGTGTGAGTCCACCATGGTGCTGTGGACCGGGTGCCTGGGCCTTCACCTCTGCCTCTAGTGGGCTGTCTGGGACAGTGGAGGGGATGGGGCTGTCTTGGCCCTTTGATGGCACAGCTGTATAGTTGGAAAGTAAGTGACAGATGATATGTCTGTCCCTCAGTACCACCCCGAGGGCCATGCCTCTCATCCCTCTGTGGGCAGCAGCCCCTCACCCCCTGTGGAGAACAGCCCTCCAACCCCCATCCTACAGCATAGTAGACAAGATGTATTGCTGGTGTTGAGGGGGTCCCTGCCTGTGTGAGGCAGTCCCTGGGTGCAGTCAAGCCCCACCCACCCCTCCCCATGCATGCAGCTCATGGCAGTGTCCACAGGGTGGGTGATGAGTGTTGCTGGCAGCCATTATGGCATGTTGGGAGGCATGGCCGTCTGAGGTTTGACCATCCTGGGGCTTCTGGGTATGTGGGTGGCCTGCTGGCAGGTGTAGTGCCCCTACCATTAAAGTCAGGGTGTGTGCTCTGCTGCGTACTTACCAGAGAGTCTCTCACTGAGGTCTGGCAACTTGCAGCTGGCTGTCATCCAGCTTGACAACTCTGCGAAGAGGTCAGTCACAAGGTCCCATTCCTCGCTGGACTGCTCCATGGGTGGCTGTAGCTCCAGCTATGGCTATGTGGTGTGGCCTAGAGGTCCCAGCTCCTCTTCAGCCTCAGAATGCAGCATATCTGCTGCATTGTTGAAGACAGCAGGCAGTGGTGAGCTGTCCCAGGCCCCCAGGAGGCTCTGGAATTCCCAGTGGTAGTGGCAGGTTGTGGGACTTGACCCTAATCGGGCATCTGCATACTTGGCCTGGGCACAGCCCTGCCGCAGCTTCTTCACCTTGCTCTGGACTTCATCCTGGGTGTGGAAAGGGTGTCCCCTGGGCAGCCAATCTGGTTGCAAGGCAGGCAAAGGCAGCCATATTAAACAGCTTGCTGTCCATGTCCCTCAGCACCTCCGCCTCCTGCCACAGCTTGAGGTGGTCCTGGAGCTCTGGCTCTGTACAAGGGGGAACCGTTTTCTTGTGAGGCTGACTGGGCTCCTGTGAGTCCTGTGAGGGCTCTGAGGAGGGCCCTGGGGCTCTTTTGGCAGCTGGCTATGGCACTCTTTCAAATGTGATGGTGTGGCCGTGAGGACATGTGGCTTGGGGCTCATGCCTTTCCTGTCAGCATGCTCTCAGCTTCCTGCCATGAGGTTTCTGGGTACCACTTTAAAGGGAACATAGAACTCCACTGCCACTGGCCAGAGTGTTTCTGTGTCCTTGGTGGCCAGAACCATGGAGGACTCCTCTTTTGCAAGAGCAGCCTGTGGAGCATTGTTAGCCGGTGGCCGGGTAATGTGCGGTGAGGTACCAACTATGCCCTTGTTACCTTCTGAGTCTTTAACTGCTAGAGTGCAGGGCTCCTTCGCAGCGGGCAGCCTGGGCAAGGCTGATGGATGCCCCAGGGTCCTAAACACCCAAGTCTTTTACCACTAGAGCAGGGAGCTCCGTCGCAGCAGGCAGCCAAGATTGACTGACGGGTGCCTCAATGGTAGCACTAAGAGCCTTTCCCCACCCGAGACTTCAACTGCTAGGACACACTGTCCCGTTGCAGCGGGCAACCAGGATTGGTTGATGGGCGCCCCAGGAGTCTGCCCCTTGGAGGCGGCACGACTCTATGCTAGGCTCTTAGCACTCTCACCTACGGCCAGGCTGTGGTAACCAAACGGTTAAAGTTCTTTTTATTGTGCCAGCTGTGTTGCAGTGACAGAGAGTCACAGCAGTCAGGCTTAGATCTTAACTAGTTACAAGTTTATTAAGCTATAGTTATAAGTGTGCAGTTACAAAAGGCTACTGCCTACTTCTTATATGCTAGCACAGTACAGGGGTTAACAGGTTACATTACAATTCAACACCACGACACCTTAATGCAACAGCATCCATCTATAGAGCTCTGATTCTTCAACTGTGTGCACCGAAAGGAGACCTTAATGTGGGTAAATCTTACCCTCCTTAATATGGGTATATCTTACCCTCCTTGCATCTCTCGATACCAGCGTAGCCAAGCCAGGATTGGTCACTCAATTCCACGGAAAGACGAATACGAGGTTGGGCGTCACCAGTTGCGGACCTCAGGAGGCAATCACCTGACCCAACCTGCAGGTAGTTGGTGGGAATGCACTCAGAGTAAGAGTGCTGCTGGGCCCATCTTTATACCCCTTGGGTCATGTATCCTCTTTCTTATCTATGGTGCCAGATCATACTGGTCTGTCTTTTGTGACGCCAGTTTGCACAAGGGCAATTATTACTCAATTTGCACTTGTAAGACAGGAGATAAGCAATCTTGGGAGTACAGGACATTCTTTTACAAGGGCAGAGATTTCTCTTCTGGGATGCCTGTGTGGGCGCATCAAATCCATCAATGCCAGCTGGGGTAATTTCCTGAGGCCCCCTTATTGACAGTTGGCCTGCTAGCTTTTTATCTGTACTTTCTGTTTCTCAGGGTCATGATAAGCTAGCATATCTGGGCCTCTGTGGGAGACATCAAAGACTGTGCTGTCAGCAGCTGTTCCGTGCCCTGTGTGCTTGTGAGGCACCTCAGGAGGGGCAGCAAGCTGGCTTGTAAGGGCGAGACCTTTGTCTGGCTACAAGCATCTACACATTTTCTTTCAAAAGAGGTCACTCTTCCTAATATGACACCAGAGGAGTGTTTTCAAAAGCAGTGCCGTGTTCTTTTAATTTCCTTTCAAAAGAGCACATTTAATATTTAGATCCTCCATGGACTCTTTTGATAGGGACTGGATTTTCTGAATGTACTTGCTAGTGTAGATACAACTTTGGTGTTTCCAAAACGGTGCTTTAGAGTGAACACTGCATTGGAAATGTAGACCTCACAACTGTGCCATTGCATCCTTATTCCACTCTGATGATCCTAGTCATATCTTTAGTCTCTGTGAGCACATACCATTGTATCATAGGGTTCCTAGTGCCCTTGCCAGCTGCAGCCTCTCCAGAGCTTTTGGTTAATAGTGTGTTCTTATTCTATCTGAATGGAGTTCTGGGTGGAAGTAGTGACAAAGTGACTGAATGAGGACCAATGGTGTCATGTTATGGTGGGGGAGGTCCATGTTGAATACTAGAAAAAAAACACTTTCTTAGGAGTGTGGGGAAGGATTGGAATGGGTTACCTAGGAAGGTCATGAAATCTCTATCTCTAGGGCCACGTCTACCCTTGGCCAAAATTTTGAAAAGGCCATAACAATGGCCAAATTGGAGAATACTAATGAGGCGCTGAAATGAATATTCAGAGCCTCACTATCATGCTGCCGGCTGCGGCACTTCAAACGTGCTGTGTTTTGCTCAAGTGCAACTCATCTACCCAGGGTCCTTTTGAAAGAACCGTGCAAACTTTGAAATCCCCTTATTCCTACCAGCTGATAGGAATAAGGGGATTTCAATGTTTGCTGGGTCCCTTAGAAAAGGATCCCTGTGTAGACAAGCTGTGCATGAGCAGAACGCGGCACTTTCAAAGTGGTGCGGCCGACAGCATGCTAATGAGGCACTTAATATTCATTTCAGCACCTCATTAGTATTCTCTGATTTGGCCATTAGCAAGGCCATTTTGAAGTTTTCCCCTAGTGTAGACCTAGCCTAAGCATTTTTTAAGTCCTGGATTGACAAAGCCCTGTCTCGGATAATTTTGTTGGGATTAATTCCGCTTTTAGCAAAGGGGTTGGACTCAGTAACCTCCCAAGGTCTCTTCCAAGCTTATGATTCTGTGATTCTAGGATTCTGAAAGAATTTGTCTGTCTGTCCTGATGGTGCTCTCATTTATGTGCTTATGAAAGCACACATCCAGCAACCAAAGACATCAACATGGATCCCAAACTGGTAGAAGAGCTTCTCTGACTAAAGCTGTCATTCGTATTTCATGAATTAGGGGGAGCACCTTCAAGATCCCGTTGGACAGGTTGGCACCAAGTTTTGGCCTGCCAAAGGCATGGCTGTTGTCTTCGTTGCAGATTTCACCTTGTAAACCCACATTTCTGAAACAGGGCCACATGAACAGGCTGTTGAGATCACAGTGAGATGGACAGTACTGAGTCTGGAGCTCTCACCAGCAGAAGTAGGTGTTCCTGGAGGTTTATGATCAGCTTGTCCCACCTCTCCAGTGACACAACACCCACAGTTTGAAGGCCAAGTCAGTCAATAAGTGGGTTTTATAGACGAAGGAGCTGACTTCTTTTCTACCCGGTGGGCTGCTTGACATCCCCTCCACTCCAGCCTGCCCCACACCACCTCTTCCTCCAGATCCCCATCCCTGTGGCCCATCTCTTCCCTGCTCCCTCCCCAACAGGTGACCCATCCGTGCTCTGTCCTTTTCCTCCAAGAACCTCCTGCACTTCATGGAACAGCTATTATGGGCATATAGGAGGTGCTGGAAGGGAGGGGAAGTAACAGAGCAGTGGCGCCACCACCTGCAGGAGGAGGAGATAGGGAGGAAAGTCCATTCAGAATTCTACTGGGGACAAAATGAGGAACACTAGAGGTATGGTGTAGGTCCCATCATGAAAAGAAGAAAATCCTGTCTTGAATTAATAGCTTAATAGGGCTATCTGCTCGAAATATCTCCCATCCATATATATCAATGACAACAAATACAGCAGCAGAAACTTATCTGGCTCTGAATCTAATGCTTGCTCAGACCTTGCTTCTACAGTGGCCTACTTCCTAGCTACTCTGAGCACAGACCCACATTGTACTGCAGTTACTTCAGTGGCATAGTCTTCTTCAGTTGCCAGTTACAGTTGGCTGTCCTGCACTGCCTGTCACTGGAAGGTAATAAGGGTACCATCCCTGGTCTGCAGATTGTCACGCACTGCTGTTGTCTGAGTGCTCACCATAGTTCTCAGTCAAATTCTTCATAAAAAGAGGCCAGAAGATGAGAAGATCCCAGAGATGCTCTTAAAATCTTTGATTATGAGGTAGTCTGTTTTCAACAATTTGATTTGCTCTCTGTATTGTTCGGTATCCACCAGCTGCTGGTTTGATCTGCAGAGACACCAACCACCCAGATGTAACTTGGTGGACATGAGTACCTCATGTGTTCTTGCTAAAGCTGAATGTGTTGATTTCCTTATACCTGAGCTTAGAATTTGTCTGAGTTCCTCTGGCTCTAGATACAGACCTACACCATGTCAGTCGTATTCCTCTAGCTGCATTATTAATGCAGGACATTTTCGTAGAGTGGGATATAGTTAGTACACAAAAAGGTAAATTGTTTCCAGTTGAGCAATACAGGTGGAAATGAAATGTCCGAGTGGCTGAATTTGAACCAAGAGGTTGATTCTGGTTCTTAGGAAACAAATGGGAACTTTGGGATGGTACAGATAGGAAAAACTTTCCAGGCAGTTTATGGTATAGTATTGGTGAACTCTTCAGACTATCCAGTTTTGAATTGCTTCCACATTGCATACTGCTAGGTTTTGGTGCATATCACACGAAATCTTGGGCTCTGATCCTTCCACCCCCAGCAGAATCCACGGCCTGAGTCCAGAGGGATTCATGTCCTGAGTCAGACTAATTTCTGTGCAGACAGGAGGGGGTATTGAGCTTAAACTCATCAGTACCCAGGTTTAGTGTGCTGTACAGATAGAGTCATATTCCCAAAAGAGACTCTAGCTGTATCACAAAATCCTGCTAATGCAGTCCATTGGCTTATAAAGCTCTCATTGCTTTGAGTGGCAAGTGTGCATAAACACAGTTTACCAGACCAGGCCTATACACACCACATACATATTGGGCCACACCTCTGCTAGTAATCCATGTAACCCTATAGAATTTTAATGGAGCTACATCTGTTTATATTGTACAAAAATCTGAATCAATATTATACTTTACTAGGTTTAGATAGTTCATTGGAAGAAGGCCAGTGCCACCAATTTCAAGGAAAGTTCCATGCAGGGCTTGCGGTACCAGAATTTATAGAATTTCTGAATTTAATAACAATGTGTTATTTTCTCATAACAGGCTCATATGGATTTATTTAATCAAACACTATGGCTACGTCTACACGTGCACCCAACTTCGAAATAGCTTATTTCGATGTTGCGACATCGAAATAGGCTATTTCGATGAATAACGTCTACACGTCCTCCAGGGCTGGCAACGTCGATGTTCAACTTCGACGTTGCTCAGCCCAACATCGAAATAGGCACAACGAGGGAACGTCTACACGGCAAAGTAGCACACATCGAAATAAGGGAGCCAGGCACAGCTGCAGACAGGGTCACGGGGCGGACTCAACAGCAAGCCGCTCCCTTAAAGGGCCCCTCCCAGACACACTTTCATTAAACAGTGCAAGATACACAGAGCCAACAACTAGTTGCAGACCCTGTATATGCAGCACGGACCCCCAGCTGCAGCAGCAGCAGCCAGAAGCCCTGGGCTAAGGGCTGCTGCCCACGGTGACCACAGAGCCCCGCACGGGCTGGAGAGAGAGTATCTCTCAACCCCCCAGCTGATGGCCGCCATGGAGGACCCCGCTATTTCGATGTTGCGGGACGCGGATCGTCTACACGTCCCTACTTCGATGTTGAACGTCGAAGTAGGGCGCTATTCCCATCCGCTCATGGGGATAGCGACTTCGACGTCTCGCCGCCTAACGTCGATTTCAACTTCGAAATAGCGCCCAACACGTGTAGACGTGACGGGCGCTATTTCGAAGTTACTGCCGCTACTTCGAAGTAGCGTGCACGTGTAGACGCAGCCTATAAGTCACAGATTAATATAATACCATCCACTATATCGAAATAATCGACATATTACCATATTTTGTATAAAGATATGCCCTCTCTGTTTCTTGCTCCTGTATCTGGTGAGATGCTGGTTGTTTTCCAACTAATTCCCAATACGTTTGCTTTTATAGGGGACAGGAAAAGGAATCCCTTTCGTTAATGGAAACCTACTTTCTGTGATCATATTTGTCATGTTTTTTTCAACACTTTTATGCACTGCATTGCTTATGGTATTTCCTTTATGTCATCTTTATGTTACATAGTTGGTCAGCAAAAAGCTATATTGACTGGGTTAGAATTCCTTCAAGGAGAATGCTGTCTAGGGGGTGGGAGCAAAAAAAGAGCGTCCCATAATGAATTTTAATATATTCTCATTTCATCATTGTAGAAAGCATCTGCAATAAAAATTGTTCTTTATCAAACAAACAGGCCTGCTTATATCTCTGTAGACTCCTTTAGTAATTTAAGGCAGTCTTTTTCATGAACATCTGTTTTCCTGCAGACTTCCAGGCATCAGTCATGATGGATTATAGTCTAACACTCTATTGTAAATGGTCTCAGAGGGGTAGCTGTGTTCATCTGTAGCTTCACAAATAACAAGCAGTCATGTAGTACCTTAGAAACTAGCTGATGTATTAGGTCATGAGCTGTTGTGGGTAAAACTCATTTCTCCAATCATCTGAAGAATTGGGTCTTAGCCACAAAAGCTCATTACTTAATAAAGTCATTAGATTCTAAGGTGCTATATGATTTCTTGTTGCTTAATTATAAGAAATTCCTGAATATAGGTCACTCACAGGTTTTGGACTAAAGCTCTGGACTCAAATACAGACACAGTCTTTGCTGATACTTAATTTTGTTACTGAAATAGTTAATGTGTAAATACCCTGCATCAAAAGTTCAGCTAGCTCTCTAAAATCAGTTTCAAACCTCTGGTGTGAAGGAAGAAATTAAATGGACTAAAAGATCTAATCTTTATTGACAGATACCAACACCCTTAATCTGATGTACTCACAATATGCAATGGGCAAATAAACTTGGCCATACACAGGATTCCAGTTTAGACTCATTTCTGTTTAAAATAAACAAAATTCAGTGTCATGTTGTCTCTTTTAGATATCTTAGTTTCACAAATATGAGTTATTTTATTAAATTGCTCCTGCACTTTAGTTATTTATAAACCAAATTCCATTAAAATGTAATGGACATTGAGATCCTAATTGCTATGGACTTTTCCAAAGATCCCAACCAGGGATAATAATCAGGGGAAATAATGAATAAGCTTAAAATACAGCTAGTAGTATGTTTCATCACTAGGTCTCAAAGTGCTTTGCAAATAAGGTCAGTTTCACTATCCACATTTGACAGGTGGGGAAAGTAAGAAAGATGTTGCAGGATAGAAATGAAAGCTGCATGAAATAGACAGGGAAAACAAATCTAGAGGACTGAAGAAGGAATTACTCAAAGTCTCAGATGTACTTAGAAAAAGGTGAAGGACATAAGAGTGGTGGATTTAAGAGAATTTTGTGCCCATAAAAATCCCCTGTGCTAAGCAGAAAAAATGCAAGCAAACAAAGCAAGCAAAATAGAGTGATTTTTTATTTATGTCTTTGTTTAAAACTCAAACATTGGGAAATGGAAAAATCCTCTTTGTAAATGTAAAGAAAGCTGCTTCTCAAGAAATGGAAGCTACCCAGTCTTTATTGCAAGATGTGCAATGGTAATAACAGAACATTTTTATAGGGAGGTACAAACACTTTCCATGTCTCAATGATCATACCTTTGTATAAATAAGAGCTTTAGATCTTTGGAGGCAGACATAAATTAGCATTTTCATTAATGTTATATCCCGACATGATTAAAAAAAATCACATGCACTTCTATGTTAAGATATTCTAGTCTAGACACACTGTGCTTGCGTTAGATGTGAGTGGGTCAAAAGATGTTTTCAAGCTCTTTTTTCACTCTGTCAAAACCATGAGCCACTTGTGGGCTGTGCCACCTCTTCCTTCAGCTCCCATTTCCAAGTACAGTGAATCACAGACAACTTGAGCTGTGAGCAACCATACCCGTGGACATTCAGGTAAACTGTCTGGTGGCTGTTAGGGGCAAACCCTGGCAAACTGCATCCTGCCCATGAGCCATGTATTCCCTGTCTTGCTCTAGTCTGAGCTGGCACTGCTTCTTCTTGCCTTATTATCTTTGAATTCTGTTTGTTTTCTGCAATGTCCAGGGACTAGATTTTCAGTTAGGCACAGTGGGCTTATGCCAAGGAGCACCAGTGTTCAAGGGGTGCCTTAAAATTGAAAGCAGATTAAAAGTTTAATTTTGTTTATGGAAAAGACAAAGACCAGCTGTAGCTGGAGACCTCTGAAGATGCTGTGCCTGGAGGTGCAAAAGTGTAAATCCAACCCTGCTAACATCCCCACATTCATAGGTGCTAACTCACATAGAGCTACAGCACACATTGGAAAAGATAGCAGGTTCTCAGCACCCATCAGCATTCAAGCTTCCCCTTTTGCCCCTATCCCTGAGGCATTTCTTTCTGGCCAGGCACCTTGCTGACCTACTTCTCCCCTCCCTCCATCACAATATTCAGGAAACTTCAGGAAGGAGGGAGAGAAATGGGGATAGGGTAGGGGGGAGGAGGGATTAGAGGTAGAAAAGAGGCAGGGATTGGGGGAGGTCTTGGGGAAACAGATCAAGGGGGTTGCAATAGAGAAAGGAGGTGGAGTAGCCGTGGGAACAGGCAAAGAAGGGATAGATGCTGAGGAGAAGTTTGGAATGGGAGCACGGCAGAGGCACAGCTGAAAGGGGAAGAGGTGGTACAAGGGAGGGGACTTGTGGGAAGGGGTCGAATGAGGCAGGGCCAGAGCAAGGGTGGGGTTCTTTACCTCCCAGCTGGAAGGGAACTTGGTACATTTGCCATCATTGTAAATTTTTAATTGACGTCAAACTGGTTTACATCCTACTTTTTGCCCAATGTCTACAAATGTCTTAAAACCATTTCACTTTACACCTGCTATCATAAGAACATAACAATGACCACACAGGGTCAAACCAAGGGTTCATCTAGCCCAATGTCCTTCCTTCTTTCAATGTTATTTGATAGACACATCAGAGGGAAATAATAGAATAGGGCAATTGAGTGATTCATTACCTATCAACTAACCATTCAAAGGATTATCATCTATTACCATCAGCCATCTGATGTTTGTTTAATTTATCACAGATCCTTCAAGACAATCCAGATTACTGTTAACACACTGGTTTGATACTAAGTATCGGAGGGGTAGCCGTGTTAGTCTGGATCTGTAACAGCAACGAAGGGTCCTGTGGCATCTTATAGACTAACAGAAAAGTTTTGAGCATGAGCTTTCGTGAGCACAGACTCACTTCATCAGATGCTGGTCTTGGAAATCTGCAGGGCCAGGTATAAATAAACCAGAGCAAGGGTGGGGATAACCAGGTTAGCTCAGCCAGCAAGGGTGAGGCTTACTACCAGCAGTTGATCTACCAGCACTTGATCTGGAGGTGTGAACACCAAGGGAGGGGAAAAGGGAAGCTGCTTCTGTATTTGTGTAAATACAGGCTGGTAGTAAGCCTCACCCTTGCTGACTGAGCTAACCTTGTTATCCCCACCCTTGCTCTGGCTTATTTATACCTGGCCCTACAGATTTCCAAGACCAGCATCTGATGAAGTGAGTCTGTGCTCACGAAAGCTCATGCTCAAAACTTTTCTGTTAGTCTATAAGGTGCCACAGGACCCTTCGTTGCTGGTTTGATACTGCTTTTTTTTTTCCAATTTGCTATCAAACATAATATTTTATTCCAAAATTTCAGCAATTTTGGTGGAGCATTTATAGTCAGGGATAACTTTTGTCCTTATCTTTGATGGAACCATCAGCCATTTTCAAAATTCTTAAGTATATTACTATTATATGATTTCCTTACTGCTATGTGATGGGCTCCCCACTGGGTGCTACCTGGAAGGGGGGCACCACAGATTCCTGTGACACACCATCCTGGGCTGTCTTTTACTGTACTTCTGTGACAAGCTGCAAAGCCCTCCAGCCTTCATTTTCACCATCATTCATGGGCTCATCCAAATGCAGTTATATGCAGGCTTTCTAACCACCAGCTTCCCAGCCTATGAACAAAAAGCAGTACTTCCCTGCCCTGGTGAAATCTGGACAGCATATGGGTTTTATGCACAGTCTGCCTCTCTCTCAATGTAAACAGAATGATGCACACTTGAAGTAACCAAGCAGAGATGTTTCTTCCCAAGCACTCCAAAGCTCGCCATCTTGGATTAAAACAAAGTAAAGATTATTATCTACAAATAAACAGATTACAAGTGATAGCAAACAGATCACAGCAGATTACCGAGCAAATAAATAAAAAACAAACAAACTAAGGTTAATATACAAAATAAATGCTATGAATTAGAAGATTTGCATCCTGGGAAACGACACAAACAGTCTACAGATTCTTAAGAGGGAAGCTGCACTTGCTTTATATCATGGAAGCCGCAGGTCATTCATATTCAGGCTAGAAATCCCTTTATCCATTGTTGAGTTCATTCTTTGTTCATCAGCTGTTTCCAGGAGTCTTTTTGTGCAGGCAGTGAAAAAATACGGATGATGTCATTCCCTGCCTTATGCAGCTTTAGCACATGGCGGGAAACCTCTATTTCAAATTTTCTTTCCGAGATCAGAATGTGGGGAAACCCCCACCTCACTAACATTCCATGATGGAGTCCAGAGACCTGTATGTAGCCTGATCACATGTCTTTGCAATGTTATAGGAGCCAATGCTTACAGGCTGGTCAAAATACCCACAGGAAGGTTATACTATTTCACTACCCATTGTCTTTGCTTTGTCTTTGTCTTTGTCCATCAGTCTCATCTGGCTTTTTCAATTTTGTATCTGAAAGCCTGGCTGTAGATGCTTTCCAGAATAAGATCAGTTGAATTATATATCCCTAGTCAATATCATAACTTTAGATAGAAAGATACATTCCGACAAAAAAAGAACATATTCAAAAATCATAACTTTGGCAATGCCAGCTCACATGATCTGTCTCACATAAAATACATCATAATTTGACTATAATCATATCATAATGTCTCTATGAAGAATATGGGGTGCCTTGTCATATATTATATTTCAGTGATTCCACACCCACTTTTCTTACACCAGAATTTAGAAATTACTTAATTTTCAATCAGTTCTTCTGTCACTGCATGATTATAGCTTTTATGTAGCTTTTATAATTTCAATTATCTTTTACAGAATGTCATATAATGTTGCTCTTTTCCAGAACGCCTTCCTCCAAACCAAATTAAACACTTTCTTGAAGATGAAAACAGCAGACAATTTTAACTCCTATTCTCTCTACACCTCCAGTCAAGTTTTGACATAAAAGCAACTGATCACTTCAACTTCATGCCAATCTGTTGCCACACTCTTCATCATCTACTACTTCCCCTACAATTGGCTTTAATCTGTTGGCAAGTACTTTCACTGAGCTTTTTCTTGACACTGACAATAATTCATATTGGAAGGATATCCGTTCTTCAAGATTGGTATAAATACTACCTTTGGGCCACCATCTCATACCTCCTCTTGCTCCCAAATTACCTTGCAAATTTTTGTGTAATAGTGTGATCTCACTTGTCACACCTGATGGTAGCACCTCAACTGTTATGTTGTCTTTTCCTTTACATAATGCTTTTATTTCCACTGCTTTTCCACGAGTCTCAAGCTCTTTGAACATCTATAATATAACTTCAGATAAGGCCCTGTGCTGTATTTATGTCTGGCATCTTTTTCATCTAATCTGTAGCAAAATTTCTTCATTATCACAAAACAATGGCTTGAAATTCACTTCAAGCCTCACCTAATGTACTCCCCTCACATTGCTATCCTCTAACTTAGTAAAATCAAATTTGGCTCCAGTTGCACCATACTTTTTTTTCTTCTTGAACTTAATCTTCCTATTATTAACTCATAACTACTGCCACACTTGTCATTATTATAGACTCTAACATCCAGCCCTGACTGTCTGTGCTTTTTACTGACAATAATGTGGGCAACCTGGTTTTTGCTTTGGCCATCTGGTGAGTTTTGTGTAACCTTGTGCTTGGGTCAGTAATTAGATTGTTCCTCTTATGAGTTCACCCCATTATCATTAGCTGTTCCAATGTTCTGTGGTCTAACACATTTAATTTATTTGCCGAGCCTACTACAAACCCTGGCATTTATCGAGCATTATCCATATCATACCATGATTAGGAAACTCATATACAGTGCTATCCAACTGTTATTAAAATCTATCCTTCCTTCCTTTGTTTTTTTTTTATTTTGGTGCAGCTGTGAGTGTGCAACAGCTAAACACAGCCCTGCATAGGTTACTATAGGTAGTAGTAAATAATGTTATGACACTCTTCTCAGACACTGGTTCATTGAAATAATTGTTTGCTTGTCCTCTGCTATAGAAACAATATTTCTGCGCTCTAGTTGTCCATTTGACTGTCCAAAGTAAAGGAAAGTGTAATTTAGAAAGTGTCAGCTCTCCTGCACCTAGCCAATGTGTCTTCTATATGGGAGTGAGGAAACTCTGCACTTTTCTTCACTCTTCTGCTAATGGTTCAGTCTGATCCAGAGCAAATTGAGCTCTAACATTCTAGCTAGCAATACCTGTAATGTTTTTAGTCATTACCATGACCATTTCCATTCCTTAGGTCTAATGGGACTGTGTCAAAATTCAAATGCATAAGATTGGTGTAACGTAATCCTTCTATCATAAGTGAGTTTCAAATTTAAAGGATTGTTAGGTCAATCCACCTTTACAGACTCATGGGAAAACCATAATATCTTCCTTTGTCCTGCAGGAACAGGTGTCAGAAACACCACCTTGCTTCTATGAAAGTATACCAGTATAAGGAAATAACTTATCAGCCCAGAATTGCATACAGGGAAAAAGATAGCTAAAAGTTAAGATTAATAAAAGCAATTACTTCAAAATGTTGTACCGGCAAAGCCAACTTCCCCTGAAATGTCTCTGAAATGATGTAAATTGAATAGTTACTGAATTTATAACATTTTCATTGGTTGGACTGACTGATGTTTGGATTATGATATGTAGGGCCTGATCCTGTAAGATGGTGAGCACTATTAATTCCACTAGACCCAATTGAGTGCTAAGGATATTCAACACATCAGAAGGAAGCCCTTTGTGTTTAATAATCTTATTAAGATTATAAACTGGATTTAAATGTTCAATATGCATAATTCAGACTGAAGTCCGTGTGAGTTTTGCACAGGGATGGTTTGTGGAATCACAACCTCTAACATATGACAAAGTTCTTGCAATTATTCAGAAGCCTCCTGTCCTTTGGTTGGTTTGGGGCAACTGCCACAGGCCCCATGCTTTGGGGGGCCCCACAGGTCCCAGGGAGGCCTGGGATATTTGGAGGTGATAGTTTGCACTGGCAGCAGGGGTTGAGTTTGCCCCTGCAATCACCATCAGAAACAGGAGATACATGAAACAAAGCAACCCAAAACTAGCATATTTCATTCTGCCACCTCCCAGATGAGCTGGCCTCAAGTAAATGCAGTGGACTAGGGCAGGGTTGCTTAGCTTACACTCCCACAGCATCTCGGCTTTGTTGTTCCTTTCCCCTAACAGCCCTCTCCTCAAGTAGCATCATTCGGCGGAGGAGTGTTAGGGGAAGGGTGCAATGGTGGTGAGTTGGAGCATGAAAGATGTGATGGGGTAGAGCCAGAGCAGGGCTTGGGGAAAGGACTGAAGTGGGAAGCAGGGCATCAGAGGGGAAGAGGAGCAGGAAGTGGTGGGGTGACAGGGCTGTCCTGGATCACATACCCTCCCCTGCCCAGATGATGTTGCTGTTATTACCTACTGCATTTGGTGAATTTAAACTTTTTGAAAATCTGTTGTGGTTTTAACCAACATAAATAATCTTTTAAAATCTAATCTACAGTGAATGGGGGATTATTTGCTTGAATTTCTTATTTTAGTGACAAGATAATTCCTTCACTTGGTAAGCCAAAGTGTCCTTACATTTGTTCTCAAAGCTCATAATGAGCTGTATTAGCAGCTTTATTAGCTTTCTTGACAGCTTGGAGACAGACCCTTATAACATGGAATCAATATATACTGTACATTTTTCTGAAGTATACATCACATCACATTATGAAAAATGGTACCCACAGCATCACAGATAAAAATTTTTGAAATGGAACAAGCAGTCCTGTGGCACCTTAAAGACTACACATTTTATTTATTATGTAATGAGCTTTCATGGGTAAGACCAGTGGGTTTTTTTGGAAAAAAGAGGAGCTGGCCAGCTCTCCACCCCCAACCCTAGCCAATGCCATGGCTGGGGCTTCTGAGGTGCCAGTACTGACTACTGGCAAGTACAGGCACAAAAAATGCACTGGGTAAGAAGAAGATGAAGAAGAAAGCTAAAAAAAGCTAATAATTATAGTTGTTAGTCTTTAAAATGCTACAGACTTGTTTTCTGTGAAGCTACAGACTAACATGGCTAACCTTTTGACAATACTTCTAAAATGGGTGCATCACATTCAGAAATTATTTTCAGAGATAAGGAGAACTAGGTTTTTTTCCTAAGGCAACATTAGGTCTGTGAGTTTTTGCTTTAGAATTAAATTTTATAATACTTCTAATTTAAAAAAATCTGAACCAATCTTTTTTTTTTGCCTTCAACATCTTGTGTTCAAATATATTTCACAAGAGACAGCACTTACCATTAAGCAAGTGACTCAGTTCTTCAATATCAATTAAATATGGACTATTAAATATTAAAAGAACAAGAAACTGACTGGATTAAATCTAGAGAAATGCTCATAACCTAATACATTTTTATTCTTAAAATGCCACAGGACTGCTTGTTCTTCTTGCAATTAGATAGAGTGCATTGTACTTTTGTATGTTCTAAAATGTCACCTTTACCAGGAACTCTACTTCAAAATGTAGTATGTACATTGTAATTTTAGATGAAGATAAATAGGCGCACAGGCTATGTCTACATTAGAAGCATCTGTCGACCAAAGTGTCTGTTGGAAGAGATGTTTTACCAAAACTTGTGTTGACAGATCTCATCTACACATGAAAACAGATCGATCTTTCAATCCACTCTGTTGATAAAAGTGTCCCCGGAGCATCTACATAGCTTTTTTGTTGTCAGCTTCTGCCGATAAAACACATTTTGGCTGGGTCTACACTACAAAGTTTTGTGGACAAAACTGGGGTTTTGTTGACAAATCTCATTGAGCATCCACACTAGAAATGTGTTCTGTCAGGAAACTGTTGACAGAATGCAGCAGTTTTCTTGGAGAGTTAAGTCACTCCCATACAAGACATAACCCCTCTGTCAACAGATTCTGTCAGCAAAAATACAGTTTAGATGCTCTGGGGACCTTCTGTTGACAGAGAGGACTCACAGTTCACTGGGCAGTCCTTTCTGATAGCTTCTGATTGGCTGTTCTGTTGACAGAGGAATGGGCAGTCCGGCTGCTCTCTGTCAACAGAGGGCATTGACGGGGGAAGCCTCAGTTAGGTGTGGACGTGTTCTGTCGACAGAGGTTCTGTTGGGAAATATGTCCCAACAGCAACTTCTGTCGACAAAATTCTGTAGTGTAGATACATCCTTTTTGTGTAGATGCTTTGCAAGTTTTGTCAACAAAACCCTAGTTTTGTCTACAAAACTCTCTAGTGTAGATGTAGCCATAAAGTAGTTCTTCTGGTTTAGACCTAATCCAGATTGCATTAGCTTATTTTAATTAGGCCCTTCATATATCACATAAAGGACCAAATTCTGCTTCAGATGTATACCAGTAGTTTCCTTTATTTCAGTGAAATACAAGACTGAATCTAAGAATTTGCTTTTTGCACATACAGAGTTATATGAAAGAAACTGCCCAATGAAAACACGTTACAGTATTTCATAACTTATATATGGTAGAACAATGCTCAGGTTTATTGAACCCCCTCAAGGGAAAAAAAAGATTGAATGTAAAGTAGATGCACACAGGTGACTTGTGCGGTAATCCAAAATTGTGCCATGCATTAAATGAAAACTTTGTAATGCACTTGAACTGATGTACTATAATAATAGGTGCTGGGTGCACACCTATGATAAGTGCAATCACATAAAAAGAAAAATGAATATCATAATGAATAACACAATCTCTATCGGTCTTTTTTGTTTTATAGTTTAAATTTCACTCTCCTAAAAAGGATCAGTGGGAGTTAAATGCTTTGAAAGCTTCCAAGATTGTGTTTTCACCAGATAACTCTGCAATCTATGCTCCTGAGTCTGTGACTGCACACACTTTCACTCCCTCCATTCTCTGCTACCTACTTAGATTAGACACCCCTGCTACGAAAAGGCCTGTAGAAAGATGATGGTGTTTTAGTTTTCACACACAAAATTGGGATGTGGAAAACGAGGGTTCAATTCTTGGCCATAGACACATTGTATGTGACTTTGGCAAGTTGTGTTATCCTTCCGGATCATAATGTTTATGGCATCTCAGTTCCTAAATATCTAAAAAGACACTTTGTAAGTTTTTCAGAAATACTCGTGTACCAGACTCTCAGAAGTTTCTGATATTTCACTTGGAACCTACCTCCATCTCTAGGCACCTAAATATTTTTAGATTTTATTGTAATTTCATAGAAATCTTGATTAATTTATATAGAACCATCAGATTGTTTCTACTTTAAATTCCATAAAGCTAGAATTGTGTAAAATGTTTATACAAAGAGCTTATAGGAGTTTTGCTGAAAAACACAGATTCCAGTCAAGAGAAACTATTAATGATTTGCATCAAATTCAGCAAATAATATCATCCCACTCTCCTCACCAAAAGAAAACAATCAGACATTTGAAACATTTTTCGTATTAACATTTCAACTTTTCATTTTGGAAAGAAGTTTCAATTTCATTACCAGTCTTAGTAGGTAATAGAATTTCAAAATAGTCATTGAAGCAATTGTGTAGGGATTGTGTGGGGATACTGCCCTTCATGAAATAATATTTCACACTGGATGAATAGCATGACTTCATTTAAAAATACTTCATTGAATTACAAAATGTATTAAGTGTGAAGTCTGCTCTAATCAATTCAAACTTCAGCTACATATATTGTAAATATGTAAGGAAATTTGATGCTCACTTTTTAGTTCTCTGGAGGAGGTAATATAACCATATAATGTATTAGGCAAATGCTATAAGGCACTGAAACCAAACTGTGTCACACTTTAAGCACAAACTTTTACGGTGCTTGAACTGAGATACTGCTGTGATTGTGGCTCTGTGAATACCTAAGATGGATACATGCAATTTACTTGTGAAGAAAAAAAAACCACAAAGTTGACTCTTCATTGTCTTTCCTGAGCTTTTGTGGCTAGAGACTCATCTCAAATACAGATATGAAGATTTGTTCATCGACATGGCAAACAGCCCTGTAAATGCATGTTCAACAGAAATGGGGCTGTTCATTGCTGTCAGACTAATTGGATGCATACTGTGCAATCTTAATTAGCTTCATTCTTTTCATGAAAGAGAGTGAGGCATTATATACCTCTTCTAATTCAGTGGATTTTTAATCAATCTTATCTTTGTAGTCAGAGAGTGAGTTACTAGTTGATGTAAAGATCTTTTCATAGAATCATAGAATACTAGGACTGGAAGGGACCTTGAGAGGCCATCGAGCCCATCCCCCTACCCCAATGGCAGGACCAAGTACTGTCTATCCCATCCCTGAAAGACATCTATCTAACCTGTTCTTAAATATCTCTAGCAATGGAGGTTCCACAACCTCCCTTGGTAACGTATTCCACTGTTTGACCACACTGACAGTTAGGAACTTTTTCCTAATGTCCAACCTAAACCTCCCTTGCTGCAGTTTAAGTCCATTGCCCAATGTTCTGTCCTCAGAGGTAAAAAAGAACAAGTTTTCTCCCTCCTCCTTATGCACCCTTTTAGGTACCTGAAAACCGCTATCATGTCACCCCTCAATCTTCTCTAAACAAGCCAAATTCTTTCAGCCTTTCTTCATAGGTCACAATCTCAAGACCTTCAATCATTCTTGTCACTCTTTTCTGGACCCTCTCTAATTTCTCCACATCTTTCTTGAAATGGGGTGCCCAGAACTGGACACAATACTCCAGCTGAGGCCTAACCAGCGCAGAGTAGAGTGGAAGAATGACTTTTCATGTCTTGTTCACAACACACCTGTTAATGTATCCCAGAGCCATGTTTACTTTTTTTGCAACAGCATCCCACTGTTAACTCATATTTAGCTTGTGGTCCACTATAACTCCTAGATCCCTTTCTGCTGTAGTCATTCCTAGGCAGTCTTTCCCCATTCTGTATGTGTGAAACTGATTGTTCCTTCCCAAGTGGAGCACTTTGCATTGGTCCTTATTAAACTTCATCCTGTTTACCTCGGACCATTTCTCCAATTTATCCAGATCATTTTCAATTATGACCCTATCCTCCAAAGCAGTTGCAACCTCTCCCAGCTAGGTATCATCTGCAAACTTAATAAGCGTACTTTCTATGCCAATATCTAGATCTTTGATGAAGATATTAAACAGAACCGGTCCTAACACAGAGCCCTGCAGAACCCCACTTGTTATACTTTTCCAGCAGGATTGAGAACCATTAAGAACTACTCTCTGAGTATGGTTATCCAGCCAGTTATGCACCCACCTTATAGTAGCCTCATCTAAATTGTTTTTGCTTAGTTTTTTTATAAGAATATCATGTGAGACAATATCAAATGCTTTACTAAAGTCTAGTAAAAGAAGGAGTGTTTGGAGTAAGGAATTAACATTACAATGGAATCAAATGGGGGTACTCTTTAGAGACACATTTCTGAATAATTTTATCTGGTGAAATAGCTAGCTGTTAGGATTAAAACAAAAATAAAGCAAAGAAAATTGCATGCTATAGCTCAGTATTTAGCAGAGACGAAGCAGAAATCCTACCACAGTTTGGTTGGTTGCAAAACTCCTTATTTAGCTGGGGCATGGGGAGGGCTGTAACGCTTAAATATTTTGTTCTGTATCTGTCTATACCCTTTTTCCAGTGATGAGGATAGACACAAGACACACAGTTTCAATCAAACCTCTAGAAGTTTGGTCATAATCAAAATTTAGATTTTCAGTTTAGTCCATTTATACTTTAGGGAACAGCTTCAGAATTCACATCTGTTCAGCACACAAAATCCTTTATTTCCCTTTAGTGCTGGACATTTCTGTATGTACAGACCCATCTGTAACACAAACATTTAAGTAAACAGTGAAGGTATCTTCCCAGCATTCCCCCTCAGAGACATGAATAAGGCCTCGAAAATTCAACAGGAGGAAGGAAGTGTGAGTCTGTAATTCCAGCAGTGTGGCAGCAAGCACCAGCTATGGGCACCAATCCATGGGCCTTGGTGTGTAGCAGCATGCTGTAGCCCTGGGTGCTCATCCCCAGCCCCATGGAAGCAGGCACTGATCTCCAGCTCTGGCCATATGGTAACAGGTGCTGGCTGCAGCCCTGTCGTGGCAGGCACGGATACTCAGATATGGCCATGTTGCTCTGAACTTCAGCTCCTGATTCTGCTCACATGGTGACAGGCACTAGCTCTGGACACCAACTCCTTGGCCTGGTTGTGCAGCTCCTGCATGGACAAACCCCTACCCACCCTTGCAGCTCGTGCCCTCAGTTCTGGGCTCTGGTTGCAGTTTCCAGCCTCCAGCCACATGTCAGCAGCTGTGGGGCTCACCACCCACCCTCTTCTCTCTTGGTCCTTCCACCTTCATCCAGTTCTCTATCCCACCACTCCTGGACCTCAGTGTCTTCCTGGCCCTGCATCCATCCCCACGACCCTCCACTGCCTCTGCCTCCAACCCTCCCTCCCCATAACACACATATCCAGGGCTTAATATATACTGGGACTTGCTGAAAAAAAGTGATATTAACAAACATACATCTAGTGCTTTTATCAGTAATATTTTATTATTCACAGTGCAAAAAACCCTAAGTAGATAAATTATATTGTAATAGCTATGTACGCTTTGTTTGTTTGTTTCCAAAAGTTAATTAAGTATTACAGAAAAAGAGGCCACCAGCAAGAATTGGTGGCTACACTCTGAGTCCACTAAAATATTTGGTGCAAGAACCCCTGAGCTACAGAAATTAACAGGTTGGTTACGTCAAGGCTTAAGCAGCTGAGTGCATGCCCACCAGTGGAAATTTAGATTAATAAAATAAACATTCAGAAGCAGCTGAACAGGTGCTTTTGTGGAATAAATTGATGTCTACAAGTTGGATTTAGACACCTAAAGAGAAAGATAGGCACCTAATTTCTTACCACATCATGTGTGTAACTGCAACTGTGTTCCCCATGCACCAAAGCAACATATTAGTACCTTCATGTTTATCACTGATATGCAATTATGTTTTGCACAAAGTATGCTTTGTAAGGTATCATTTAAAAGTCTTCTTTTGTTGAACAGTGCTATCCTGTTGGAGTGTTTGTGTTGTCATTGTGAAGTTAAGAAGTTTTCCTAGCCATTTGTTACTGAAAGATGTGAAGTTGAAAACACCCCCAACTATCCTTTCAGGTGCAACAAGAAAGAAGTGAAATAGCATTAATGCCCCATCAACAAAAACAATGGGCCTTGGGCAATGCTTATCCTAACCTAATGATCTTTTTCTGTGTCTACACGTGCCCCCTTCCTTTCGAAAGGGACATGTTAATGAGTGGGTTCAAAAGATGATAATGAGGCACTGCAATGAACATTAGCCTCATTAGCATAACGGTGGCCATGGAGATTTGAAAGTGCAGCTTTTCGAATCATGTGCCACCCATGGAGATGGGACCTTCTGAAAGGAACCCCCAGTTTTCAAAAGCCCTTATTCCTATGTGGTGATGATGGTAGGAAGAAGGGCTTTTGAAAATGTCGCAGCCGCAATTATGCTAATGAGGCGCTGATTTACTCCCTCCGTTTTAAACCCTTGAAAATATTTGAAGTGCTTTTTTCCTGATTGTCCGGCCTGGTTAGTTCACCTAATAGATCTTCACTGTTGTATACAACTGCTCAGCTGACCCTGCCAGCTACAAATTCCAGATGTGCTCTTCCCAGGAGTAGACAAGATACATTGGATCTACTGGGCCCCGGGAAGCTGTGCAAGCACAATTTTAAACCAGCCATAGCAACTTTGACATCTACAAGCAGATTGGACATAGGAGCAGAGATAAGAGAGGGGTCAGCAGCAGTGCTGAATGAAATCAAATAAAGTGTTGTAGGCATTGGTCCAGTCCAACTCTCAGACCTGCAGCTTTGACAAAGAGCTGCCTGCCATACTGATGTAAGAAATGCACTAGCAGGAACTCAATGCTGCTGAAGGCTGGGAGGAATGTGCCTCTCAGAGATCATTTGCATGAGAATGCAAAGGAGTGCATAAGTGATACCTTGCAAACAAAGACTGATGGGTAGCAAGGAAGCAATGAGATTTTGTTTATTGTAAACACGTTGTACAAATCACAATTTATGCTTACACACAGTACAAGAATTGTGAAATCTCACCAATGCTCCAAGTCATTGTGGGGGACAGGGAAGTCAATATAACTGCATCAGACATGGATTACACAGGGCTCCCTGCTTTAAAACATTGTAAAAGAGAAGGGGAGAGATATGGGTTGATTCAGCTAGCTGAGTGCCTTGGTTCTGCCTATGCCTTGGCCGTATAGCTATAAGCCTGGTTTGACTAGTTCTCCCCACCTGTTAAAAAATAGAGCTGGACACTAGTGTATTTATGAGACTCGACTTTGGTAGATACCAAGAGCTGAAATCGCAGAGTGGTGGCTGAGGCTACCAGGAGCTGAAATCACAGGATTTTGTCTCAGGTCAGACCTATAGTGGTGGACAGATAGCACAATAGGCGGGTAGACAGCTGGTAGGAGGAGCAGCAGATGGACAGATGACACAACCAGCAGATGGCTGGTAGAAGCAAGCAAAATGCCAGACTGGTGCAAAGGTGGCATTGTCTCAGGTTCCATGAGGGAATGCATCAGCATGAAGTGTCAGTGCCCACATGGACTGGACCAAGTTGTAAGTGGGGCATTTGAATTGGGTGTGGGGGATGCGGAGAAAGTTGGCTGTGTGGATTGGCTGTTTATAGTATTGGACTAGGGAGCCTGAGAGGCCATAGACATTGCTAAATGCATTTGAGCTGGGACAGTTACTTGAGGATTGGTTATGAACTCTGGGTGTGATAATTTTCCCAAGCTTATGCAAATTCACTTTTCTGCCTCTTTTATTAAAAGTCCTTTTCTACACTCAGACTCTGTGCTTGCGAGTAAGGAAGCATTGCCTGTCCGAGGTGCCCAGGTGTGTGTGATGTTCCCAGGCTACTGGGTGAGGGCTTGAGCCGGTTCCGTGTGAGATGGATGAAAAAGAACCCCTAGATGTTGAATCTGGCCGTGGTTGCTGCCAATTCCTTCTGGCAGAAGGGTTACACTTAGTAGGGACCATACCCCAGCACTCCAAACCCCAATGTGGATATCTCCAAGACTCCTGCTATGAACAATTAGGATGAGAAGGTGTGGAAACCAGAGAAAGATAAGGAGTGAGGAGGGACAAGAAACTGGGGAGGGGGTCCAGCTGTGATGAACATCAGGACCTATATCTGACTCCATGTAGTCCAGCCAGTCCCCACAGCAGAGCATATATAAGTCTGATGCAGGGGAAATAACCTCAGGTAAGTGGATAACCAATTTCCCATTACAGTAATCGCACCCAGAACTTAGCAATACCCAGATGTCATTGTTTTATTAATTTACTCATACAGGAAGTAACATTAATTTACTCAAAGAGAGGTAGCATTAAAATCTTCTTTTCCTTCTTCGCTTGAGCAAGTTGGGAGAGGCATGCATTGGAGTATATTTATGTACATAGGGATATCCTTTGAATCCTTCCAAAAGAGCTTAATGAACCTTGCATGGAGATACATGGCAATCCTCTCAGTTTATTGGGATAGCATTCTTATTTCTTCCTTTGAAATAGGACACTTTCCCACACCAATCAGAGCTAACATTTGAAGTTAACAGGCTACTGGCATGCAAATCTGCGTGATAGTGGCATGTTAAAATCAGATGTGCCTTAGCACTACAACTGTAAGCCACAATTATCATACAGAAATGGAAGGGACTTCAAAAGGTCAATGGGTCTAGTCCCCTGCACTTTTGGAAGGGCCAACATACTGTTCCCAAGGGATTTTTTTAAAATCTATTTGCCCCAGACCTCTAAATGGCCTCATCAAGGGCTGACCTTACATCCCTAGGTTTACAAGGCCAATGCTTAAACCATTGAGCTATCTCCCCCCACTAAGCACTGCTTATTGAACACTTTGGAAGGGCCGGGGAAAGGGTGTTCTGAATCTTTAGTTTTGCTTTTCCTTCCCACCATCTTGACAGCAGTACTACTGTATGTTTTATTTATTGCAGTGGCTGCTGGGGCCTTGAGGTGTACCTCCATCCCCATATCAGTGGAATGACTGACCTAGATAAGGAGGGAAAAAAGATGCAAGAAGGGCATGTTCTTCCAGACCCTACAAGACAGTACTGCATTAGATCAGAGGGTCTGGAGGGCTAAGACTGCAGTTGTTAAGAAGATGGAAAAAGCAGATGAGAGAAACATGGGAGAGAAAGAGGCAGATGCACCAGAATATAATGGGGTTACTCTGTTGGAAAGCTGATGTTGCAGCCTTTTATGGATTCCCACGTTTAGCATCCATTGTAATTTGCAAAGAACTGCTGCAGAACAGCTCCCTCTACCCTCAACATTCTACATGGCCTCAGGACCCACATGTCTACAACTCCGCACCAGGTGAAAGTATGAACAGTCATAGGTTCACTTACACAGACCTATGAGCACCAGGGTTGATGTACTGTGTCTACAACTGACATCAGCATACCTTTTTCTTGTATATGTATTAGTTTTAATTGTTTGAAAATAAATGTATGTTTGTTTTAAGGTCTGGAGATTTTTGGAGCTCTTTTTATAAGTGAATAAAACTATTTTGTTTTGAAAGTTATTTATTTTAGTAGTTTCCAACACAGTTGGAAGTATAATGCCAGCTGGCAGTGAAAGTAGTGGTCTTGTACTCTCACAACCGAGAGGATCAGTGGCAAACGGTGCAGTCATCAGAAATATACAGCAAACACTCCAACATAATAGGTGCCCTGTCAGTGATATATGCACAGATGTGCAAGAAGCATCACACAATTCCTAACAGGACCCCAAACTGCAATGTCAGGTTAAGCACAGCACACCACAGCATTTTTCTGTGGCTCATGATTAAAATGCTTTTTCAAAACTCCTAAAAGTCCTATGGCTCCTCACAGAGCTCATCTGATAGCTCTTGTGTTTGGCTGCTCAAACTCAGCAGGCACTGCTCCCCACTTCCCACCTACTCCGTGGTAAACCTTCCTTGTTCGTTTCTCAAATGTTATTCAGGACAAAGCTTGAACCATTGGGATATATTTTCACAAGAAGATCCAATCTGGTGAGTAAACAATGCCAACACCCTTTCAATCTGCAAAAATCACATTCAATGTTATTCTGCATTTGCTTAGCTGGCAATTGAACCTTTTCTTGGTACTGTTGAGAAGGATGGTGTACGGCTTCATGAGCTGTGTAGGCTAGATCCACTCAGACTATACTGACATTTCAGGATAGCTAATGGTTGTCCTCTGGATAGAAAAGAAGGTCCTGTGGTCCTAATGATGTGAGCATTGTGCACTGTCTCTGACCAGCCAACACTGACCCACCAATGCAAGCAAAATCATGGACAAGTGCATATTTCTGTTGAAGTACTCTGTGACAAAGTATTATAGGGCCAAAATAGGGACGTAGGTACCTTCTATTGCTCTACTTCAGTTTGGGAACCCAGTAACTGCAAAACCATCCAATATGTGCAGATATTTCAGAAAGTTAGTCATGCATAACAGGAAACAATCAATGACTGCACACATACATGATAACAGCCCCTGTGGTGGATATTCTTACTCCAACATGAATACCTTCTGACTAATGTGGCATTGCAAGATTCTACAGAGTGTTTGCTATTTGTTTCTCCACTCTCCATGCTGCATTAGCTTTGCATAGTATCTTTGCATAGGATGTCGAGGGAGAGCTTGGTACAGAGATCCATGGATGTTTCTGCTCCATCTGAAAGTTTTACAGCTAGAATTCATTATTTCAACCCTGCATTGGGATGCTATCCCACCAGTGCTTGTTTTCTTTCATCCCAAATGTGATGCACCACCATTTGTGGCTTTCTGTCAATAATCCCAAAAGCCTGGAGTTGAATCTTCACATGTTTCACAGCACACTGACCACCTAGGAACCATCATGATCCCCACTGTACCTCTTGCACCTCTGCAAATACCAGAAGTTATGAATCATATTCTTGAAACAGTCATGCTAAAAGTGCAGGGCTGTGCAGTAGACATATTTCTGTCAGTGATGGTGGAGAGTAACAATTGCCACACAGCTTCATGGGGGAATTGAAAATTAGAGCAGCCATGATGGGAGACAGCTGATATTCTGGGTTGGAGAGTATCGCATTGAAGGAACTTGAACCTTTGCTTCCCGTCATCCTATTTACTATTCCTTGCTAAAAGACTGTGTGCTAAATGGTGTTGGGCTATACACAGGGATACTTATTCCTGGCATGCAGCATTGTGCTTCACCACAACCACTTCTGCTGAATAAGCACAACTCTGGGCAATGGAACTACGCATGCATACCTGCAAATGACATCCAACTTGCAGCAAATGCACGCCAACATAACTTGTATTGGCAAAACTTTATCATGTAGACATGGCCTAAGTACTCCTATTATGAAAGTAAAAAGCATTACACAGAAAACAGAGAAAACATAAACAATAACAATTCCAATAGATAGGATAAAAGCTTTTCAATGTCACCCATCAGTTATTGGGCCCTGGTAATTAAAATCTTCTTAATTGTTCTATAAGATTTGATAGACGGAAAGTTCTGTTTGTGTTCAGTCACAAACAGAAGGTCATGAGTCAGTTTAATATGCAGACGTTTGATGCTCAAAGCTCTTTATTTGTCTGTTGGTCTTTGGAAAGCCATTTGGACCATTGTATGTTAGTCTTTCCAGTGGGTGGTATCTCTCTGCAAAAGTTCACAACTTCAATATTTCACCTTAATCACCCTTCGCTGAACTTAGCTTTTGGTAGCACTCTGGTAACCCTTCTCTCTGATCTCATCTCTCCTTCCAGAGCTGTATATAATCCTTGGACCACAATAATACATAATACAAGACAGCCCCCACCCATACACTTAAAACAGGATGGCCCCCACACATATGGCATGTGGTACTTCTGAAAATCCAGCCCTCAATATCTAAGTCATTTTTGAAAATAAAATGGAGGAGGCTAGGGAATGAAAGTGCTTTTGAAACTTTTACCACACATTGGTAAATTATATTGTTTTATATCATTAGCCGTGTCTACACGTGCACGCTACTTCGAAGTAGCGGGACTAACTTCAAAATAGCACCTGTCACGGCTACATGTGTTGGGCGCTATTTCGATGTTAACATCGACGTTAGGCGGCGAGACGTCGAAGCCGCTAACCCCATGAGGGGATGGGAATAGTGCCCTACTTCGACGTTCAACGCCGAAGTAGGGCACGTGTAGAAAAGCTGCGTCCCGCAACTTCGAAATAGCGGGGTCTGCCATGGTGGCCATCAGCTGAGGGGTTGAGAGAAGCTCTTTCTCCAGCCCCTGCGGGGCTCTATGGTCACCGTGGGCAGCAGCCCTTAGCCCAGGGCTTCTGGCTGCTGCTGCTGCAGCTGGGGATCCATGCTGCATGCACAGGGTCTGCAACCAGTTGTCGGCTCTGTGGATCTTGTGTTGTTTAGTGCAAGTGTGTCTGGGAAGGGCCCTTTAAGGGAGCGGCTTGCTGTTGAGTCCGCCCTGTGACCCTGTCTGCAGCTGTGCCTGGCACCCTTATTTCGATGTGTGCTACTTTGGCGTGTAGACGTTCCCTCGCAGCGCCTATTTCGATGTGGTGCTGTGCAACGTCGATGTTGAACATCGACGTTGCCAGCCCTGGAGGACGTGTAGACGTTATTCATTGAAATAGTCTATTTCGATGTCGCCACATCGAAATAGGCTACTTTGATGTAGGCTTCACGTGTAGACGTAGCCATTGTCTATTAATCTGACATAAAAGGGAAAGTCTTTAATACATTTATCTCATGGTGACCTATGCCGCTGAGCAAAACAGCTGTTGCATTTTGTATGAGCTGGAGCCCATTCATTTGTTAGGCTTTATTTGTAGATGTAGTGAGTTGCAATATTAGAGTCTGGAGACAAAAATCTGAAGGTTACTCTTGCCTATCTGTCTGATTAAAACTACCTTTGTTTTTTCTGCTAGTTACAGATAGAATTAAGCATAGTTTGCATTCATGCTTCAATCAAGAGGGTAATATAAGGCAAACAATTTCTTCTTTGCACTTTCCCTTTTCTTAACAGCATCACTTTTGCTTTTTCTGTTTTCTGTGCACAGAAGCTATGTATCCAGGCTTAGAGTAGAGGAGTGAATAAGGTTCTAAGCGTTTCTCCTTTTCTTTTAGTAGGAAAAATTGACTTGGAAATGGTGAACCAACTGGAAAAGAGTAAGTTTCAGGTCATAAGAATCAAATTGAAATCATTTGGAAGTGTCTGGCAAGAGTCTATCTGTCTTAAATAATAGGGCAAGGGTGCAGCAAACAAAGTAAACAAACTACATGCTGTTTAAATGCCATTTCAAAAGCATCATCTGCAAAAAATAATGCTGGCCTTTTGTGAGGCTAATAAAGGTTGTGATTACATCATTACAAATTAGGCTACAGAGAGAACTATAAGGGATTGTTTAGTTCAGTATGCACCCTTTATCTGATTTAGAGTCAGGAAGAAATGAGAAAAACCCTGGGGAAATATGTCTAGAAAGAGAATAACTGTAAGTGGATAGTGCTTTACCCTATTCTGTAAGATGCACAGAGGGAGTTAAAGATAAACCACTAATTTACAAAAGCTCTTAGTAGGCAGAGGGTGCTCATATAGAATCCTCTCCATAGAGTACAGGGTGTCTACACTGCCTGGAATCTTGTGTAGTCCTTCATACCAATGACAAGAGGATATAATCTACTACCATTCTGATCTGCAGTGCAGTGGAGGATCAGGCTTTGCCTCTTGATTTATGTACCCCTGCAAATCTTTAAATTAGCATGCACAGTAGTTCCATTCTGTTTACTAGTTCAATCTGGCTATATTAACAGCTTTACAAACAATTTGTATCATAGATTGCAGTGCACAACATACTCCATTCCTCTTTTTATAAGTTGAAGTAATTAATCTTCTAATAGAAAAGACAGATTCAGCAAATGAGATTTAAAAAAAAAACCTTCTGGCTTTTTCATGTCAAAGGCCCTGAAACAGCTGCTTCTGCAGCTTGTCTCAGTGTGAAAGGCTGACCCACAGCAATGTTATAGCTCTTAGCGGTTTGCGTCCCTCCATTGTGGGATTACAGTGCTGCCTCACCCCATCTGGAGTCCTCAGAAGCTCTATCCCTCAGGCATATGGCCCCAGATTTCCTTCTCCATTTGGGGCAAATTTAGCCCAGAAGACCCAGTTGGATATATTCTCAGTACTCAGAAAACCATGGGGGTCTTCAATCATAACTGTTCGCTCCTTGGAGACTGCTTGGGAAGGAAAATAGATTGGTCTCCCCTGCCTCCATCATGCACTCACATTGAAGAGTCAGAAACAATCTGACTCATAGGCTGCGTCTACACTAGCAAGTTTATTTTTATTTTTTTGAAAAAAGGGGCCATTAAAAAATTCATGGAGCATCTACTTACAAAATGTGCTCTTTCAATCTGAAATCAAAATAATGTGTCCCTTTTCCTGACAGCCCTTTTCTTTTCCCAGATGAGGAAAAGCACATTTTTCTGAAAGATTCTTTTGAAAAAAAATACATGACTGCACCTACACTACAAGATAAATTTGATTTTTAATAAATTTGATGTTAACTTCATTCTTATGAATTTGAATTTAAGTGTGCACAAAGCTTCCTGAAATTTGGCCCCACGATTTTTCCATATCAAGTTTCTGTGTCCCCATTGCACTATGCAAGTTTGTCAGTGTGAGTAGTGCATTGTGGATACCTATCCCACAGTGCCTTAACTCCAGTTGCTTGTGGGTGTTTCATGTTTGAGTCCCAGAATGCATAGCACTGTCTCAGAATTCAGAGTATCCAGTAACCACGATTGCACCTTTTCCTGCATCATTTTCTCTGCCAGTGCAAGCATGGATTCCCAAGTGCTTCAACACACAGCACACATCATTTCAACAAACACACTAGCTGTCATGCAATTTTGCCTTCAGTTACAAAGCTCAGTGATGGTTCGGTACCATGGTGTTGACAATGATGATGATGGTGATGGTGATGATGATGATGGTTTTGAAGAGCAAATCTCACAACTGAAGACCAGGAACTCAAAGCTGCTTGTTGCCCTGGACGCATTGGAGCAGAAGTTTTGGACTCATGAGACCAGAACACACAGGTGGGACCACATTGTTTTGCAGTCCTGGGATAACCAGCAGTGGCTGCAGAACTTTTGCTTGTACAAGTCCACTTTTATGGGACTTTGTGATTTGCTGGCCCCCACCCCGAAGTGCAGAAACACAAGAATGAGGCCATCTTTAACAGTTCAGGAGTGAGTAGCAATTGTTCTGTGGAAGCTTGCAATGCCAAACAGTTACCAGTTAGTGGCCGATCAGTTTGGGGTGGGTAGATCTACAGTGGAGCCTGTGGTGATGCAGGTGGCCATGGAATCTGTCAGCATCTCCTTAGGAATACTGTGACTCTGGGAGAGGTAAAGGCGATGGTGGATGGCTTTGATGCCCAGGAGTTTCCTAACTGTGGAGGGGTAATAGGAGACATGCACATCCCCATCACGGCCCTGAAACACCTGGCTTATGAGTATACAAATTAAAAGGGGTACTTCTCCATAGTTTTGCAGGCACTGATAGATAACAAAGATTGTCTCACTGATATCAACGTTGGCTGGTCAGGGAGCGTTCATGATGTGCACGTTTCCAAAATTCTGGGCTGTACAGAAAGCTCATGGATGGGAGTGGCATGAGGGAACCCTGTAAAGTAAAAAGAAATACTGGGTGGAAAGGGGGGAGGGAAGAGAGCCCACAGAGCCTGCAAACCACGTGTGGGGGTGAGGGTGGGGAACAGAGCACTCACCAGCTGCTCCAGGGAAATACAAAAGGGCAGGAAGGATGGTTAAAAAAAAATCTGATGCAAATTCCTATGGTTCTGTCAGTTGCCAAAGAAGACATCACCCTCCTAAAACAGATATGGACCAAGAAGACCTGCTCATGGTGTGTGACCACAAGCCTTGAAAATTTGCTAAAATTTTGTGTGGCACCATGACACCAGATCTCTACCTGGTTGCCTGGCGTGGCAAGGTGTGCTACTGTGTAAGCTGCAACAAGTCAGGACTGCCCAAGAACCTCATGAAAATAAAAATACAGGAGTGCCTGTATGAGGCCCTCAAGGAGATATCCAAAAAGGAGAAGTGCTCCATCCCAAGAAACATTAACACTCTGTTCGGAGGGGCACAGATCCATAGCAAATCTGTATCCATACATAACACTATATTTATACCCACCCACAACCCTCTTCAATCATGCAGAATGAATACTCAGCTGAACAACGTGGTCCAGGGGGCACAGGGGCCAGCATGGAGGGGACTGGTTCCATGTCTATGGTGAGGAGCTCTAGGCTGTCTGGCAGAACCTCATCAGGCCCCTGGTCATTGCCCTCTTCCTCTGGGGTACCCAGCTCCACTCAGGTAACCCCAAAATCCAGACAAGGGCCTCCACAAGTGTCATAATTAAGACCAGGCTCCATGGTGGGTTCGCTCCCCATAAACATGTGCAGATGTTCATAATAGCAGCAGGTCTGTGGAGCTGCCCCGGCTGCTGGTTGGCTTCCTGGACTTTATGAAAGTCTGCTGGAGTTTTTTCACCTTCAGCTAGCATGGCATAGAGTCCCAGGAGTAACCTCTGGTAGTCATCGTGTACAACATCTGATCTTAGATTGCCGTCTTTCTCTTGGCTATGCGAAGTCTCTTCACCACCAATTGGTCTCCCCAAATTTCAAGAAGATCCAGAATCTCCTGGTTGGCCCACGCTGATGCTTTCTTGTAGCCCTGAAAAGTATTAAGTAGATCACTACCCTGAGTGCTCATGATTGCAGGAGATGGCTATTGATGCAATTACTACTGATGCAGTCCGATGGCTACTGATGCCATGTGATACAATGGGCAAAGGAATTTTTTCATTATGGGCACCCTTTCTATTTGCAGGCCTGGGCACTGCTGAATTCTAATTCTAATTCAATCAAAAATTCATGGGTTTCCTGTGACCTTCTTCCTGAGCACCTGGATGGAGAGCAGAGCAGAAGGAATCAGCCATACATGGACGGTCACAGTGTATTTTTGTAGGATACATACAGGACACTTCTGAAGACTAATAAATTCGAATTAAAGACATAGCACTCCACACTAGCCTTTATTCAAAATTTTAAATTCAAAACTGACAGTATACCCATTCCATAGCATCGTCATTTTGTTATCAGTGTCAGGGCTCAATAAATCAAGCTAATGTTATTTATAGTGAAGACAGTTACTTTTAAAAATTGAGCTAACTCCTCTAAATTCGATTTTATGTCATAGGGTGCATCTACACTAGCCAGCTACTTCAAAGTAGCTGGCGCAACATCGAAATAGCACGCTTCACGTCTACAAGCTCCGTGTGCTATTTCGACGTTGAAATTGATGTTAGGTGGCTAGACGTTGAAATCGCTATTCCTATCCGAAGATGGGAATAGATCCCTACTTCGACATTCAATGTCAAAGTAGGGCATGTGTAGATGATCCGCGTCCCATTACATCGAAATAGCAGGGTCCTCCATGGTGGCCGTCTGCTGAGGGGTTGAGAGACGCTCTGTCCAGCCCCTGAAGGTCTCTATGGTAGCTGGCTGCAGCAGCCCTTAGCCCAGGGCTTCTGGCTGCTGCTGCTGCTGCAGCTGGGGGTCCATGCTGTGTGCACGGGGTCTGCAATCAGTTTTTGGCTCTGCGGACCTCATGCTGTGCGGGCTGAGTGTGTCTGGGAGGGGCCCTTTAAGGGAGTGGCTTGCTCTTGCCCCAGAAGAGCTAGTCCAGCCTGTGACCCCGTCTGCAGGCTTTGCTGGCCCCTTATTTCAACAGAGAGTGCTTGTGTGTGTGAATGCTCCACATTTCCTTCCATGGCAGCTCCTTTTGATATTCCCTGTTGCTACTTTGACATTGAATGTCGACGGCACCAGCCCTGGAGGACGTGTAGATGATACATGTCGAAGTAGCCTATTTCATTGTTCTCAATTTGAAATAGGCTACTTCGACGTAGTGTGCTAGTGTAGACATAGCCACAGTGTAGATGCAGCCCATGTGTAGATGCCCCAAGGTGCTTCTTTCGAAAGAACAGTCCTTCTGGCACCTGATTTTTTGACTACTGGCCCATTCTCTCAAAAGAGCAGGGGCTGTGTGGATGGTCTGTATAAAAACAGCAGGTTGATCTCTCAATCTGCTTTTTTTTGTGTGTGAACAAGATCTTTCAAAATAAGATTTTTTGGAAGATCTCTTCCATAAAAGCTTCTTTTGAAGGATTGCTGTAATGTAGATGCAGCCATAGTGTTTAATGAGTGAAGATGCTGGTAACATTTACTTATAATTTTCAATCTAAACACCCAGGTGCCCATAAGAGGCAATACTTGTCCTCTTGCAAGCACTGAATTACTATACAGCAAACATTGTATGTTAAAAAGGGACAGGGAACCCAACATTAATCTGTGAAAATGTCACAACTAAGATTCAAATGAAAACAAGAAGAAGTCTTGTGGCACCTTATAGACTAACAGATATTTTGGAGCATAAGCTTTTGTGGGCAAAGACTCGCTTCATTAGATGCATCAGTTGTTCTCAAAGCTACAGACTAACATGACTATCTCTCTGATACTATCCAAATGAAAGTCATGATAGGCAAATACCCATCCTCTATGTGTTAAGCAGCATCTTTTGTAGTGAAAATCTGACATAAAGATGTCCTTTAACATGACTCCCCTTTTCTTCCATAGTAATCCACTCACAGTTGGTGGTCCTTGCTTACTGAAGACCCACCTCCCACATACAAGAGAGGGCAGTGATCATGGCATCTGTTTCTGCTACTGTCTCCCTGCCACTACTCATCAACACTGCACCATCCGTCCACTGCCACTTTTTCTCTGTTCCCATGGTTTTGCTTCACTTTCTTCATACAGAAAGTATAACAAGATTTCATAACAACATTTCAACAACACTGCATTTGGCAGGACAATAAGAATGACTCTATAGTTCAGTAATTAGGGTAATTCAGCAGAAAGCCAAGTTAGAATTTCTGTTCCAGATCAAGTGAATGCAAAGCATGGGGGAGGGAATGAACCAGGCTCTCCCATGTTCTGAAATAGTATTCTAACCACCGGGCTAAACTTCACCAGGGACATCTGCTTCTTTAAAAAAAAAAAAAAAAAAAGGAAAAAGAAAAAAGAAAGAAAAAGTAAACGTAATTAAGTTACCCCTTCCCCGTGCTTCCTGTAGTTGTTTGCCATGTTTTCCTCATGAGTATAGGTACTGTTAATCAACAAATGCAATCTACTGATGCAGCTCCATATTGTAATATTTTAGATTATTCATAGTCTGCTGAGCTGCACAGTTTGATTAGTCAAATTCCAACTTCACAGATCCAGCTGCTTACTTGAATGCTACAGCTGTTGAGTTTATAAATATATTACCAATAATGCTGTCTAACTTGCCAGTTGGGCTGCTTATACTTTTATAATTGAGCTCAAAATATTCTACACTACATTATTCAGAGAGCAATCTTCATTGACTTGAGTTTCATATTTTAGGTAAGATTTTTCATAGTCGGCTGATTTATTGCATAGAGCATTAGCTTAATTTATCCCATAGACAAAAAAATTTCATAGAGAATTTAAAACATAATTTTTTCCTGTGGGCTTAGAGCCTTGGAAAATCTATTGATCTTTTGATCTACATATCAGCTCTAGTGTACCCTTGATGCTTATGATACCTGTAAAAGGAAGTTAATATAATAGGAAATGAGGTACATTTCCTAATATATATATATATATATATATATATATATATATATATATATAACCTTGTCATAGTTAGAGAACAGTGATAAATAAGTTAACGCCTTGATCCTCCAACAAATGCCCCATGAACAAACACTTAATTTTGCATAGAATCACAGTATCTTCAGTGGAGGTCTGTGTGGCCAGAGAACAAGAAGTCCTGTGGCACCTTATAGACTAGCAAATATTTTGGCGCATAAACTTTCGTGGGCATCACATGCATGAGTTGCGGAGGCAGGCTCAGACGAGTATTTAAAAGGTGGGGGGGCGGTGTTCAGGCATCCTTGTGCAGAGGTCTTTGCCATATCAGAACCTAAACCCTGAATTACAATCTGTGAATGTGTAAAGGTGGGTAGTGTGAAATATTTATATTATGAGCCCTTCACTAGAGACTGAAAAGGTACGATTTCCAACCAGAGCTAACTTTGTGATGCCCTATTTATTTATGCAAGATCACATAGTTTTAAATGTAGATTGTCTTTGAACTCTTAAAAAAGGTTAATAGTAAGCACCCTTCACCTCCAATTTTGAAAATTACACGTTACCACTGAAATAAGCAACTTGATTGGGAAACCTTGGAAAGTATTCACACAAATAAATCCTGAATTCAAATAATGCTTAAATTTTGCTTTCGGTTGCAAAGTGATAATCATCCCCCATGTCATTAAAGAAAATAATCTTGGGAATTGAAGGCAAAACTTCATCTTATGTAGAAGGGAAAAAAGCAAAGTTCCATATTCCAACTGTGAACTTCGTAACCCATGTGTTTGTTATGCCCATTATCAAAACAGTTAAGATATACATTGACCGCAAAGAAACATACTCAACACCTGAGGGCTATACTTACATTACAGGGATTTGTCAACAGAAGTTTTTGTTGGAAGAGATCTTCCAACAAAACTTGTGTAAAGAGATCACGGCCAAACTGCCAAGTGTATCACAAGAGTGATCCACTCTGTCAACATAGAGTGGCCAGACTGCCCGGCTTTTGTATCTTCAAAACTGCCTTTGGAAGCACAGCTCAGAAAGCCCTGTTGCGAACAGAGGGCCCCCCAGAATGTCCAGACCAGCTTTCTGTCAACAGAGGTGTTATGCCTCATGGGAAGTGGAGTACGGCTGTTGACAAAAGTGCTGTGTTCTGTCAACTTACTGTTGACAGAGTGCCTTGGGAATCTGCATGCTCCACAGGTTTTTGTCAGCAAAATGGTAATTTTGCTGACAAAACACTCTAAAGTAGATATAGCCTTCGTCACTAAAACCCAAGAAAACAACCCCAACTATGTGAATCCTATCAGAACCAAACTACACAAAAGGATACATTTTTTTTGCTTTAACTTTAGCCTTAAGCAATGAGGCATCAATAATATGAATCATGGTGGCATATGTGATCAGAAGAGAAACTTCATACATTCATTCCCATTTTCCCACTGAGGTCATCATTTCAGTTCTCAATAAAGCTTGTGAATTACAAATAAACAGCACATAGCCACAAAACACAAAAATTTCTCTCTCTCTCTGTCTCTCTCTCTCTCACAAACACACATTAAACAAATAATGAACCAGAGATCAGGGGAAACCATGAGATTTTTCTTCCTCCTTTATATTTGTCATAAAGGCAGTGTTAAATAACTTTAAGTACACAGGGCAATCATTGTATATGTAAATTCAGCTACTAAAATATTCATCTTAATTAGTAAAGCTCACATACTCAAATGTTGGAGTATGCAGCTGGTTTTGTGATAAATATGAAAGTATGCAATTTGAGACATAAAAGAAAGAAAAATATAGTGTAGCAAATATCTATTTTTTAAGTTATTATATACAGATTGGACAGTAGGGTAAGCAATGGTGACTTGTACTGCCAGATAAATCTGTTAAATTCATAGATCAATCAAGAAGTCATACTGCCTGATCAAACTTTGCAACTTCATTGCCAGGGAACCATGGGTGCAAATTGTTGAAAGGATGTTCACGGGCCCTAATGTTCAGATTCTGCTCAACTGAGAAAACTGAGCTATGGCTTTAAATTTAATTCTTGTCCAGTTCAGTATTCAAAGCCTTCTTTTGGATGATTTTATTGGCCCTCTGGGCTGCTCTTTCCCTCCCTTTCAATCTTTTCTTTAATCAGTAGCAAAAGTTAGTCTGAGCAACTCTATAGAAGGTTAAGATTTTTTTTGGGGGGGGGTATTTTTATTTACAGAAGGGTGATTTTCAAATGAAGTAAAGAATCCTTCTGTTTTACTGCCTACAGCGAAGTATACAATTTGATTATGAAAGCATGGCCCTGCTTTTCTGAGCTAGCAAAATGCGTATCTCCCAGATACTTTGATTTAATTGGCACCTCTTGGGCAATATATATCTAGATTTTTCCAGTCACACAGAAATGATGAACATGGGTAATAGCTTCACGTCTGACATTCTTAGCACAATATAATATTTTATGAGAACTTTTATGACCCATATGCTGCACTGGTATGTTTTTCTGCTAACTGACTTGCCTACATAAGATAAATCAGTACAAACTGTAACATCCTGCAAAGACTTACGCATGTGAATGTCCAATATTAGGATCTTATTTCCTATTTTTATATACTGGGAGCACATTTGTCTGCAACTATGATAAGGGCCAAGGCACTAAAAGATGGCAAAACTACTGTAACAAATTTGGCTTTGCAAGCAGTTACCTGTGAAAAAGAATTATAAACCAGGTGCTGTGTCACTGAAGGTTCATGGTTGTTTTGCAATTAACTTCAGTAGGGACTTGTCTACACTACCACCTTCCTCTGAAGGAAGGATGGTAATTAGGTTGTTGGGAGTTTAGTAATGAAGTGCTGCCATGCATAGGCAACACTTCATTCAGCAAATTCCCCCCCAGCAGCAACTCCGAAGTTTTAAACCTCGGAATACTGGCATGCATCTAGCCTCAGCTCACCTGCCGGTACTTCGTAGTGCCGGGGCAACTTTGAAGTCCCCTTACTCCTCAAAATTTGTACCGGTACTTCGAAGTTTGATGTTGCTGTGGGAGGAAGGGGGAATTTGCTTAATGAAGTGCTGCCAATGCATGGCAGCACTTCATTAGTAAACTCCCAACCAAGGAGGATGGTAATGTAGACACAGCCTAGGAGTAGGATCATATCCTTTGCATATCTCTCCCTGCAGTATTTAGATATTAAAGATGCAAAGCGGCTCCTAGTGGGATTTTCAAAAGTTTAGATACTTGACTCCCAGCTGAAATCCATACTACCTAATCTACATATAACTCAGTCTACTCTAACCTGTCCTTTTGAAAATCCCACTGGCCATCTCCCTACATCTTTAGGAAACTAATCCCTTTGAAAATCTGTGTCTGGAAAATTTAGTATAGTCTTGTCTAAGTGTAGACATAGCCTAGGTTATAAGAATAAATTTAAAAAAAACCCCTAGTTTTGGAACTTTACAGGAAAGTTAAAAAACAATTACAGTGAACAGCTTTTTCCACTATGCACAAATGATATTTCTATCTTCAAATAGCATTATCCCATTGGAGCAAATTCGTCATTATTTTTTCCTGGGATAAAAAGGATTTTCCCATTTTGTCTCTGGATATTATTGAAAAGGTGAGATTTCATACGTGATCATTTCATAAGCATTGAAAGAATCAGATAATGCCATGCTATAAATACGATATATAGGGCTTGTCTGCACTAGCTCCCTACTTCAAAGGGAGCATGGTAAATAGGGTGTTGGGAGATTATTACTGAAGTGCTGCACTGCATATGCAGCACTTCATTCAGCTAATTCTTCCCTGCAGCAACTTCTAAGTGCCTGCTTGCATGTAGCCACGGTTCACCCGCTGGTACTGAAGTGCCCGGGCAACTTCAAAGTTCCTTTACTCCTTTCAAAATTTTGAGGAAATTTTGCTGCTACTTGTCAGACTTTCAATACTGGTGGAATATATGTTCCAGAATTTCAACTTGTAGTCTAGATCCATCATGTCCAATAAATTCTGAAGCAGTAGCCACTATACTAGCCATTGCTATAATGGACTATCCATGTTATTCAGAAAATTTAAATAATTTTGTGAGCTTCTCTGAAAACACTCATTCTTGTCTTTTAATGCCAGCACAACTCTTCAACATTGGGTTCAATAAATAGGAATCACCACATTTCACAGAAATTAAATCAATTGGATATTTGACAATTTTTCCCCACTGCTAAACCTCAGAAATCCAGCAATTTTTTTTTCACACTTGAACTCTCTGGCATATTTTCATGAAGTAACCCTGACTGATACAATGACTTGATGTATGCCATGACAATAATGCTTCGCAAAACCTTACTGAACCAAGCATGGAAAAAAAATGGCAACTGCAGTTTTCAAAACAGTAATCTCATTCTGTCACAAAAGTGCATCCCACATTTTCCAAATTAATTCATTATTGACTGATGGAGCTGACATTGAAGTGTGAGTATATCTTCTTCAAATAAACATTTTTTCCCCCAGGCCAAGGAAATTGACAATGTCTTGAGAATTAGCAATGTCGAACTGAAATGGGATTTTCATGAATCAAAATGCCAGCATGAAACTTTCAAAATCTGCAACATGCTGGCTGAATGTCACCACAGCTAGCCAAAATTACCAGTTTAGATGAAGATAGAAACTGCTTCAAAACCTTCTGCTGCTTTTCAAAATCCCTTTTTCAGTGGACCAATTATATCAGCTCAGTTGTTGCTTTCAGTGGGATACACTGGATCAGAATCAGTGTGTTACACTTGGAAATGCATTCTTACATTGTCATCTTATTTGCCAGAATTGTCGTGTGACACAGCAAACATGATGGCTTTTCATTTACCTTAATAAGGCATACTCCAATTTCCCATTTTTTCTTGAAATTTACATGAGATGTCCTTCCAATCTCTCTCTTTCCATGCTTCGGTTTCTGACAATGATTTGTTGTTTTCAGGATTGTTTACACCGATAGTAGTACTTTTACCTGCTGCATAATTGCATTTTCTAATAAGGAAGTGATTCATGGATGTAATTCTAGACAAATTAATAAATATTGTTCAGTCTTATCACAAAGCAGAGATAAGTAATATTGTTAGGGAGGCTGAAAGAGTAAACTAATTTTTAAAATTTGATATCTCTGGAAGTGTTAAACTTGTCAAAAACTTCTTTAAAAGTTTTCAAAAACAAGAATAAAAATCAAACAGTAATTCATAGCTTATTATGAGACATGATGATTTCCAGTCTAAATTTGAATGCAGTGTTTTTTAAAATTATTTTTAATTGCTCAAGCCAACTAGTCCACCCTATCAGCCAAACAGCCACACATGGCCAGTGACTAGCAAGTTGGACACCATGGGGCTAAAGCTTGCTGGAAAGATGGCTCAAGATGAATCTGGACAGACATAAAAAATGAAGAAACACATTAAAATGGAAAATAATGGCTGTAATACTGATGTACAGCTATATAATAATAATAATAATAATAATAATAATAATAATAATTCAACATGTATTTTTTTATTTTTGAGTAAAAGTTTGACTGTTTTTCTTTGAATGTGAACCTCACCCCCAACACCCTACATTTTATTAGTATCCATTTAAAAGATAAAAGCTTCTCTAAAACATATGTACCTGCACGGGAAAGGTCTTGTGCCTTCTAAATAATCAGTTTAACTCCTCTATGACAGATCCTGGTATATAGTTCCTCAATAGCAATGCCAAGATGCCACAAACCTGCCTTAAATAGTCAGTTGAAAAGTCTTCCCAATTTGGGGATATCCCAAGGTGGTATAGAGATGACATTTAAGAAATTGCTTCAAAACACAATAAATATCCTCAAGATATTCTGAACAAACCCTCGCAGGCCGTGGGGAGAATAAAGATGGTGTATGGCCAATGTTTTTACCTTTTTGGTCTAGTGTTAAGTTGTGCCTAAGAACTGGGACAATTGACTTCAACCCAGAGACTGACAAATTATAATTAGTACAAAAGTAAATACATTTTTATTTTACATTGTTTACATGTAAGCTTATCAAACTTCTTACAACCAGTTCCTTTTCCCACCAGCTCTTGCCAGTAGTGAGATGAACTATCTGTCACAGTTAAAGGCCCCTGAAGATAAATGCTGAAGTGGCTCCCAGGAAAGAATTGTTAGTGCCATTGCAGCCTACACTCTAGGGTCCCATGTAATGGCCCTTAGACCACTTACACAGAGAAAGAATGAGTTTCTTCTGCAGCCTTAGCTGAAAGGTGACTGGCTTTTAACTCAAACTATAGAAGCTTATACACTAAGCTCCAGGGGTCTCAGTTTCAAGTCCGCCTGTGGATGGTTACACAATGTGAATACACTGTTTAGTGATCTGCAGGCTTAGGACACTGAAGAAATGATTGAGGTACGGAATAGGACTGTTCTCAGATTTACTCCAGCAGCTAGGAGAATCACCTTGACACATTTACATAGTCTAAGATGCAATGAACCCTATGTAATATTTGATAATGAGTATTAAGTGCTGTGCAAAGTAAGTGTCTCTTGTTGAGCAAATGAGATTATTATTCCCTGAATTTAAGGACAGTGTCCCTTTCCAGTATCACTAAAATGGAGAGAAATCTTCTCTCACTAATTCTGCTCAATGGAGGATTTTCCAATAATGAAAAGCTGCATTATCATTTTTACTGAGTCATGAGAATATTTTAGCTGGAAGCGACATGAGGGAGCCAATAAGGGGTGTGTGGTACATGCTGACTTTTTATTTTATCTGCAAACATTAGTGCTCCTTGTTGTACCAGCTGGCCTACCCTCTGGATAGTTGCCTGTGCCCAATTATTTTGATATATCCTCTGCTTAGCCAAGTGGGAGGAAGAGAATAATGGGTTACTTTGTACTGGGAAAAGCAAGAATGGAAAATGTTGATTTTCCATCCACAGATATCTGCCCGATCTCAAGGGTATATATCAAAAGTGTTTTTATAACCATCTGTTCCAGAAATAAAAGAGCAGAAAAAGAACTTGCATATCTCTAAAGCAGCAAAATCATGCTTCTCACACCTACAGCATTATGGGCCTATAGGGGACCAAACAAAATAGTAGATAATGGTAACTGAGTAGATACAATTTAGTTGGACTGTCAGAAAACCATTTATAAAGCCCCTGTTATGAAGCTAATAAGAAAGCTATATGGCCAGTGGGTAAAAGGGGTTAGAAACTGTAAAGATATAGAAAACAAAGAGTTGTAATAAATGTCCATTTTTTGTGGAAAAGAAAAATAATAATAAAGCTGTTTCTCCCCGACACATGACATTTTCAACAATCATTTTTGTTTTAGTCAAAATTTCCCACTGCATTTTTAAAGTGCTTGGCAAAACACCAAAAGCTAACATATTTCAGCTGAAAACCAAAATAATTAGAGGAAAAATATCTGTCTTGTAGGAGTGCTTAATGCTCCAATGTTCTATGAGTCGGCTACACATTATCTCCTATAAATATTGATGAGAAGACATGTCCGCCTGCAGATGTTCAACAGAAAGCCATGCTGTCTGATCTACAGAAAAAGTCATCCCTCTTCCTGATGTCATTCCAAACATTACTCCTTTAGCCTGGTTTTGCAGATGGAAGGGGTAGTTCTTGGTTAAAAATAAGGGTAGATGCCACAGACTGAAAAAAAAAAAAAAGGCTGTGCTGTTATTGTTCATGAACTAAACGTGGGGGAGGAGTGGGGACCAGTTATACAGTTTCTAGGTCATATAGCACCTCAATACTATTCTAAATAAAGTTTTGTTTATTTTTTCTGCTTGATCATTTGACTGTAGTTGATAAGCAGAGGAGAGAGAGAAGAAAATGCCCAATACCCAGAAGACTTCACACCAGAAGTAGGAGATAAATTGTAACTCCAAAAAAGAGTTGTAGGAGGCTGTGGAGGAAGTGAACTTGATCCAGTCCAGACAGTTTCCTGGGAGAAAGGCAGCATGATACAGGGCCTCATGGTAAGATCAGGCCCTGATGGTAAGAGTGTCAATTATAGTCAGGGTGATCGCAAAACAGTTGAACAAAGGTTACTACTAAAAAATCAAAGACAATAACTTCCCCTGGATTAGATGGACATCAAGAGTTTTTAAACTAGGAGAAATCAAAGCTTTTATTTAGTGTTATTTATTAAAAGAACAATAATTTCCTAGTATTTGAAGCTAAATTTTCAGTTGGTGTTAGTTGATGTAGCTACATTGATTTCAATGCAATTGTATAGATCTACACACCTCAAGGGCTGTCCCTGAGAGCTTATTCCCTATTGATATTAATTTACCTTATGGTAAGAAAAGTTTTAGCAAAACACATATTTAACTGGAGTTGTTTGGTTTTTAAAACTATTGCTTATTACTGATTTTGGATTAGCACTTAACATTTATTTCATCTGTGAGCCAACAGCTTTCCATTAACAGCTTCAATTAAAATAATTAGCTGGAAACTAGCAAATTGCAATACACAATGGCAGAAGTCATACACACTGAATAATAATTTTATGAAATAGTAAAAGCTTAAACTCTATATGTCCAATAAAAAGAATAACATGAAGATTTGCATTCTTCTGTTAACATGAGATAGAAAGATTGCATGTATGTGGAGTTGACATTTGAAGAGCATTTTATTTATGTGTTTACTTCTTTGTTAGTTTATCTAGGTTTTTTTTTATATCATGGGTAGTTTACATATTTTTTCTACCTTCTTTCTTAGAGACTGGTTGATTTAAACATTTTTTTTGCCTTTCCTTTATTTAGTTGCAGTTCCATTTTTATAAGCTAGTTGTAAAATTTAGTTGATATATACGTATCATTCACCATTAAGAATATGTTAAATAGAAATTATTCTTTCACTAAAACTACTCAAATGAAGTTATAATTATATTTCTTAGACACATACCATTGAGTACTTGGAATAGGGAAAGGAATCTGAATATTTCTGTAGATCTGGTACAGAGTTCATAAGCATATGCAAATATTCCTTTTTCAACTCACTATTCAAATGGATGAAGTGTTATCACTAACTATTCTGAACACTGGATTGTAGCAAATTAATTCCAATCATCAAATCCCTGCCTTGACTGCAATCTTCAACTGAAGGTAGTTTAGTTATTTTTAGTGTGGACTGTGATAGACTGACTGCTTGTATTAATTCTTAACAGGTTAAAAGCTTTTCCATACATTGAAACACTGTTTTTCTTAATATACTAATGACCTGGAAACTTTTCTTTTATATAGCTTTATTTTAAAAATTCAACTATTCTGAAGTTACACGTCTTTTGAAGATATGTTCATAGAGCACATAGAAGCTGCCTGGCAGGACATAGTACAGTTAAATGCATAGAACCACTTCTTCAGACCATATCCAGACCAGAACAGACTCAATATTTAAGACACAGAGAACCAAAAACAGTAAGCAAGGAGGACAAATCAGAAAAAGATAATCAAGGTGAGCAAATCAGAGAATGGAGGGGTGGGGGGGAAGATCAAGAATTAGATTGAGTCAAGTATGCAGACGAGCCCCTATAGTGACTCAGAAAGTTCCCATCACGATTTAAACCATGTGTTAATGTTCCGAATTTGAATATAAATGTCAGTTCGTCCACTTCTCTTTGTAAAACGGAGCGATAATTTCTCTTCAGTAACACACATACCTTGAGGTCAATGACAGAATGCCCCATTCCATTAAAATGTTGACTAACTGGTTTGTGGATCTGGAGTGTTTTGATGTCTGTTTTGTGCCCATTGACCCTTTGTCTAAGGGAGTTAGAAGTCTGTCCAATATACAAAGCATCTGGGCATTGTTGGCACATGATGGCACATATGATGTTAGTAGAGGAGCATGAGAAAGTGCCCATGATTCTGTGAGTAACCTGGTTAGGTGCAGTGATGGTATTTCCAGAGAAGATATGTGGACAAAGCTGGCAGAGGGCTTTGTTGCAGGGAAAGGTTCCAGGACTGGTGTTCCTGGGGTATAGACTGTGGCTGTTAGTAAGGATCCTCATGAGGTTTGGAGGTTGTCTGTAGGAGAGAACAGGCATGTCACCCAGGGCTTTCTGGAGTGTAGCATCCTGATTAAGAATAGGTTGTAGGTCTTTAATAATTCGTTGCAGTGGTCTGAGTCTACAGCCCCCAATTCATTCTTTCTTTATGTGGCCTAGGTGCCACTCTACGGGCCTTTGAACTATACCTAGGTATGTAAGTTACATATTCCTCCTAACTCAGAAATGTATCCCAAGCTTCAGAGACCCAGTTGAAATCCCAGGTGAGGCCCCACTTGAAACAGATAGAGTCACACCTGGGATGTCTGGAGTTCAGTGCATGAGACTTTACAGTTTGAGATAAAAGTCAGATGGCTCTCAGCTAAGGTTGTAGAGGAGACTCATTCTTTCTCTAGAGGTCTAGGTGCCACCACACGGAACAGCCAACCACACGTATGTGTGTGGGTTACACTTCCAGAAATGTCAGACTCATCCAGAATCTGACCACACACAGTGTGCTCTGAAAGACCCTTTTTGGAGAAAATGTTATTACTATAATGGAAAGGAATACAAATAGTACACAATAAGTATGTACAATTAAATATAACTATGAAAACATTTTAAAATTAAAATAAGGGGGTGGGGAAAATTCATACTGACACCCTTCCAGAGAAAACAAGAATTGTGTTTATATCCCAAATAGTGTTTCCTATAACCATGAAAGGGAGAAAAGCAGAAGGCAAGGACTTGATTCTCCCAGCCTATTTTATTTAGAAATTTCTGGGATACCATAATATTGGGTAGCAATCAAGTTGAAATAAAGAGACAGAAGCCAGAAGAACATCACCAAAAGAATGTAGCTAATAGGTGACTGCCTGATTGGTCATACCTTCTGTAATATGCTGCAGTGCTTATCTTCATAAATCTTGCCTGTGCCAATGAACTTTGCATCCTGCACTCACATTTACAGCTCTGTTTTCAGCACTAGTAGAATCTGTACTCACATGTTTTGTCACAAGTATGGTGAGATGTTGACAGAAGTTTGGCTCCATGTGCGTTCCATCTTTGTGCTGCTCCAGTCCTGAACAGACATCTAGCATGGCATACCTTGATTGAACTTCCCAATTAACCCAAAACCTATTACAGAATGAAGGTACCAGGCCTAGATTATTGTGAAAGAATCATGGTAAGGTCAACTGGAAGACTATGATGCTACAAAGACATGTACGTCCATGAGAATGGACACAGCTTAGTAAGTTGTTGAACTTTCCACTCACCTGTAGGCTGGACAAGACACTCCCTCCAAGACACAGCATGATATTTTGATACAAACAAGTTGTCCCTTGACATCACCTTGTACATATTGGTTCTGTTAAAACATTTCTATTGCATACCGTCATCCTAACCTTATCTCTTAGGAGAGATTAGTATGTTCCAGTTTTTTTGGAGGGGAGAATGTTTTTGTACCCTCATTGATATCATAACATTTTGTTACTACTTAGATTCAAGATGTGTTTGTGTGAATGCTCTATGACTAACATTTTGTAGTCAGATTTTGTGGACTGCTTCTGCCTCATACTAGGCCACTGAAACAAGAGCTTATGTCTCATGTTCTCTTCTTATTACAACCAGGTCATCTAAAACACTTATATCTTAAGTTTCCAGGCCTAATTTCTTACAGTTATAAGTGTTTTGAAAATGTTCACCTAGCATTTGGGTTGGAACAATGCTATACTAAGAATTAAACTTAGCTGATAGTGTGTGGTTTCATGTTTGTTTTTGAATGGGTGAGAAACTGCCCATGTTTAGAGGGACTATGAATATTTCATACCAAGCTATTTTTTTAAAAATCCACCTAGGCATCTGTCTGCATCTTTAGGCACCTAAAGACCTTCAAAATTTGGTCTTATGTGACTTGTCCAAGGTCACATGGGAAATTGTGGTACAGCAAGGAACTAAATTCAGGTCTCCTGAATCCTGGTCTATTTTTCTTAGCATTGACCCTTTCCTTGGTATGTAATAATCAGTGAATGTTTTTCTGGTGTTGTTAGTGCCTCTTTTATGGAAGAGCTATACGAGAAAGACACACATCTGAGAGGTTAAAACCTACCTCCTAGGTTTTAGAGGCAACTGTATGAGCTACAGATAAATCTCTTTCATTCCTACTTACTTGGTAAATTTAACAAAAAGTAATTACTTTCTTCTTCCGCAGGCAAAACAGTCATTATACGGTGTGTGACATACATTCATCTCATATGCTACTTTAAATTTCTTACTGGAAGAAAATGTGCAAGGCTAGTCATTCCAGCCTGACTGCACCTTTAGCTAGATAACTGTGTAAGTCTACAGTGGTTTCTTAGAGTGTTTGTGAAAGTTATGGGAGCTTGTCATACAGCAGGGCAGAGCAAACTTTTTACGTGGGACCTCACTTTTCATTCCTGCAATTAGCAGCTCCCCTCACCTGCTTAATGTAATCCAAACTAAAAGAAATTTCAGTTATGTTCATCTGAAAAAAAAGAACCTTTCAACATGTGTAAGAAAATGAATATAAAGAATGTAGAAACTTTATTAATTGTTATATAAATGTGAATATACATACATAAAAACAGTAAAATATTAAGACATTTTTAATGAGATGGATGAGCCTGAAATCCAGCAGCTGATTGTGCTGCGTCCAGCTTAAGAAATCTGCCACCCACTTTGTGCATCCCTGTCAGAGAGCATTGAACTTTCTAGATGTCATTTCTACTCATTATTATTAAGGGTCCCAGAGCTGCCAAAACTAGCCATATTATCAGTGCTGCTGAGACACAAGAAGAATCAGAATATCATTATTGTGCTTTTTTTTCTTTTGAGTATATAAATTCAAGCACCTAAAATCTTCTATATCACAAAGTTCCACAAATTCTAGTACTGCTTTAAAACGTAAATGAATGGTTTTGGTGAAGCAGAGTTCAATCAGTCACTTTTCGGAATTACTAAAAAAGTTTCTCATAGACAAACACAAAACATAATTAAAAATATCAAAATTAATATAAAATATTAAAATAATTTCATTACTCACAAATCCATATATATCACTCAACAAGAGCTATTAAACAGATATTTTAATTTAATTGTCTGCCACCGTAATTTTAAAGTTGCTTTCATTGGTAGGCTCTAAACCAGGTCAATTGAGATAACTTATGATGCCTAACATAACTGCACACAGTGTCTCTAAATCATAGCTTGGAATTGATGGCTTATTCAATGATAAAAGCCAGTCATATGGTTGCTCATATGTCATTGGGGTCCTGGAACACCAATTAATTGTGATCAAGTGTTTTTAAACATTTACTTGTTTATGAAAAAACGGAAGAGCTTCAACAGGTAGGCTTGAGGAACACACCACACAGGAAATGGGTGAGGAGATAGGGTGATCAGAGTGAGCCCCTCTCTGAGAGGAAACCCAACTTCAAGCCTCTAGACCAAACCAAGCAGAAGGGTGTGTATCTAATGGCAGATGAGGGTGTATGTTGAACTGATTTCTAACAGTTACTGTATAGCTTACTCATCTGCAGATGACTGGTGACATACCTCTTCCTAATAAGAGGCCTGTGCTACTTTAGGCCGCATGATATCACAAAGTGCACATTTCAGTGTAAAAAGGGTATTTGTCTGCCCTCTGCTCCAAGTTTCCAAAAATAATTGATTTTTTTTCTCAGATGCCTGAAATTATGCCCAAGAAGTAGGGCTGATTGAAATTTTTCCACTGGAACTTTTTGACTGAAAATTGTGCTTTAGGCTAACAATAAATGCAGCTGAAAGTATATGCTTTTCACATACATTTCATTGCAAAATTATAATACAAAATATTATAATTTTCCCATAAAAATCATAGAAAAGTAGGTCTGGAAGAGACCTTGATGGGCTTTCTAGTCTAGCTCCCAGAACCAAGGCAAGACTATCTCTTATCTATATCGTCCCATACAGGTGTTTGTCTAACCAGCTCTGAAAAACTTCAAATGATGGAGAATCCACAACCTCCTATTGCCAGTGCTTAACTACCCCTTACAGTTAGAAATCTTTCTTAGTGTCCACCTTAAAATTTCCCTTGCTGCAGTTCAGAGGTGGAAAACTTCTAGTCCATAGACCAACGAGATTCATCAGGATTAGCTGTTGGCAAGGACACCATGGGTGTGTCTACACTAGCTGGCTACTTCGAAGTAGCTGGCACAATGTCAAAATAGTACATGTCACATCTACACGTGGCGTGAAGTATTTCGATGTTGAAATCGACTTTAGGCGGCGAGATGTCAAAAGCACTATTCCTATCCAAAGATGGGAATAGCTCCCTACATCAACATTCAACATCGAAGTAGGGCGTGTGTAGATGATCTGCATCCCACTAGGTCAAAATAGCGGGGTCCTCCTTGGTAGCCATCAGCTGAGGGGTTGAGAGACACTCTGCCCAGCCCCTGTGGGGCTCTATGGTCACTGCGTGCAGCAGCCCTTAGCCCAGGGCTTCTGGCTGCTGCTGCTGCCGCTGCAGCTGGGGGTCCATGCTACGCGCATGGGGTCTGCAACCAGTTGTCAGCTCTGTGGATCTTGTGATGTGCAGGCCAAGTGTGTCTGGGAGGGGCCCTTTAAGGGAGCAGCTTGGGGCTTTGCTGGCCCCTTATTTTGACGGGGAGCACTTGTGTGTGTGGACTCTCCGCATTTCCTTCCAGGGTGGCTACTTTCAATGTTCTCCGTCACTACTTCAATGTTGAATGTCGATGGCACCAGCCCTGGAGGATGTGTAGACGATATGCATCTAAGTAGCCTATTTTGATGTTCTTATGTCTAATAGGCTACTTTGATGTAGAGTGCTAGTGTAGACGTAGCCCAGATGTTTTGTTTAGCTTAGCATCTGCAGGCACAGAGCCCTGCAGCTTCCAGTGACTGCGGTTGACCCTTCCCATCCAATGGGCTGTGTGGGAAGCCAGAACTGGACTTTCTACTCCAGCTGAGGCCTTATCATTGCTTAGTAAAGCAGAAGAATCACTTCTCATAACTTGCTTACAGAATTCATGGCAACAAACCCCAAAATAATGATAATTTTTGGAAGCTGTATTATATTGGTGACTCATTTTTATTTTGTTATCCAAGTCTCTTCTGGTACTTCCTTTCCAGTCAGTCATTTTACCATTTTGTATTTGAAGTTGAAATTTGTTTGGAGGAAAACTTGAATAAGTACATCCTCCCTGCTCCCACTTACATCAAAACTTTCTGTGGAAACAAAGCCTTTGCCATGTATTTCCTAGTTTTAAGCGTTGTTATCCACATGTATGTATAAGTGCATATCTTTAAAAAAAAACACAAAGAAGTCATACTGCATAATTTTTCCCTACCTCTTAGTAGCATTGACTGAGATGATATGTTTTTCGTGGTTTCAGTATACCTGGTCAATTAATTTTGTTCCTTTTTCTTTTTTTTTTTTACATTGTTTGGATTCACTTTTACACCGTGCAAGGTAATAGTCAAGATGCACAGATGCTTCCAGAATCAGTTGCTCATTATCCATTCCCCTTCCACCACACTGCTCTGTACATATGATTGGATATCATCTTATTAATATCATATTGTTTGCTTGCATGTAACTGCTAATTATAACCCTTAATAATATTTACCATAAGCTCAAAGAAGATATTGAGAGAATGTGGCTCAAAAAGTGATACATCATGTTTGAAGGAGCAGAAAAATATATTTCCATTTTAGTACCAAAAATGGAAATGCTGAATCAGCTCACTAATAGCAAAGGTTCATCATCATCATCCTTGGTTAGGAGTTATGATCTTAATCAATCGACTATGTATACAGTGAAGGAAAATAATACAAATAATTAGAGCTGGTGTTGCCATAAGTGTGTTCTAAAGTTCCATTCTATACTCGTGATACTACCATACAACAGATGCAGAAGGCATTGAATATGTGCACTGAAGACCAAACAGAGAAAATAGTTCCACTGGACAGGCCAGTTATTCATGGAAAAAGAGAAATTATACTGACACTTAAAACTGGATGCTGAGTCAACTTCAGGGATAATTACTGGAGCCAAGAACTATCATTGTGTAGGCAACAATGACTAATTTGAGAAGTTCAATAGGATATAGGGTCAGCATAATGTTAAATGGTTTGTGAAGATGTATCTGCAGACAATCAAAAAGCAGTATGGTTTCTATTGGAGATGGCCAAATTCCTTGAGGAAAAATTTTATAAACAAAAGCAAGTTTTTAATGCAGATGAGTCTGGCTTATTTGGGAAACAGATCTTAAAGATATTTTTTCTTTCAAAAGAAGAGAAATCTGTCCTGGGTATCAAGGCTTCGAAAAATCAACTGACTTGTCTCATCTGAGGAAATGCAAAGGGGGACTTTACAGTGAAACCAACGCTCCTTTACTGAGCTTAGAACACTGGTGAATTCAAGAACAAAGATAAATATCAGCTACCAGAGTTTTGGAGGCCTAATTAGCATCCAATGGTAATTTTAGAGTTTTTTTGTTTGTTTGTTTGTTTTTTATTGAAGTGGTTTGATAAATCTTTTCTGCTTGAAGCAGAACACTATCCGGCATCAAGGAACCTGTAAATTCAGGTCCTACTTATCCTTGATCCTGTACCAGGCCACCCGCAGACTTCAGGCTGCACAGTTCAATGTGGAGCTGGTTTTTGGACTCCAAACACAACATAATGCCTCCAGTCCCTTGACAAAAGTATCTTCACAACTTATGAAGTTTACTGCACCCCGCCAAACCTTAAGCCACCTCATCTATACTAGGGACAATGAACCAAAATTAGCAGTGACATGTTGCGATAAGAATTACACAATAGCAGAGTGTAATTAAAAATATAAGAATTTCTGGAGGAAATAAAACCTTCCACCATTAATGCATGTTGAAAAATCTTGCGTTGAAAGGCAATGAATGATTTTCATGACTTCTCTGAAATGTTATATGAGGTGGAGAAAACTACAGAGATGACTCAATGTGCTGGAAAAGAAAGATTTGACAACCTCCAGGCAACAGAGATAGAGTTACTATGCAGGTACTACACAACAAAGAGCTGGAGGACATGATTTAATCGAACTTCAGTAATGAGGATAGTCAGGAGGTGGCAGTAATGAAGCAGCTAGCTACTGAAGCAGTAGCTAAAAATGAAGAGTTTGGGGAAGAGTTTTAGATTGGCCATAAAAGCTGACGACCTTTTTATTTGCTCATGATCTATTCCTGGAATGTAGCTTAAAACTGAAGATTGAGATGGAGCATGTGTTGGCTCCTTACAGGAAATTTAATAAAGACACGCATAAGAAAGCCAAACAACAGACCACAACCACGTTTTTTGCATGTTTTCTGCCAGAAACTTTACTCTGTAGCCATGGATGGACCTGGGTGGGCTGTGTGGGAGGCCCCAACCCTCCAACACTGGCTCTACTCCATCTTTGCTATTGCTATGTTCCAACCACCTTCCCAGTGCTCCAGACTGGCAATAAGTTTGGAGACTCACCTCAATCAGCCTGCCCAGCCTGTATATGTTTTCTTCAAGAACTTAATTACTGTATAAATCAGACCACCTCTTATCTTTTGTTTACATCGTTTGACGATAATTCTACACTGTTTTCACAGTGCAACGAGAATGGATGCATATGGCTCCTACAAAGATAGTTGGGGAACTCATTTAGGTGACTATAGTTTCCCACTTGAAAAGTTCTGTTGGTTATGCTCCCACACACTTGCTATCAGTAAGTTTTGCTATTAATTTCAACAGGAGTGTGTCTGGCGCACTGACTTTTCCTGACATTATGTTCTCCTGAGCAGCAGATCACAGGATGTCATAGTGAATTATCAGCTTCAATATGTGATGTGGCAAGCTTCAAAAACCCTTTTAATAAAATTCAGGTTTATACTATTGTCTCAAGAAATAAAGATGAGGATTTTCAAGGTGTTGAATAGAGTTAACACAGAAATCCCTTTGGAAGTATCAGGCAATTTGTCAGGTGAGATTGTTAGGTTATGATTCTGAAGGATGGTAAGAACTTAAAGCTTCCACTACTGACAAGAGAGCCAACAACCCTTAGTATCTTCAAGGAGGAGCTGAGCACTTCGTAGAAAATCAAGTTTTGTGTTTTAAATGTGCCTCCTCTTTTGTTTCTTTAAATAGCAAACTATTTGTAAGACATTTCACAGCATAGATATTCAATAAAGTAACTGTAAAGTTCCTATGGCAAAATGGCTCTTTGAAATAAACCAGGAAGTTTTAGATTTTTTAACAATATAGTAATAGGTAAAAGTTATTAAGATCTTTAGGAGAAGTTACTACAACTGGCAAAAAAAATAGGATTTGTGATTACATCATTGTGAAAAGCAACTTTTTTATGAATTAAAGCAATTTTTCACGGCCATTCCCCTAACACTGCACCTCCAAAGACAAAAATAAACTAAAGTCTCTACTTTAGTGTAGGTAACTACTAGACACACAAACACAAATGTCAAATCAGGAATAAAAAATAGGACCATGGTAATCTCTTTAATTTTTAAATATTGCGAAAGTGTTCTATAAGGTATTTGTGTGTAGGTAAAACTGGGTCTTCCATTTTTTGAATGTGCTTCATAAGCACCTTACAGAAAAATAATCTATCTAGAAAGGTTTTAAAGGAAAAGTCATTATCATACTTCAGCCTAATTAATGGAAATATATTCATTCCACTAAGATTTTAATGGAATTCAATAAAGCTTTTGATCAAGCCTGGGAAAATGCAAAACAGATTTTTTTTTCCTTAAGAAAAAAAAAAGACAAATGTAAGCAACACCGCAGGCACCAGACAAAGAGGAAAAAAATACATTATTTTGATATAATTATTCTGCCCTTTGTATGTTTTTTTAATAGACTAAACATTAATAAAATAGGAAGAATGTGCACTCTTGAGCTTTTCCATAGCATATATTTATATCTTGAAATGTCAAACCAGTACTGTACATCTAAATAAAAATTAATAAAGAACAGCATTATCTGCTTGTTAATCACTACCAAAAGTACAAGTTTCCACTAAGAAGCAATCTCATTTTGCCAGACAGGTAAATAGCATAAGGCATATATATGCCTCTTTACCTTATAATAAGATTACATGTCCAACAATTTATACGTTTTTTTTCTCTGCAGGTGATGAGCTACAAACAAGAATTTTTGAATGCACAGAAAGTGTGATGCTTAGAGAAATGTTATGTTAGACACACACTGTTGAACACAAAAATACAAACATGAATCCAACATATTCTGAACGATGGAATTAAAATATACAATTAGAACAAAAAAACATATGTCTTCACTTGGAGAACGAATGGCAGCCGTTGGAGAACATAGAATGTTGAATTGTTGTAGAAATGAATATCAGGAAATATCGTGTCATATTTTCAGAGCCTACTTATGACCCATTTAAAGAACTCAAATGGCATAAAAAGGACGATAGTCCATTTGCAAATCACCAGTAGAGAATTTCTCTGGCACAAGACACATTCTTGATGGGGTATGTTTCGCTGTTTGGCTCTGCATCTCTGCCTCTTCTCCATTTCCTGTCTGGGAGTATATGCCAGGGGCAATGGAAGGTTGAATTTATTGAAGCATATAATCATAGAACTGGAAGGGACCTCAATATCCCAAGGCATTATCAAGAAGAACTAAATCATGCCAGCCAGAACTTTGTCAACTCAGGACTTAAAAATCCATAGGGATGGACATTCCACCACCACACTAGGTAGTGCATTTCAGTATTTCATCACCCTTCTGGTGAAATAGTTTTTCCTGATATCCAACCTACACCTCCCGCTCTGTAACTTCAGACCACTGCTCCTTGTTCTACCATCAGTCACTCCTGAGAAGAACCTCTATCCGTCCTCTTTAGAACGCCCTTCAGGAAGTTGAAGACTGCTATCAAATTGTCCCTCATTCTTTTCTTCAGCAAACCAAATAAGCTCAAAGCCCTCATAGGTCATGTGCTCCAGCCTTCTAATCATTTTGATTGCTTTGTGCTGGACCATCTCCATTGCATCCACATCTTTTCTATACTAAGGGGGGGGCCCATAATTGGATGCAATAGTCCAGATGTGTCCCCACCAGTGCCAAATAGAGGAGAATGATAACTTCCCTAGATCTGCTGGAAATGCTCCTTTTAATGTACCCCAATACGCAATCGGCCTTCTTGGCTACAAGAGCACTCTGTTGACTCATATGCAGCTTCTCATCCACTATAATCCCCAGGTCCTTTTCTGCTGCACTGCTACTTACCTAGTCAGTCCCCAACCTATAACAGTGTTTGGGATTCTTCTGTCCTAAGTTCAGGACTCTGCACTTGTCATTATTGAAACTTATCAAATTTTTTGGGTTCAATCCTCGAATTTATCAAGGTCACTCTGGACTCTATCCCTACTCTCCTGTCCCCCTAACTTCCCATCCCTGTTCCTAACTTCTTAGGTTAATTCTTAAATGGCACAGGACCGACTAAGAAGCCTAGGATAGAGGTACAAATTGGATCTTCATGGCAGAAGTGTGGTATAAAGTGTGGTATGGCCCTAAACATAAGGAAACTAGGCTAAGCTCCTTGATGCCTACCTGAGGAGAGCTGTGGTAGAGGAGAATCTTCTTCTTTGATTTCAGATGGAAATTTTTCTTCATTCCCCCATTTCCTTTTTGGAAAAAGTTTTCTTTTAACTGTATTTAAAACAACTGAAGAAAGGTGGACTATTTATTGAGGAGAATCACACATGCCATTTCAGCAAAGCACTTAAGTTCATGCCATTGGAGCAAAGCACTTAAGTTAACTTAACCATGCAAGTAGTTCCAATGAAGTCATGAGAGAGTAATATCTTTACATCTCTTTTTACCGTACTCTAATGTCTACTCCATTTTTAATGATGGTGTCAGGCTTTTTGTGACAAGATCTTCAGCCAGAGTAAATTGAAATCAGTGTAGCTATCATAGCAATTGAAGACCTGCCTTTTTATCATCATAAAAAGACTTACGTTTCCCTCCAGCAGATCAAGAATATACTACATATATTAATCTTTTTTCACCATATACTGGAAAACCTTAATTATGACAATGTCTTCTCCACAAATGCATAACACAACGTGTCCTTAACCTTGTTACATATGTCTGAATACTTCCTACTGCTGTTCAGGTGTGTTTATGGTTTTACCGTGCCCCACTGCCATGTGGGTTACCCTGGTAAGGAGCAAGGCTAAGGGAGTAAACCCTGACAGAAAATCCAGAGGGGAGTCCTAAGGCGGTTCTGTGCCAACTTCTGGCATTGACCCAGCAACCCCTGCAGCTGAGGTGGTACCAGACATAGAGGTTATCCTCTCCTTTGGACTATATCAGTAAAGCTGAGAGGGGAACACTGGCGTCTGGGCAGCCCAGGGTCCCAATAGTCGCCCAAGCTTGTGCCTGGAGAGGTACTCCAGCATCGTTAATAGTGTTGAACCAACACGGGAGGTAACAGATACCACCTATAACCTCTTGCTCGATTGGCGTAGAGAACGAGCGCCAGGGGTTGATGTAACAGATGCAGCAAGGACTGTCACTCTTGTGTGGGTCTTCACAGTCACAGCTGCAAATGAGGATGCCAAACAGAACTACGAAGGGCACGTTCCATAGTCTATGTAGACTGAAGGATGCTACTACTATGGTTTTGCCCTTCACTGCAAAGGAAACTGATGTGTGCTGTAAAGTGTATATTCTCAGTCGGAGGAAGAAGGAAGTTCCTTGTAAAAAAAGTGAAATTTATCACCAGTGCCACCAAGAATTCTGCCATCTGGATATTAGAATATGTTTAAGAGTTGCATCATAACTTGACACTTTCTTTCTTTTAAGTATTTGCATGACACAATAGTCACATTTAATGAGGCTTAATCCCTTTTAAATGAAGTTTTTGCTTATGAATTTATTAATGAGGCTCAATCCCTTTTAAATGATATTTTGTTTATGAAAGTATTAATATTATAGTCAAAGCTCATAGCACCACCAATTATTAAGGTTGCTCAATATTTCATATTATCAGACCATGCTGTCAGTTACTCATGATAGGGTTAGAAATGATTAGATTTTAATATATAAATGTCAGTAAACATCTATTTCACTACCCACACATCAACAAATTTACATAAAAAATCACTGATAAAAGTCTAAATTTACAGCTACACATAATAAGAAAAAGCTGATAGAGAACATCTGAACATTTGATTTAAGAATATTGGCTTTCTATATTCTGACTTGTGAAATCAACAATTTATGTTTTGGTAATTAAGCACTTTAACTTTTTGAATCTCAGTGTCTACTCTAATGAAATAATTGTCTGTCTTTTTCCCATTATTTCCCACAACTATGAAAATTCATATTGAGAAAACAAATTTTAAAGTGCTTAATGTAAATATATATAACTGTAATATTCATTGTCAAAATTAAAAACAAAACAAAACAAAACATAACCAAGCCCACTCGTAGCTTTTGCAAAACTAACTGCATGGGAAGAAATTTTCCAAACAAAGTGTAAGCTTCAGGCCAATTTTTTTTGTGTGTGTGTAGCTGTGTCTACATGTGCACGCTACTTCGAAGTAGTGGCACTAACTTCGAAATAGCGCCCGTCACGGATACACGCGCCGGGCGCTATTTCGAAGTTAACTTCGACGTTAGGCGGCGAGACGTCGAAGTCGCTAACCACATGAGGGGATAGGAATAGCGCCCTACTTCGACGTTCAACGTCAAAGTAGGGAACGTGTAGTCGTTGCGCATCCCGCAACTTCGAAATAGCTGGGTCCGCCATGGCGACCATCAGCTGAGGGGTTGAGAGACGCTCTCTCTCCAGCCCCTGCGGGGCTCTATGGTCACCGTGGGCAGCAGCCCTTAGCCCAGGGCTTTTGGCTGCTGCTGCGGCAGCTGGGGATCCATGCTGCAGGCACAGGGTCTGCAACCAGTTGTCAGCTCTGTGTATTTTGTGTTGTTTAGTGCAACTGTGTCTGGGAGGGGCCCTTTAAGGGAGCGGCTTGCTGTTGAGTCCGCCCTGTGACCCTGTCTGCAGCTGTTCCTGGCACCCTTATTTCGATGTGTGCTACTTTGGCGTGTAGACGTTCCCTCGAGGCGCCTATTTCAATGTGGTGCCGCGCAACGTCGAAGTTGAACATCGACGTTGCCAGCCCTGGAGGATGTGTAGACGTTATTAGCCTATTTCAATGTTGCTCCACGTGTAGAAATAAGCTATTTTGATGTAGGCTTCACGTGTAGACGTAGCCTGTGTGTGTAGAAAGACTCATCTAAAGTGGTTCAGCCACTTCTGAGGAGAAAACAAGGTAAATATATTGTTTTGCCCATGTTAAAGTTTTGGTGATCTTCCCATAGACAAGCTTTAATACCCCTATGCTTTGGAGAAGGAACTTGACATTTGCTCAGATTTGGTCAATTGATGAACCTTTTAGAAAACTACAGTTTGCACATGATCAGTAGAAACTTTCTAGAGCTTCACAGCTTAAATCACAGAAGATACCATCAGCCCAATGCTGAGAAGAGGTCTGAAATGTTGCAGGTCAAGACAAAGCTGGTCATGAATTCTGTCTCTGTGCCTCAGGGAGTGTTCAAGAGAAAATGGCCAAATTTAAATAAAGTGGGGAAAAGAGATAGAACTAACGGGGAATGCGGGGTGTAGATTGGAATAGGAAGAGTTTGGGATTAGGGGGAGGCAAGGAGAAAGGGACTGGACAGGTAGTAGGGGGAGAAAGGAGAACTTGGGTTGAAAGCTGTGGAAGAGGAAAGACCACCGTTGGCTGGTTAAGGAAGATAAACTACAGTGGATTAGAATGCAGTTGAGTGTCTGGCTGTTGGGTAGACAGGCTCAAACTTGATAGGGAGAGTGAGGGAGAGACTGGGACTGGCTAGCAAAGCAGACTAGGAGCTGAGGTGGGAAAACAGACTGGATGAGAAACCCCAGGAGTTTAGCACTAACACAAGGAGGGATATATAGCATGGGAAGCAACTGGTGGATGAGAAGGCAAGAAAGTCAGATGGAGAGGGACTGGGACTTGCTAGGCACAGTCTATGGGGGACTGTGAACCAGAAAATGGAAAGCTGAGACAGGAGATAGGAGGAGAAAATATAAAATATGAAGTTATGGAAATGCCAGTGCCCCCTAGGGAACACTCTGCTTCAGACTATGGAATAGAACACAAGATCCCCAAGCCTCAACATTTCCAAAAAATACGTAAAGCCTGTTTACCAAATGTCCTATCTCCCTCTAGCACTGGTCAACATAGAGGATGACAATCTACTAGAGCTGTCATTTACTCTCTTAACAGCTTCTGTCACTTGAGCTGTCTAAAGATTCCAGCCTTACCGAGGAACTAAGTGGGCATCAATGTGCTGCCATGGAATTTGCTTGGTTTTTTTTCAGCTCACTCTTAAAACAGAAAATTATTTTAAATCGCTAAAATAATGTTAATGGTTTAAAGGCAAAATCTTTGATATCAAGGAATGCCAGAATTAAGTTTGTATGTGCGAACTTGGTTTGGCCTCTCTGGCGTGTTCATGATTTATGATCATAATTTTTTTTCTCACAATGAATCGGAAAGTTCTGCACCTGGAATGAATCAGGATTGTGTAGGATAAGTGTCTTTTATTCATAGGACCTCTGCTTAAGGTGTTGTAGAATATGGAAAGTGTATGGTGGACGAGACTGGGGACTGCAGGGAAAGAAAGAATAGCATTTGGTTTAGTGAGTTACATGCTGTTTGTACAACTGGATTCAGTCTTTCCATCTACCAAATAGATTCTGTATGATGCTGGATAAGTCATTTCAACAAAACTTTTCATAGCTGCTTATTAATTCCGTATTCCTCATTTTCTAGGTGCCAAATATGAGACTCTGAGGATTGATTTACGGAACTGCTGAGCACTCATTCATTTGACTGAAGTCAAAGGGATCTGTGCTTAGAAGCTATAAATTGCTGTATGATGATAAGCACTCTGAAAAACCAAATTGTGTCTCGAATTGGGCATTCAAAATCAATAGATCCATTTGACCTTAATTCCACTGAGTCTCAGCTCTTCTTCTTTACAATGGGAATAATGCCACCCTTTCACCTCAGAGTGGTGTCTGAATAGCATGTCTGTGAAGCACATAGCTATATATTAAGAAGTGTCAGAAAAAAAGGGGAAAATTAATAATTGTTTTTGGATCAGAGACTGAGAACAATAATTAAGGCACAGGGCCACAGTGGAATAATAAAGAGAAAACACAGTTTTGAAGAGCTACTCATTGCAACAGAGCACCATCCACTCTATCCCCTTAAGAGTGTAAGTATCCTGAGGAAAAAACAAATGTGATCATGTGAATAAAGACTGTATCATAAAGTATACATACAAGACAGCTGCATTAAGGTAGCACACTCAGACATAAATTTTGGCATCTTCTGCCTTTTGAATACTTAATTTGCAATCTTATTAAGGTTCTTTTCATGTAGCCTTTTGTATGTGCTAATATTAATGCAAACGCCAGAATTCTTATCAAGTTTAACCAACTTCTTTCTTGCTTATAATTTGTATAAATGCTTTGTAATTCATGATGATGGAAGTTCTTTGATGAACTATTTTGCTATCAGAGAATAGGGAATCTTTCAAAATGAAATGATTATAGATATAGTTTGACTGCAGAGAAGATCCAATAGACACAATTTAGTTCATACATGATTTGTCTTCAGTCCAGGTGTATAAAATTCCAGGACAGTGGGGATTAATCATATTCCAAGTCTCCACCAAAAAGTGTACCCTAGCATAAGCAATTACCAGTACTCCTGGGAAGCCCAGATAAGGTAGGAGGACCCACCTCTGAGTGTTGATGAGTAGAATACTGGTACTCTTGATGGGCACTCTCCCACGTTTTAAGTCAGAAGAAGGAATCGGAAGTTGTCTGTACAGTTGGACTTTTCAGCACTGCTTGTTTCTGTCTGATGATCCTGACCTCCTGGTTTCCTCATTTCACCTTATACCTGGTATCTGACATGCTTCTCCTGGCTTTCTAGTTCTGAAATCTGGCTAGTATGGAAACCGGTCCCATTGCCTTATGCTAACAACTAGGCTTGGCTGCCTACACGGCAGCCCTGGAAGTCCAGTTTCCTGTCTTCTCACTCACTCAGCTCCTCAGCGCTCTGCTTGGCAGACTGCCCTTGAGGGGGTGAGTCCAAGGTTTTTGGCTCTTGGAGAGCCAGCCAGAGGGGATTGCCCTCAAGTCAGGGAGATCAAGGCTCCCAGAGTCTGCGGCTCTCAATCAGTTCTCCCTAGTTGTCTGCTGTGGAGCCATGGGCAGCAGAGCTTTCCCTTTTTAGCTAATATTCACATTTCAGTATCAATGCTAAATCAGAACAAAACTAAATTTCAAAGTATCATGATATTTCATTAAGCTGAAATGCCTTTTTCCACTCAGCTTTAATCCCCACCTATGGAGAAATTAGAGCATTTACAATAATAAAAATTTGTGGAGAAAATGCTTGCCTTACAGGACCTAAAGGTATCTGTGATTAATTAATACAGCTGTACATAGTGGCTACGTCTACACATGAACACTACATCGAAATAGCTTATTTCGATGTAGCGACATTGAAAAAGGCTATTTCAATGAATAATGTCTACACGTCCTCCAGGGCTGGCAATGTCAACGTTCAACGTCGACGTTGCGCAGCACCACATCGAAATAGGCACCGCGAGGGAACGTCTACACACCAAAGTAGCACACATCGAAATAAGGGTGCCAGGAACAGCTGCAGACAGGGTCACAGGGGGGACTAGCATTTCTGGGGCAACAGCTAGCCGCTCCCTTAAAGGGCCTCTCCCAGACACACTCAGCCTGCACAGCATGCGGTCTGCAGAGCCATAGGCATGTACACCTCGAGCGACGCAGTCATGGACCCCAAGCAGCAGCAGCAGCAGCATCCAAAGGTCCACCCAGCTGCCCCTGTAGGAGCAGTGATCGCCCTGCTCCACGCCATGGAGGAGGCGGCTGAGCACATCCTTGCCACAGAGGAGGAGCTGCCTGCAGGGGAGGAGGACACAACCCGCAACCCTGCAGCACCCCGCCCCCCCACCTCATACTCCGCTGGCTGTGGAGCTACCCCACCAGCACCGACTGGTGGGAGCGGCTGGTACTCGGAGAATGGGATGATGACCGCTGGCTCCAGAACTTTTGCATGAGCCGGCAGACATTTCTGGAGCTATACCAGTGGCTCACGCCCGCACTAAGGCACCAGGACACCTTCATGAGGTGTGCCCTCAGTGTGGAGAAATGGGTCGGCATCGCTGTCTGGAAGCTGGCCATTCCAGACAGCTACCGATCCGTGGGCCAGTAGTTTGGTGTCAGCAAGGCCACCGTTGGGGCTGTCCACATGGAGGTAAGAAGACTCATGGGGGGAGGGGGAGGCAGCCATGGCAGGGGAGGGGAGGGGAGGGGGGCCCTGGCAGGGGAGAGCCACACACACCCTGCACACCCCTCATTGGTGCTCTGCCATGTGCTTCCCCTGCAGGTCGTCCGTGCCATCAACGCCCTGCTGCTCCACAGGCTTGTGAGGCTTGGGGACCCGGACGCCGCCATTGTGGGCTTTGCCACCCTGGGCTTCCCCAGTTGCTTCGGGGCTCTGGATGGGACTCACATCCCCATCCACGCCCCAGAACACAGAGGAGGATGCTACCTAAACAGGAAGGGCTACCATTCTGTGGTCCTCCAGGCCTTGGTGAACAGCCGGGGCCGTTTCCTGGACATTTATGTGGACTGGCCTGGCAGCACCCACGACGCCCGGGTATTCTGGAACTCGGGCCTGTGTCACCGGCTGGAGGCAGGGACCTACATCCCCCAGCGGGAGATCCCTGTGGGGGACACCACCATGCCCCTCTGCGTCATCGCAGATGCGACATACCCCCTCCGGCCCTGGCTCATGCACCCTTACACAGGCCATCTGTCAGCCAGCCAGGAGTGCTTCAACATGCACCTGAACCATGTGCACCAGGTGGTGGAGTGCACATTTGGGCACCTCAAAGGGTGCTGGAGGTGTCTCCTCACCCGCCTTAATGAGGGCGTCACCAACATCCCCCAGATTGCGGGCGTGTACAGCGCCCTCCACAACCTCATCGACAGCAAGGGGGAGGCCTTCTTTCAGGGCTGGGCTGTGGAGGCTGGCAGGGCCGATGTGCAGCCACCCGCTGCCCCCAGTCGCCAGGTGGACCCTAAAGGGACCCAGGTCCGGGAGGCCCAGCGGGCCCATTTCGATGACGCCGCGGGTTGAACGCTGGCAGGCCCCCCACTGAACCCCCCCCATCCTCCACAACACTCCCTGCCCCTAAGCCCACACCACAGAGCACCCAAGAGCACCCCCCCCCCACTTTTCTTGTAAATGAAAGCAGACATTTGTTCGTCAAACCAGATATATGTTGAACTCTCATTATTATGATCCTAACTAAGTATTTACAGGCCAAATAAATATTATATATATATATATATATATATATATATATATTATAAGTCAGATAAGATGAAAGAAAAAAGGGGAAGATAAGGAAGGGGAGAACTATGTACATGGGGGGGCAGGTATCAGTATAACAACATCATAACAACAGGGGTCCAATAGAAACTATTTACAGAAGAAGATGAAACTGAAGGGGATATATACAAAGGGGGAGGGGGAGGCCACGTCCTGGGCCCCAAACCCCCTAATGTCCAGCGCTGGGGGTGGGCAGCCGTGACCCACGCCTTGGCCTCAGCCCTGGCCGGGGCTGGCTGGGGGCCGGGCGGACTGGGAGATAAGGCCGGCGGGTGCCAGCTGGCCCCAGGTCCCCCTCGGCGGAAGGGCCCTCGGTGGCGGTGCAATGGCGGATGGAGCAGCGGGTGGAGCAGTGGGTGGAGCGGCGGGTGGAGCAGGCAGGGCGGGCAGAGCAGCAGCTGGCATGGCATGGGGGGCCAGGTAGTCCGCGATACTCTCGAATGTCCGCATAAAGGCTCCCCATGCCTCCTGGCACCAGGCCAGCACCCGCTCCTGAAGTTGAAGACGCTGCTCCTCCACCTGCAGGTGCTGCTCGGTGACCTCCAGCTGTCGACGGTAGATCGCCAGCACCTGGGGGTCCGTCGCCATCCAGGAGTGGGGCTGGCTCCGCCGTCGTCCCCGCCGTGGACCTGGTCAGTGCTCTGCCAAGGGGCTGGCCTGGAGTGATGGCCCCGGTGGGCTCTCCGGGACCACTGACACCTCGCCAGCGCTCTCCAGTCCTTCCGATGGTGCAGGGGGGGAAGAAGAGTGGAGACAGCTGTTAGCGTGGGCCCCGAGCTGTGGCCCTTTTCCCTCCACTCCACTGCTGCAGGTTCCCCATCCCTGTCCCCAGGAGATGCTGTTGATGATGATGATGGGTGTCCCACCCCCTGCCCCCGGGGGACCCTATGTTCCGCTCCCCTCATCCCCAGGGATGGGGCATGGCTCTGTCCTGCCGGGGGGGGCAGGGGCTGATGCACCCCTGTGAGGGACATGCCACTGCTGTCCTTGAAGTCATGGTCATCTGGGCATGTGGAGGGCCCTGGTCATGTCTGTTACCCCTACCCCTCAACCCCGGGGGTGCGCACCGGGGGGGTACATAACTGATGGTCCGCTCCCACGGTCGGGGGACACCCAGTGGGCGGACGCCCTGCTGGAGCTCCATGATGGCAGGATGATGTGCAGCCCCCTGTCGCAGGAGGAGGATTCCCCCTCTTCCTCGTCCTCCAGCGTCCGAGGGGTGGGCTCCTGGGGGTGCCCCTGGGATGCGGGGCTTACCTCCGGGGTGGACTCCGCCTCCAGGGCCTGCTGGGGCTCGTTGGCCGAGGTATCAAGAGTGGCCAGAGGGGAGGAGGTGTGCCGGGGGCCCAGGATGGCCCTGAGCTCCCTGTAAAAGGGGTAAGTGACAGGGGCGGCCACAGACTGGCCGGCCACATCCCGGGCCTGGGTGTAACCCTGCCGCAGCTCCTTCACTTTACTGTGGACATGATCCAGAGTGTGGGCAGGGTGACCCCGGGTGGCCAGGCCCTCGGCCAGCTGAGCGAATGCATCTGCGTTCCACCTCTTGCTCCCCATTACATGGAGCACCTCCTCCTCACTCCAGAGCCCCAGCAGGTCCCAAAGCTCAGCCTCCATCCAGGAGGGGTCCCACTGCCACTTCTCAGCCTGGCTGCCGGTCTGGGAGTGCTTAGGGGGCTGGCGAGCAGCCATCACAGCGCTGGGGGGTTGATGTGGCTGCTCAGAGACGTGCACGCTGGCCGTGTGGCTGGGCTGCCGCCTGCACGCTCTCTCAGCTTCCTGCACAGGAAGGCAGGGGGTGGGGGGCTTTAAGTGGCTGCTGCACGTGGTGACCATCGAGCTCAGGGGCTGGAGAGAGCGTCTCTCAACCCCTCAGCTGATGGCCGCCATGGTGGACCCCGCTATTTCAATGTTACAGGACACACAATGACTACACATTCCCTACTTCGATGTTCAACATCGAAGTAGGGTGCTATTCCCATCTCCTGATGGGGATAGCGACTTCGATGTCTCACCGCTTTACGTCGATGTCAACTTCAAAATAGCTCCCACCACGTGTAGCCGTGACGGGCACTATTTTGAAGTTGGTGCTGCTACTTCGAAGTAGCCGGCACGTGTAGATGCAGCCAGTATGTCCTGAAAGGAACTCAGTGATCATCTGATCTGACTTTCTGCATAACACAGGTCAGAGGAACTCTCTGAATTAACTCCCATTTCAATTTCCTTCAACTGGTTAAATCCGAAAGGAAGACATAGTTAAAAAGACTCAAACACTGAACAATACATTCAAGTAGTGTTTCATATACCAAGTTCTTACAATAAAATATCCATATTCTTGTCACAAGAATTCAGCAGTGATAAGATAATCAGCAAGCTATGTCTACACTACAGCAATCTGTTGTCCAAAGTCACTGTGGGAAGAGATCAACAGAGTTCATCCACAAACTAATGCAGATTGAAAAAGCAATCCTGTCTGTCAACAGAGCGACCAGACTGCCCGGCCCTCTCTCAACAGAATCGCCAACCAGAAGTATAGCAAGACAGGGCTGCCTGGTGACCTGGAAGCTCTTATGTTGACAGAGGGCCCCCCGAGAGAGTACACACAGTTTCTTTGATGACAGAATCTGTCATGAAATGTGTTCTGGCTCATGGGGGAGAGGCAGAAGGCTTTCAACAAAAGAGCTGAGTTCTGTTAACAGTATATTGACAGAACTCATTTTTAGGGTGGATGCTCAATGGGCTTTGTCAACAAAACCCTCTAGTGTAGACATAACCCTAGTAAGTTAAACAATTACAATATTAATTAATTTAAAAAGTGTGTAACCTTGTGAGGAAAACAAAGGTATGGGAATGAGGGCTTTGGGGAGACTGTTTCCAAACGCTTTCTTACACAAGAATCAGTAACAAGGTTGATGGAAGAATTCCTCTGTCAACCTTATGCTGCTCACAAGTGAATATAATTAAGCCTACCTTATTTTCTTGTTTTGACCAGGCCTATATCCACTTTAATTCTGATGAATGATGGCAACATAGTGGTTTAATGCCTTTCAACTAACCCACTTTAAACACATGCCATTAGTTAATTGGGTTCACTCTCTTGGATGTTCCTTTGTAAACAAGCCTTAATCCTTCCACAGATGCACTTTATGAGTGTGACAAAACAAAGAAGCAGTCAAGTAGCACTTTAAAGACCAACACAATAATTTATTAGGCAATGAGCTTTTGTGGGGCAGACCCACTTCTTCAGATATGGAGACAGTGCTGTGTTGGAAATGGCACAACAATTTTATAACACTGAGATACAAAAAAATGAAATGAAACCTGACAAATCAGATACATAGAAAAGAAGAGGGGGATGAAGGGAGGAGGAAGAAGAGGGGAGAGAATTACCAACTATAAGTCTCCTGCCAGAGAGCACACTGAATAACAATGATGGGGAGGCTGTCTTTGTAATGCATAAGGTAATTGCTATCTCTGTTAAGGTGAAGAGTCGAAATACCGCATTTGAGCATAAATTGCAGTTCAGATGTTTTTTTTTGTAATCTGCTGTTAAAGTCCCTTTGGCAAATGGACACAAATCAGACATTAGGAATCTGAGTACAGATAAACCTGTCAGAAACCATTTCAATGGAGTGGGCCATTCTGTTAAAGACCTGAGAATGTGCATCTTACAATAAAAAAACTTTAACAGCAGATTACAAAGGGAAACGTGAACTGCAATTTATGCTCAAATTTCACACTTTGACACTTGGCCTTAATAAAGATAGCAATTACCTTAGCCATTACAAAGGCAGCTTCCCCATCTTCGATATTCTCAATGAACTCAGACAGGACACTGACAATTAGTAATTCTCTCCCCTCCTTCCTCCTCCCACATCTTTGCCCCTCCTTCTGTCCTATGTATCTGATTTGTCAGTTTTTATTTCAGTTTTTTTGTATCTCTGGTTGTAGCCACACTTGGCCAAAACTTTGAAATGGCCAGGCTAATTGCCATGTTGAAGATTACTAATGAGGCACTGAATAGAATATTCAGTACCTCAATAGCATTAAGACGCTTCTGGATGTGGTGCTTCAAAAGTGCTGCTTTCGAATGTTCATGGCTTGGTGTGGCTACACAGGGATTCTTTTCAAAAAGACCCCGCACATTTCAAAATCCCCTTATTCCCCTCAGCTGAGAGGAATAAGGGGATTTCAAAATGTGCAGGGTTCTTTAGAAAAGGATCTCCGTATAGCCACGCCGAGCCACACACGCTTGAAAGCAGTGCTTTTGAAGCACCATGGCCGGAAGCGTCCTAATGCTATTGAGGCACTGAATGTTCAGTTCAGTGCCTCATTAGTAATCTTCAACATGGCCATTAGCATGGTCATTTCAAAGTTTTGGCCAAGTGTGGCCACAGCCTCTGTCTTATAAAACCATCATGCCATTTCCAGCACAACACTATCTCCATATCTGAAGAAGTGGGTCTGCCCCACGAAAGCTCATCACCTAATAAATTATTTTGCTAGACTTAAAAATGCTACCTGACTTTTTTGGTGGTTTTTGTTTGTTTGTTTGTTTTGTTTTGTTTTGTTAGGATGCAGAATGGTACAGCTACCTCTCTGTGATTGTGGGAAGTTCATAAATCTTCCACTGGGCATAAAGTTTGCTATAATGCTCACGATACTTATCTGTATTATGTTGCCTAGGGTATTGTGAGGGTTAATTATGTTATTTTAAACAATTCAGAATACAGTTATATAACCATGACTTACAGCTGAGCTATAATTATCTCTGATATAATGCTAATTAAGTAAATAGAGTTATCCAATGAATAAGTTTGAGTGTTGGGGGCAGAGGAGAAAGGGGTCACAAAATCTCATGTACTTCAGCCATACCATGTTCCTTGAAACACTAAATTCTAACTCTTATATAGCTCTTTTTATCAATAGATCTCAACTTGAGTTTAAGAGACAAAGTCAGTCTTCCATGTCAGTGTCCTAAGTAGTGAGTCATTGGGTATCCTCAAAAACAGTGAGAAGTCTTACGGCACCTTATAGACTAACACATATTTTGGAGCATAAGCTTTTGTGAACAAAGACCTGCTTCGTCAGAAGCATGCACGGGTATCTTGGAAGACAGGTACACATGTGCCAGTCATCAACCTCTAAAACTAGCATCCCGTTCATCCTGGCTGACTTTTGTGGAGGGTAGGCAACCTAGGAGCACAATTACTGGAGCACTTCCACTGGCAACAGAGAGAGGAGAATAACTAATTTGAAAATCCTGAAGAGGCTTAGACTTGAACAAAGACCCTCAGAATCTTGCTAGCTGCAGACCAGCTTTGCATATGGGAAATTTAGACACCTATAGGGATTTAGATGGCTATAGTCTTCTGAGGCACCTCAGCCTTGGTTTTTATAAATGTCAATGGCACCTAAATGTTGGATTTAGGCACCTAAATCATGTTGTGAATCTAGCCCAAAGCATGTGACAAGGCAGATCAATGACATTTTTTTCATTTTGTAGATGGAGAAACTGAAACAGTTTTAACTATCTCTATAAAATAGGCTGGTCCAAGGTTATATACCAGATCAGCAGCAGCATGAAACATAGAACCTAAGCTGTGTCTACATGTGCACGCTACTTCGAAGTAGCGGCACTAACTTCGAAATAGCGCCCGTCGTGGCTACACGCGTCGGGCGCTATTTCGAAGTTAACTTCAACGTTAGGCGGCGAGACGTCGAAGTCGCTAACCTCATGAGGGGATCGGAATAGCGCCCTACTTCGAAGTTCAACGTCGAAGTAGGGACCGTGAAGACGATCCGCGTCCCGCAACGTCGAAATTGCCGGCTCCTCCATGGTGGCCATCAGCTGGGGGGTTGAGAGATGCTCTCTCTCCAGCCCCTGCCGGGCTCTATGGTCACCGTGGGCAGCAGCCCTTAGCCCAGGGCTTCTGGCTGCTGCTGCGGCAGCTGGGGATCCATGCTGCAGGCACAGGGTCTGCAACCAGTTGTCGGCTCTGTGTATCTTGTGTTGTTTAGTGCAACTGTGTCTGGGAGGGGCCCTTTAAGGGAGCGGCTAGCTGTTGCCCTGGAAGCCCTAGTCCCCCCTGTGACCCTGTCTGCAGCTGTGCCTGGCACCCTTATTTCGATGTGTGCTACTTTGGCGTGTAGACGTACCCTCGCAGCGCCTATTTCGATGTGGTGCCGCGCAATGTCGAAGTTGAACATCGACGTTGCCAGCCCTGGAGGACGTGTAGACGTTATTCATCGAAATAGCCTATTTCGATGTTGCTACATCGAAATAAGCTATTTCGATGTTGGCTTCACGTGTAGACGTAGCCATAGTGACAGAAAGGTAACCATGTTAGTCTGTTCTCCAACAAAACAAAGCAGCAGAAATGCAGCTCTTTAAAGACTAACAAAATGATTTATGTGTGATGAGTTGTCTGAAGAAGTGGTCTGTCCCACAAAAGCTCATCAGCACATAAATCATTTTGTTAGTCTCTAAAATGCTACATATCTGCTGCTTTACATAGAACACGTTTGCCAAGTTATCATCCAGGCTAAGTTTACATTATGAAATTAATTTGAATTTATTAATATCAATTTTGTAACACTGGCTACGTCTACACGTGAAGCCTACATCGAAGTAGCCTATTTCGATGTGGCGACATCGAAATAGACTATTTCGATGAATAACGTCTACACATCCTCCAGGGCCGGCAACGTCGATGTTCAACATCGACGTTGTGCAGCACCACATCGAAATAGGCGCAGCGAGGGAACGTCTACACGCCACAGTAGCACACATCGAAATAAGGGTGCCAGGCACAGCTGCAGACAGGGTCACAGGGCGGACTCAACAGCCAGCCGCTCCCTTAAAGGGCCCCTCCCAGACACACTTGCACTAAACAGCACAAGATACATAGAGCCGACAACGAGTTGTAGACCCTGTGCATGCAGCATGAATCCCCCGCTGCAGCAGCAGCAGCCAGAAGCCCTGGGCTAAGGGCTGCTGCACACGGTGACCATAGAGCCCCGCACGGGCTGGAGATACAGCGTCTCTCAACCCCCCAGCTGATGGCTGCCATGGAGGACCCCACAATTTCGACGTTGCGGGACGCGGATCGTCTACACGGTCCCTACTTCGACTTTGAACGTCGAAGTAGGGCGCTATTCCGATCCCCTCATGAGGTTAGCGACTTCGACGTCTCGCCGCCTAACGTCGAAGTTAACTTCGAAATAGCGCCCGACGCGTGTAGCCGCGACGGGCGCTATTTCGATGTTAGTGCCGCTACTTCGAAGTCGCGTGCACGTGTAGACACAGCTACTGAGTTTTATAAATTCGGATTTGATTATCCTCACCTCCCCATATGCTCCCCACAAAGTTAACCAATTGCTGCCACACTCAATCAGCAAACATTGACTGTTGCAGTAATGCACTGTGTGAACCTATCCCACAGTTCCCTCATCCCCACAGCATTCTGAGAATTTTTGCTGGTACAGGATGGGAAAAAATGCCCTGCAAGTGGTTGTAGGTATGTGACATCATCTTCCCATATTGCATTGCTCTTGTTCCCATCCTGTGGTAAGTAAATGTCCACTTTTCCGGGAGGAAGGAAGAAAAAAATCAGGCATCAACAGAGATCACCAAATTAACAGAAATATTTCTTCTATAACTAAACTGCTTTTTAAAACTGCAGCTGTAACAGAATTATCAAAGATTTTTATAAAAAGCAACAGGTATGTATCTTCTCAAAGGGACATCCATCCATTCTTTCCCCTTCCTTGATTACATCCGGTCTGTGAAAATAATACAGGCACAATGCAAAGCTTGAAGAAAGAGCAGATAGTAAAGGTTTTTAAAAAAGAGCTTTGGTGAGGGAGGATTTTTGGCTTCCCAGTTCATTATACTGCTTCTGTGCACAGTCTATCTTCTCAACTGGTCCTCCACCCACTCTTCCCTGCATGAAGGGGCCCAAAGTTAGAAGAAAGAGGATAGAAAAGGATACGGAAAAATATTTTTGTTTTCCCCCTTCACTGCACAGACAGGTCAACACTGGGGATGGGGGATGGGGCTCAATAAATTTCATTGCTATTGTGGGAGGGGGGTTGATATTTTGCAGGTTGATTGGCCAGTTGACGTGGACCCTGGAAATCATTTTTGGCTGTGGGTGTGGGTTCTATAGTTCAAGGGCCACTTGAACTGTTCTTCCCAGGTGGCAGCCAGGTACCAAGATTTGTAGCCGCTGAGGGAGACTTCCCCCTGGTGGCAGCAAGCCCCCAAAAATCTTAGCCGTCAGGGGAGACTTCTCCCTTGCAGCAGCAAGCCCCAAAAATATTTTTGGTGAGGGGTCAGTTAAACCAGTTGCCCTGGCAGCAGCAACCCCCCAGAAAAGCTTAGGTGCCATGGGAGATTTGCCTTCAATGGCAGCAAGACCCTGAAAATATTTTTGGTGGGGGTGTGGTACCATTTGAAGCAGTGCCGGTAGTGGCAGCAAGCCCTCAGAATTCTTAGCCACTGAAGGGAGACTTCTCCTGGGTGGTGGAAAGCCCCTAAAAATCTTTCCTGCCCTTTGAGCCTTCATTGTGTGCAAGCCAGGACATGGTGTTGCCTGGCAGTATGGTCAACAATGAATGGCAAGCATGCCCTCTTACAGGGTCAGGGGCTAGCCATGTGATGTGGCTGGGTGCAGGAAAAAGCCTGACTGCATGGCACCTGTGGGGGAGAGAACAGGTGCCTGTGCAAATGTAAACCACTAAGAAGAAATTTCTCTGACTCTTATATAAGTATAACCCCCCACAACAGCTTTGCTACCACGTGGTGTGGCAGGGGAGTGGCTGGTGCTTGGCAGGGCAGAAATAGTACCAAGTGCTCAGCTAGCAGAAGTAGAGACAGAACCACAAACTCCGCGTTGGGATTATTTGTAATGGGTAGATGCACTCACAGTACTAATAGCAAAGAAAGAAAGAGGTTTCTCAGCCTCTTATACCAACATGATCCCACAGCCATGGGCTTGCTGGTCCTGAATTGAAATTCACAGCCTTCCTGTTACCTAGTTCCTGCACACATGGGCTGTGTCTACACTAGCCAAAAACTTCGAAATGGCCATGCAAATGGCCATTTCAAAATTTACTAATGAACCGCTGAAATATGTATTCAGCACCTCATTAGCATGTGGGCAGCCACAGCAATTCGAAATTGACACGGCTCGCCACCGTGTGGCTCATCCAGACGGGGGTCTTTTTCGAAAGGACCCCGCCTACTTCTAAGTCCCCTTATTCCCATCTGCTCATAGGAATAAGGGGATTTTGAAGTAGCTGGGGTCCTTTCTAAAAGGAGTCCCAACTGGACGAGCCCCACTGTGGCGAGCCACGTCAATTTCGAAGTGCCGCAGCTGCCCGCATGCTAATGAGGCACTGAATATGTATTTCAGCGGTTCATTAGTAAACTTCAAAATGGCCATTTGCATGGCCATTTCGAAGTTTTTAGCTAGTGTAGACATAGCCATGGAGAACAGCAGAGATGGAAGTGGCCAGAGGGCAGCACTGTGGGGCATTGTGGGTACATACAGGACACCACTGGAGGCTAATAAATTCAATTTTAAGACATGGTGCCTCCATGCTGGCCTTTAGTCAAACTTTTAACTTGACTTTACATCCAGCCGGTTTTAACAACGTTATGATATCAAGATTAGTGCTCACTAAATTGAGCTACTGGTATTTACAGTGAAGACAGTCTTGTTGTAATACTGAGGTAACAGCCTTAAATTTGAATTTATCTCACAGTGTAGACTCAGTCCTAGTGGGCTATCTGCAAGAATACATTGCCAGTCATGTGGGAATCAAAAAAGAGGACTGATGCCTTACCTCTTACTTCTGATATCCAGGGCGGGGCCATAAAAAGGGGGACAAATGTCTCCTGGAGTTGTCAAAAAATCTGAAGGCTGTATTTAAAGAAACAGTTCATGATTTCTTATGCATCATATTAAAGAATTTAATTAATTATGCATTTTAGAAAAATCTATTCTTCCTAAAAATAAATAGATCACAATTCCAGGGAAGACAGATGAAAAAAGGAGGAGTAACCAGAGATCACAAGGCACAAAATGTGAGACTCTAACACTGTGTATGGGAATAAACCAGGAAAGAACTAGTGAACCCAAAGCATAAGATGTGTGTTGTGTCAGAGAACCGGAACTATATGTCATTTTGTTGGCTGCACATGACTTAACTCAGTGAGTGCTGAACTTAGACGGAAACAATTTTGTCAAGCCTCAAGAGCCTAGTGGTTTTTCAAGAGTGTCATGAACTCCCTGGTTGAGACAAATCCCTCAAGGGATACTAGAGAAAAAAAGGCATGAAAAAATCCGTATGGGGAATATTACTATTAATACAACTACTGTGAAGTGTCTTAATTTCCAAAAAACAAATGACAAGTCTACCTTAAAGAAATCCCTTCCTGCTGAGGATAGTGACATTTGCACATGCTTTGAAAAAATCATCGGGGGGGGGAAAGAAAAAAAGAAAATCTGGAAATTGGCTGGAGGTAGAAAAAGAATGAAGTTCATGGAAATGTCAGTTTTGCAAAATATATTCTGAAAGAATCGTTGCAATAATTTGAGTAGTTGGAATACAAGAAAAATTGCTAACAATGATAATAAGAAAAACATTTTGTACAGGTAATATAAAAGCAAATTTTAGCACAAATGGTATATAAAAATGAAGTGAATGAAATAGCTGGTTGAGTCAGTTATTACCTTTCCATATAATTCATCAAACAAAATTTGCTAGCAAGCAATAAATGTTTGTGAAGTACCATGCTCATAAGTGATGCTGTAAATAAAAATAAGATGCAATAATAGTTCTATTCTGTTATGATATGTGAATGACAGAGCCCTTCAATAGAAGTGCTCATTTTTGGCAAGCTGGAATTTGAATGTAGACAAACTGTCTGTGTGAACACTGATAATGGGCACTTTGATCTATCCCCCACTTTAAAATGGAAGTATATTAAAGTACTCAGCAGGGTCCACATGGCTCACAAGCAGCAGGCTAGTCAGAAGCAGAGTCACAACCCAGCCAGATGCAAAGTATTTGTCTCAGTTTTGATTTTCTCCCCATAAATGTTATTTCTTCTGCTTTTGCCATTACATCCTTTTTTCCACTGCAGCTTCATTTTAATATCATATAACATGAAGGCAACTTCTACAACAAAGTTCGTAAATGAATCAAAATAATAATATATTAAATCGGCTTTATACTGGCATTGTTTGGCTGTAAGAGGCATATGAATATGTCTGTTTAAGCAGGAGAATAGCTTCACTGTGGATAGTCCTAAAATCCAAAATTGGGGTTGGTCAAATATCAAAATATATTGATTGAAAACAAATACCGAAATTCACCATGAATCGTGGGGCCATCTCCATTCAGCTTTATAACAGAAGCTACGTCTACACATGAACGCTACATCGAAGTAGCTTATTTCGATGTAGCGACATCGAAATAGGCTATTTTGATGAATAATGTCTACACATCCTCCAGGGCTGGCAACGTCGACGTTCAACGTTGACGTTGCGCAGCACCACATCAAAATAGGCGCTGCGAGGGAACGTCTACATGCCAAAGTAGCACACATCAAAATAAGGGTGCCAGGAACAGCTGCAGACAGGGTCACAGTGGGGACTAGGGCTTCCGGGGCAACAGCTAGCCGCTCCCTTAAAGGGCCCCTCCCAGACACACATAGCCTGCACAGCACGCGGTCTGCAGAGCCATAGGCACGCACACCTCGAGTGACACAGTCATGGACCCCCAGCAGCAGCAGCAGCAGCCAGAGGTGCACACAGCCGCCCCTGCAGGAGCAGTGCTCGCCCTGCTCGATGCCATGCAGGAGGCAGCTGAGCACCTCCTTGCCACAGAGGAGGAGCTGCCCGCAGGGAAGGAGGACTCAACCCCCAACCCTGCAGCACCCCACCGCACACACCGCCGGCTGTGGAGCTACCCCATGAGCACCGACTGGTGGGAGTGGCTGGTGCTCGGACAGTGGGACGACGACCACTGGCTCCAGAACTTTCGGATGAGCTGGCAGACATTTCTGGAGCTATGCCAGTGGCTCACCCCTGCACTGAGGCACCAGGACACCTTCATGCGGTGTGCCCTCAGTGTGGAGAAAAGGGTCGGCATCACTTTCTGGAAGCTGGCCACTCCAGACAGCTACCGATCCGTGGGCCAGCAGTTTGGCGTTGGCAAGGCCACCGTCGGGGCTGTCCTCATGGAGGTAAGAGGACCCACGGGGGGAGGGGGAGGCAGCCATGGCAGGGGAGGGGAGGGGAGGGAGGTCCTGGCAGGGGAGGGGAGGGGGGCCCTTGCAGGGGAGGGCCCCACACACCCTGTACACCCCTCATTGGTGCTCTCCCATGTGCTTCCCCTGCAGGTCGTCCACGCCATCAACGCCCTGCTCCTCCACAGGCTTGTGAGGCTTGGGGACCCGGATGCTGCCATCGCGGGCTTTGCCACCCTGGGCTTCCCCAATTGCTTCGGGGCTCTGGATAGGACTCACATCCCCATCCGTGCTCCAGAACACAGTGGAGGATGCTACATAAACCGGAAGGGCTACCACACAGTGGTCCTCCAGGCCTTAGTGGACAGCCGGGGCCGTTTCCTGGACATTTATGTGGGCTGGCCTGGCAGCACCCACGACGCCCAGGTATTCCGGAACTCGGGCCTGTGTCGCCGGCTGGAGGCGGGGACCTACATCCCCCAGCGGGAGATCCCTGTGGGGGACACCACTATGTCCCTCTGCATCATCGCAGATGTGGCATACCCTCTCCGGCCCTGGCTCATGCACCCTTACACGGGCCATCTGTCTGCCAGCCAGGAGCGCTTCAACCAGTGCCTGAACCACGCGTGCCAAGTGGTGGAGCACACATATGGCCACCTCAAAGAGAGCTGGAAGTTTCTGCTCACCTGCCTTGATGCGGGCCCCACCAACATCCCCCAGATTGTGGGTGCGTGCAGTGCCCTACATAATGTGGTGGAGAGCAAGGGGGAGGCCTTCTTTCAGGGCTGGGCTGTGGAGGCCAGCAGGGCCAATGTGCAGCCACCCGCTGCCCCCAGTCGCCAGGTGGACCCCGAAGGGACCCGTGTCCAGGAGGCCCTGCGGGCCCAGTTCGATGAGGCTGCGGGGTGAAAGCTGGCAGGCCCCCCACTGACCCCACCATCCTTCACAACATTCCCTGCCCCTACGCCCACACCACAGAGCACCCAAGAGCACAACCCCAACTTTTCTTGTAAAAATAAAAGCAGACTGTTGTTTGTCAACTCAAACATCTTTACTGGAACTCTTATTATTATTATTATTATTATTATTATTATTATGAACAAGACAAACTATGTACAGGGGAAATCTAACTGATAAATATATATACATTATAAAATAGGGATAACATGAAAGGGGAAGACAAGGAAGGGGAGAACTATTTACATGGGGGGTTAAGGATCAGCATAGTAACGGGTCAAATATACAAACTATTTACAACAAAATAACAATAAACTGGGGGGGAATATATACAAAGGGGGGGGCACATCCTGGGCCCCACACCCCTACAGTCCAGCCCTGGGGGTGGGCGGCCGGGATCCCTGCCTCGGCCGCAGCCCTGGCCGGGGCTGGCTGGGGGCCAGGCGGACCGGGAGATATGGCCGGCGAGTGTCAGCTGGCCCCAGGTCCCCCTCAGCAGAATGGCCCTCGGTGGCGGGTGGTGGTGCGACGGCGGACGGCGCATCGGCTGGAGCAGCGGGTGGAGCAGCAGGTGGAGCAGGCAGGGCGGGCGCTGCGGTGGCCGGCATGACCTGTGGGGCCAGGGAGTCCGTGATGCGGTTGAGGGTCCGCATGTAGGCCCCCCATGCCTCCTGGCGCCAGGCCAGTGCCCGCTTCTGGAGCTGGAGGTGGCATTCCTCCACCCGCAGCCGCTGCTCGGTGACCTCCAGCTGCCGACAGTGGAGGGCCAGCAGCTGGGGGTCCGTCACCGTCGGCTGCTGGTGCTGGGTCCGCTGTCTTCCCCGCCGTGGGGCCGGTCAGTCCTCCGCCGAGGGGCTGGCCTGGAGCAATGGCCCCGGAGGGCTTTCCGGGACCACTGACGCCTCGCCAGCACTCTCCGGTCCTTCCAATGGTGCAGCTGCGGAACACAGGAGGCGGGGGAAGAAGAGTGGAGACAGATGTTAGTGTGGGCCCCGAGCCGTGGCCCTTTTCCCCCCACCCCTCTGCTTCAGGTTCCCCATCCCCGTCCCTGGGAGATGCTGCTGTGATGGGGTTCAGGGGTCCCCCTGCACTGCACCCTGTCCGCTGGCAGGAGTTACTCTCACTCAGCAGGTACGACAGGAGGTTTATTAGGCAGCAGATGCCCAGTTTCTCCCAGAAGCGACAGTACAGCAGTCAGAGATGGTCCTTCCAACCCGTCCTGGGGAGAAGACCCCGAGGGGGGCCCCTCTGGGGTGTAGCTTTCCCCCTCCTCAGTCTGGCTGCCTTCTAGCTCTCCCTTCCCCTAGCCTCTAACTGCCGCCCCTAATTCAAACCCAGCTCGGCTCCTCCCTCCTCTTTGTTCAGGGCAGAGGTGTTACCTGCCAGTTGTAGCCCCAGGATCATCCTTAGCCACTGGGAGCTATTCAGCTTGTTTCTCATATCTAGCCTGAGTCTCGCATTTGCACTCCCCCAACTCCATCACATGCTGCTGCTGCAGGGTGTCCCACCCCCTCCCCCCGGGGGACCCTAGAGGTTCCACTCCCTGCAGCCCCGGGGATGGGGCATGGCACTGTCTTGCTGGGGGGGCGGGCAGGAGATGATGCACTATTCTGAGGGACATGCCACTGCTGTCCTTGGGGCCATGGTCATCTGGGCATGTGGAGGGCCCTGGCCATATCTATTACCCCCATCCCTCAACCCCGGGGGTGTTCACCGGGAGGGGTACATACCTGATGGTCCACTCCCACGGTCGGGGGACACCCGGGGGGCGGAAGCCTGGCTGGAGCTCCTGGATGGGAGGATGATGTGGAGGCCGGTGTCACTGGAGGAGGAGTCCCTCTCCTCCTCCTCCTCCTCCGGTGCCCTGGGGGTGGGCTCCTGGGGGGGCCCCCAGGGTGCGGGGCTTGCTTCCGGGGCGGACTCCGCCTCTGGGGCCTGCTGGGGCTCCTCGGACGAGGTATAAAGAGTGGCCAGAAGGGAGGAGGTGTGCCAGGGGCCCAGGATGTCCCTGAGCTCCCTGTAAAAGGGGCAAGTGACAGGGACGGCCCCAGATCGGCCGGCCACATCCTGGGCCCGGGTGTAACCCTGCCGCAGCTCCTTCACTTTACTCTGGACATGATCCGGAGTGCAGGCAGGGTGACCCCAGGACAGCCAGGCCTTCGGTCAGCTGAGCGAACGTATCCGCATTCCGCCTCTTGCTCCCCATTACCTGGAATGCCTCCTCCTCACTCCAGAGCCCCAGCAGGTCCCAAAGCTCACTGCCGCTGCTGCTTCCCCACCTGACTGCTGGGCTGGGACCCCTGGCTCCCCTTGGGGGGGGTCCCCTGGGGGCGCTGGTGGGGCTGCTGTGCGGCCATCGCAGCTGGGTGGGTGTCTTTAGCTGGCTGAGGGACGTGCAGGCTGGCCACGTGTCTGGGCTGCCGCCTGCACATTCTCTCAGCTTCCTGCACAGGAAGGGAGGGGGCGGGGAGCTTTAAGGGGCCAGTCCATGCGGCCACCATTGAGCTCAGGGGCTGGAGAAAGCGTCTCTCAACCCCTCAGCTGATGGCTGCCATGGAAGACCCCGCAATTTCGATATTGCGGGACATGCAACGACTAAACGTTCCCTACTTCGACGTTGAACGTCGAAGTAGGGCAGTATTCCCATCCCCTCATGGGGTTAGCGACTTCGACGTCTCGCCGCCTAACGTTGCTGTTAACTTCGAAATAGCACCCAACACGTGTAGCCGTGACGGGGGCTATTTCGAAGTTGGTGACGCTACTTCGAAGTAGCGTGCACGTGTAGACACAGCTAGGGACTGCTCTTACCAGGAGAATAAAATCCATCAAGAAAACCAGCCAGAGATGCAGGGCTCTTGTCTCCTTCTTTTCTATTGGGGTAAAAGATTACATAAATGGATTGTTCATTCTTTACCTTAAAGGAACTCAAATACCCCAATGATGAAAGCAAAATAAATACCTAGATAGAAGTATTCTTTGATTAATCATATTGACAAAATGCCTTTAATTGTTTTGATGGATTGAGGTGACCAGATGTTTACTTTTCCTGGCACACTGCTTCAAAGTTGTTGCTCAAAAGGTGCTTCAAACTGTATGAAAATCTTTGGAATAAATTTGATAATACTAATGGTTGGTACAAATTTATCCTATGCATCCCCACATGCATTATACGGCAACACAGTATTAACCAATCAATTTTGCTTTCAATAATTCAAGCTCAAAACTCATCTTGCGGAGGGTCTGGGTTACAGCTCCTGCCCCAGCAATATTTCCTCTGGGCTGCCCCCAGTGGTCATACTGCCGTGTGGCTATTCCCTGCGTTCACTGGCCCCAGTAGTGAGACTGAAGTATGTCATCCCTCCTGTTGATGCTCCCCCCCGACCCCTTTCCATGTCCTGGAAAATTGTGGGAATTCAGGCATTTCCCACTTTCCAGGAACAACTAAATGCTGACCTTGGTTTAAGTAAGAGAAAGCTGAATAGCAAATTTCACGATTGTAGCTCTTTTGGTTTGAGAGGAGTTCTTGAACAAACATAGCACGGACAGACAAACAGATGCGTTCTAAAATATATAGCGGACAAACACAATGAGGAATAACAATTGAGTCAGTAAAGTCTATCTGACCAGTAGAATACCGGTATAAATACAATTATTGTGTTAATACTGTTTTAAGAGTCATCATTCTGTATATGTTTACCAAATAGAATTCGCCCTTATTCACTGGTATAAAACTATTATCTCTAGTTCTAATAACCTGTGACTGTTCTAGCACTGAGTATTACAATTTTGGGCCTTGTGTTAGCAGTAGATCTTAGTAAATATGGGGCGGGTGCTTTTTGTTGTTTGTTTGTTTTAGTTTTATCTTCTCAATATAATACCTTCTCCCTAAGATGTCTTTTAAAGCTGCTGTTATGTCTAATAAAATTTTAAAACAGAACATAATTTCAAAATAAAAAGTAAAAACTTCCAAATTTTCACTTTCACTTCTAATTTTTCAAACTGAGGTGCTGGTGGGGGGTATTTATTTTCCCCACTTCATTTTATTTTTCTGAAATTATTTGAATGTTTATTAGCATTTCCAATCAATTCCAAAATGCATTTGTCAGTAGATGAGCTATTAGGTGAAAAAAAATTCTTCCACCTGCAGTTCAGCTGAATCTGAGTTATGTAGAAATTGTGTATTAAGAAGGAGGAAAACATTTCTACAGCTTGTTTATTTTGATGGTCGAGATTCAAAGCTGGTCAGAGGTATAGAATGCTGAAGTAAATACTTTGGGAAACCAACTAGTGATCACACTACAATTAGAGCTGTTGGTTAATCAAAGATAACTCACACAATTAATCAAGAACATTCACACAGTTCAACAATATAATACCAATTGAAATTTATAAAATATGTGGATATTTTTGTACTTCTTTAGTATTCATTTCAATTTCAACATACAATACAAAGCGTACAATGCTCACTTTGCATTATTTGATGACAAATATATGCACTGTAAAATAACACAAAAATAATATTTTTCATTTCACCTTGTACAAATGCTGTGGTGTAATCTCTTTATCATAAAAGCTTAACTTAGAAAGTTAGATATGTTTGTTACATAACTGCACTCAAAAACAAAATAATGTGAAATTTTAGAGCCTACCAATTAACTCAGGCCTACTACTTGTTCAGCCAGAAAGTAATAACAGGTGTTCACATGGCACTTTCATAGCCAACATTGCAAGGTATTCAGTCAGATATGCTAAACGTTCACACGCCCCATTATGCTTTGGCCCCCATTCCAAAAAACATGAATAAATGCTGATGATGCTCATTAAAAATCAGTGAATTAATTTTGCAGTTGACCTCCTTGTGAGAGAATCACATGTCTCAGTTCTGTTTTACCTGTGTTCTGCCATATATTTAACATTATAGCAACTTGGGTAATGACCAAGTAGATATTTAGTTTGAAAACACTTTCACAGGAGATTCAACACAAATCAAAGAAGGTACCAATGCGAGATTTCTAAAAATAGCCACAGTGTTCAACCCAAGGTTCAAGAATCTGAAGTGCCGTTCAAAATCTGACAGGACAAAGGCATGGAGCATGCTTTCAGAAGTTTTAAAAGATAAACACTCTGAAACAAAAACTATGGAACCTGAACCATGAAAAGAAAATCAACCTTCTGCTGATGGCATCTGATTCGGATGATGAAAATGAAAATAAGCATCAGTTGACTGCTTTGGGTTTTTCTCAAGCAGAACCCATCATCAGCGTGGAAAAATTGAAGCACGAAGGAACATCTGAGCCTTTAGCACCCCAGGCATGTAAATATTGTGCAATGCCAGCTACAATAGTGACGTAAAATGCTATTCTCCCTTTCAGGTGACATTGTGAAAAGAAGCATGCAGCATTATCTCCTGCAAATGGTAACAAAACTTGTTTTTTGGCGAGATTGACTGAACAAGGAGTAGGATTGAGTAGAATTATAGAATCTAAGGCCATGTCTACATTAGCCAGATCTTTTGGACTGGAAAGATTTTGGACTCAAAAGATCCTGCAGAGTGTCTACATACAAAATGAAATTTTGACCCCTCCCCCTGGACTGAGCCAGAGCTCCAGGATCTCCTGACCCTCTGGCAAAATGAGGAGGTCCTCTGGGACAGCACAGGGCACTGGTAGAACACCTGCACATACATCTGACTGGCCAGTAGCTTGGCCACCCAAGGACACAATGCCTGCACCACTGCAAAGGTCCAGTGGCAGGGATACATGTGGGTCTAGGACAGTGCCAGGCAGTAAGGTCTGGCTCTGGCCACCTGCCCATATTATCAGGAGATGCACGGGCTCCTTGTCAGTAAGGACTGCTTCCCACTCTTCACCCTCTTGGACACAGCAGCCCCAGAGCTTTCTGGAGGTTCTGTCCAAGGATGAGTCCATAGGTGGGACCCTCATCATCAAGGTGCCCTCAGCATCCTCCAGCCAAACCACCTCAAGGGGCATCCCCTGACCTGTCTCAGAGATCCTTCAGAAAGTGCATGGCATGTCACAAACATCAGGCGGGGGGGGGCACCGACCCCTGCCACAACCTATGGTGGCTCAAGCACATGGGCAATGGCCCAATCCCAGATGTTTCACACAGGACTGACGCCCCGGCACATGGACACATCCACAGGTGATACCCAGCATACACCCTCATGGACAGCACTGCAAGCTGCATATGTGTGTGGGTGGGGGGCAGGGATGGGAAGAGCTGGGGTGTGCAGAGCTCATCCCAACACCAAAGCAGAGACTCCCCTTTTGCCTGGATGACCCCACTTACCTGTTAGCCTGTTCTCTGGTGAAGGGTTGGAAGACTCTGCAGCGGTCAGCACCATCCCCAAGGTGTTATGAAGGCCTGGTGTGGCACAGCCTGGCATGAGGGACCCACATGCCACTGCACCCAGGACATCCCCAGGAAATCCACATCCCTCACCCCGGGGTGGTGGCAGATGGCCACAGGGAATGGGAGGAACAGAAACCAGAGCTGGGCTGCAGGACTAACTCTATCTCTGTTTCCAACCCTTACAGATTTACCATCTGAGGTCCAGGAGACCCCCAGCAACTCCCCAGGGTCAGTCAGCCCCATCCAGGCCATCTCCATGAAGTCTGGGATCTGGGGCCAAGAGAGCCAGACCACACCCAGCACCAGTGTCTGGGTAGGTGTGTGGATGTATGGCACGTTGTCACAGGTGGGAGGACGAGGCCATCACCTACACAGCCACTGTCCCCCACCAGAATATCCTGGCAGTGCAGAAGCTGGCACAGGATGAAGACATCATAGCCTGGTGGCAGGAGATGTGCGTGATGTGGTGGGTATTCTGCGCATGGTGTGCATATCCCTCATCAAGCTGCCAGCCCAGACTTCTGCCCTGAAGCCTGATGTCCCTCCAGCTACTCCACCTGACTCCCCCAAGGCCCTCACTTCCCAGCTCCCTCCCAACCTCACCCTTGCTTCCCTACAGGGCTTTGCAGCTGGATCATGGCCAGGGAGGGCCCCACTAAGGAAGCTCCCCTGCACCCCCCCCTCCACCAAGTCTGAGCCCACTGCACGCCTCATCAAGGCTACTCAAGAAATCCATTTTGGAGCACTTGGAAGAGGGGAAAGTGATCAAAAGTAGCCAACATGGATTCACCGGGGCAAGCCCTGCCTGACAAATCTGATTACCTTCTATGATGAGGTAAGAAGCTCTGTTGACATGGGGAAGGCAGTGGATGTAATATACCTTGATTTCAGCAAAGCTTTTGATATAGTCTCCAACAACATTCTTGTCCATAAGTTAAAGAATATGGATTGGATCCTTAGGCTATAAGATGGATAGAAAGCTGGCTTGATGGCTGGGCCCAATGGGTAGTGATCAATGGGTCAATATCTGGAGGGTGACTGGTTTCAAGCAGAGTGCTGCAAGGCTCAGTTCTGGGGCTGGTGTTGTTCAACATTTTTATTAATGACCTGGATGAGGGACTAGATTGCACCCACAGCAAGTTTACAGATGAGACAAAACTAGGGGGAAAGGGAAGGTATTGGAGGGTAGAGATAGAATCCAGAGTGACCTGGATAAATTGGACGACTGGGCCAAAAGAAATCTGATGCAGTTCAGCAAGAAGTTTAGAGTCCTGCACCTGGGGCAGAAGAATCCCAAGCATTGTTATAGGCTGGGGACTGAATGGCTCAGCAGCAGAATGATGAAAAGGGACCTAGGGGTTATGGTGGATGAAAGGACAGGTATGAGTAAACAGTGTGCCCTTGTAGCCAAGAAGGCTAAAGACATACTAGGGTGCATTAGGAGGAGCATTTCAAGCAGATCTAGTGAAGTAGTTATTCCCCTCTATTTGGCACTGGTGAGGCCACATCTGGAATATTGTGTCCAGTTTTGAGTGCCCCAGTATAAAAAGGATGTGGATTTGCTGGAGCAGGTTCAGAGGAGGACAACAAAACTGATTAAGTGTCTGGAGCACAAGACCTATGAGGATAGGCTGAGGGATTTGGGCTTGTTTAGTTTACAAAAGAGAAGACTTACAGGTGATTTAATAGCAGCCTTCAACCTACTGAAGGGGAGCTCTAAAGAGGAGGGTGAGAAACTGTTCTCAGTGGTGTTAGGTGGCAGAACAAGGAGTAATGGTCTGAAGTTGAAGAGGGAGCAGTATAACTTAGATATTAGGAAGAACTACTTCACCAGGAGGGTGGTGAAACCCTGGAATGTGTTGCCTAGAAAGGTGGTGGATTCTCCATCCCTCAAGGTTGTTAAGTCCCGGCTGGACAAGGTCCTGGCTGTGATGACTTAGTTTGGGGTTGATCCTGCTTGAAGCAGGGGGCTGGACTAGATGACCTCCTGAGGTCCCTTCCATCCTTATGATTCTGTGATCTGTACTGCATCCCCTCACCACCACTACGTCACTGTGCTCACAGCCCCTTCTGTGCCTCAATGGGAACCTCACACCTGGAGTGGGAGGGGCTCTCAACCCTCACCCTAGAATAATGCCCCACTATCTCCAGTACCTGCTCCAGGCTGAGACACCTCCTCCCATTTCAGGCTGCTCCTCCAGACTGAAATGTCATCCCCAACCCAAGACCCCCCATAAATGAGGGATAAGGGTCTGTCTACAAGAGTGGGGGTTGGTCCATAAAATACCATCTATAAAGTTTATTTTGCGGAGACAGAAGCCTCTGCTGGGACAGCAATCATGTGAGAGTATGCAAATGAGGTGCACAATTTGTAAATTAATGCATTGTTGAGGACTCTCATTTACATAATCTTGCTGTCACCAACATGTAGCAGCACACCATGTAGATGCAGCCTAAATGTCTACAGTTTTATTTTTGAATACAGTTATTTTAGCACATAACTCTACATTGGTAAGTTCAGCTTTCATGATAAAAAGATTGCACTGCAGAATTTGTAGGAGGAGAGTTGAAATCTGCATTTTTTGTTTTTTACAGTGCAAATATTTGAAATAAATATTAATAAGAAGTGAGCACTGTATGCTGTGTTGAAACTGAAATTAATATGTTTTAAAATGTAGAAAACATCCAAAATATTTAAAATAAATGATAATTTGTTATGAATAGCACAATTATTTTTGTGATTAACTGCAGATAAAGGTCCATCATACATCTATTTTTTCATAATACTGTAGTATCATAAGTTCTCCTTTGTGATAAGCTACAAGGTAATGAACACATGTACTAGGAGCCAAACTTCAACCAGCTTTCATTAACAATAGCAAAAAGGATGAAGGGTACAAAAGTCCACTCTGTTAATTGCTATATGTGCAAAATAAGGAGCAGATAAAGTGCTAAAAATGCTGAATATGGTAAATAAGTTAAAAAAGCCCCCACCACATATGTGTCTTTTGTGTTTGTGTGTAACCTAAATATTTACAGTCAATGTTGCATGATGGCAAATAAGGGACTGAAGGAGCCAGAAGCATAGATGAAGTGTTTCTTTTCTATCCTAAAGCAAGTAGTCTCTCTCCAATGACTTTAACTACACCAGTCATCATGCATAACAGCCAGGCTCTTTAATATTAACCTTTAGAGTCACTGAGTTTATTAAAGCTGTGGTATCTCATGCAGGAACTGGTTCATGGGATGTACAAAGCAGTAAATAACCCATGAATGGGAGCAGGAATCTGACTGTATACAAAGTAAAGCAATAATCAGCCTCTGCAGCAGCATGTTTGTCAAACCCTTTCTCCCAAAGGCCACATATAAGGAGGAAAGAACATAATTTTCAGTCATGTCAGGTCCCCCGTGCAGGGCATGAGACTCACATATTAGCATTATATGTCACACTCACACACTCTCATAAGCTTATATATTTACTGAAAATGCAATAAAGTTTTAAAATATTCTTAGGGGCTCTACAAAAAATAAAAAACAATACAGCAAGTGCCTCAGCCATAGTGCTTAAAGCATACAAAATTGATTTCCAAGCTTTTATACTAAGTTGACCCTGGACACTATAAGCCAATATTCTTGATATGTACAAGAAGAAAGAGGGGCCTTTCTGTATGGCCATGTCTATGCTACAGCAATCTTTTGAAATAAGCTCTTCCGGAAGATCTCTTCCACAAAAATATTTTTTGAAAGAGTGCATCCACACACAAAAAAGCAGATTGAACAATCAATCCACTTTTTGAATAAAGAGTATCCACATAGCCCACGATCTTTCAAAATAATGGTCCAGAGATCAAAAAATCCAGTGAGGAGTACTCTTTTGAAGTAACGCCTCGCAGTATGTCTACACATGCTTTTTTTTTTTTCAAAAGAAGCTTTCAAAGGCTGTGTCTACACTTGCCACTTCTTCTGGAAGTGGCATGCTAATGAGCTATCCAGAAGATGCTAATGAGGCACAGATGCAAATTTTCCATGCCTCAATGCATATTGGCATGTGGTTCGGAGTTTGGAAGAAGCTCTTCTGGACTTTGAGGTAGATGTGAAGATGTGTGGCCCATGGGGACTTTCCAGAAAGAAACCCTCCTTCCAGAAGCCCCTTCTTCCCCAGGAAGGAAGGTTTCCTTTGGGAAGATCCCCACAGGCCGTGTCTCTGCATGCGTACTTTGGAGTCTGGTAGAGCTTCTTCTGGACTCTGAGCCATGTGTCGACATGCTAATGAGGCACAGAAAATTTGCATCCCTGCCTCATTATCATCTTCCAGATAGCTCGTTAGCATGCCCCTTCCAGAAGAAGTGGCATGTGTAGACAAAGCCAAAAGGAGGTGCTCTTCCTGATCTGGGAATGGAAGAGGACTTCTAGAAGAAGAGCCACATTCTTTCAATGTCAAATCCAAGGAGCTCATTATCTGTGTGGATGCACCATGTGTTCTTTGAGAAAGGCCCTGATTTTTCGAAAGAACTTGCTAATTTAGATGCAGCCTATATGTGTAGCTAGTTCACACTCAGAAAAAAAGAAAAAAAATCAAATTTTAAATCACACTAGACAAATTTCTGGCCATTCATTGTTCTAGTATCAGCTTTTTACCTAATAAATACATGTGTTGTGCTTTAAGGTGCTACAGGACCTCTTATTCCTTTTTCAAATGCACACTGAACCACCAAGAACTGTCTTATGGCCATCAAAGGCTGTGTTTACACTAGCTCCCTACTTTGAAGGGAGCATGTTAAGTAGGGTGTTGGGAGATTATTAATGAAGTGCTCTTCTTATGCAGCACTTCATTAAGCTAATTCTCCCCCATGGCAACTTCGAAGTGCCGGCTCATGTGTAGCTTCGTGCAACTTCGAAGCCCAAGGCACTTTGAAGTACCTGCAATTTAGCTGCAGCTACAAGCGAGCTGGCATTTCGAAGTCTAACACTTTGAAGTTGCTGCGGGGCAGAGTTAGCTTAATGAAATGCTGCATATGTAGCACAGCACTTCATTAATAATCTCCCGACACACTACTTACCAAGTTCTCTTTGAAATAGGGAGGTAGTGTAGACAAGCCCAATGAGAAACAAAGGTAATTTTTCATATAGAAAGTGAAATACACCCCATAGATAGCAGCACAGTGTCTTCATAGCCATAAATTCTTTATGTATGTGTGGTGAATCTTCTGACTGATAAAGTAAGTCAAATATGTTTAATAATTATTTTGTTACTAAATTATTAATAATTTATTATTGCCAACCCTCCTCACAGCATCTGGGTTACCCAGTAGTAATTTGTTTGTGTACATTTTTCTTTTTTTGGTAGTACAGTAATTTATTTCTAATACTGTGTCAAAAATGACCTACATTGTTCTTTCAGAATGTTTGTTTTGTGGATTTCTTATTGGGTCCAACTTAGTCTGGTTTTGTATAGGTTTCAGCATGTTGTCATGATGGTTACATTTTAATTAACTAATTTAGCTGATGCCTTAATCGAAGCCAATGTGATTATTAAAGTACACCATGTTATATATAGAAAGCTATGTAGACACAAACTTGAAATCCTTAATAGCACATCAAAAAACTCACTCTCTTATTTGTATCATTAACCCAGGTTCCTGTGATAAACTGCTTAAACTATTTGAGTGTATGTCAATTAACTATTGATTTTCCATTTTCATATTTATCTTTTATAATTTTTATTTTTATATAGTATGTCTCGTTTATGAAGAGGATATACATGTTTATTCCCCACTGCTTGCACATGGACAAGTGAAAGTTACAACTCTACTGGCAAAGCACCATTTTCCTTTTGTAATTTCAGACTACATTAACCCTCAGTTTAAAGACATCTTCCCGGACAGCCATATTGAGCAGTATAATGCATCTTTATGAACCAAGTCAACATATGTGTTGAATCATGCCATCGTTACTTATTTCAAAGAGTGTTCTATGGAGCATAAGTAAATTGGTGACTTCTCTTTTTCTCTTGATGGTTATATTGACACAGGTTGAATAAAATAAATTCATCCACTGACCATGAGGATTTTTGATATCTAGGAACAACTGGTGACAACATAGTAACTTGTTTTGTCCCTTTGCACTGCATTTATGCAATCTGTGAAAAAAAGAAAAAAAAAGTTATTGTTTTTTTCCAAAATTGGTGGGAGAATGATGTCACATGAGATGCCATTGGATAACTGTGCTTAGATTTTTGAAAACCAGGGTTGGGGACCCTCTGCATGTGGTTCATCAGGGTTAGCCTCTGGTGGGCCATGAGATGGTTTGCTTAACTTATAGCCCACAGGTGCAGAGCCCTGCAGCTACCAATTGCCACAGTGCAATGTTCCCAGCTAATGAGAGCTGTAGGAAGCAGCACAGTCTGGGCCACCCTTTGCTGTAGATCCCCATGGCTGAGAACTGCAAACCACAGCCACTGGGAGTTGCAAGCAGACATATACCATGCAGACATTCAGGTGAAAAAAAAAATCTATCTATTTTGAATTAAGTGCTATTTCTCCTGAAATGAGGTTTACTGGAATCAACATAATGTCCCTGCTATTTCAAATTTGTTTTGAAATATTGTGCGCATCATTGAGACAATACCAATGTTATTTCAAAATAGGCTGTGTAGATGTAGCCTAAAAGAACACTTTCCTGTTTAAAATAAATAAATAGATAGATAGATAGATAAAACAGACACAAATAGCTAGCTATTCCATCCCAGGTGAAGTTTAAATGTCCAGTCAAGTTAAAAAGGTTAATATAACCTTCATTAGGCAACTACTGGCATCTTCATAACTCCCTACACCCAGAATACAACCATAAAAGGCCAAATTAAAGTTTTTGTTGACTGACAACTATTTTGCACCAAATTCTGGTACTTAGAATACATCCGGTTGGGAATTGTCCCTTGAAATGTAAATCTGATGGAAAGTAAAGTTTCTACAAGCTCTGGAAAATTTATAGTTTACTATTTTTTTCAAATTTTCCCAATACAGAAATTAAAATGAATTATTTTGTTTTGTCTCAAGTCAACAGAAATCAGAACATTTTGGCTTATCAAACAAAATCAAAATATTTTGTTATGGATCAGGCTGGGTCAACATTAATCTATAATCACTTAAATTGATGTGGTGGTTTATGCTCACATTCTCATCTATTGGCTAGGCTTCCTAGCTGACCTGCATCTAAGACTGAGCAGATGTGGTGCATTGTAAGTCATATGACCATGTTGTCTGGTCAAGGAACCAAGCCCTTAGAAAAGAATGGGGAGTTGAGGCAGTCAAACTATCATCCCGTGAGATTACATCGTGGGTAAGAAGTACAGTTTCATACTGAAGCAAACTGAAACAAAGTGTTTCACTTTTAATGAACACACTAAAATGAAACGTTTTGATCCAGGAACATTGAAAAGTTTTGTTTAATTTGGAAATATTGAAACCTTTAGATACTAACTTCCATTTTTGATCTTTTCCAGAATATTTATCAGGACATTCGTTTTGTACAAATCTGGAGCAGAACAAATTTTGAAATATTGAGATTTCGCAAAGGTTAGGAATTTCTATTTCATCTACAACTCAAAACTGAAATCTGTTCAACATCTATTGGTTCAGACTTACAGGAATTTAACCTTAATAAGCAGTGTAGCGTAGGGGTGTGCAATGAGCAAGGGGCAGTTCACCAGACTTAGCCCCTGGCAGCTAAGAAGAGACTAACCCTGGCTAACCATCCAGCCCGCAGGCCATTTATTTCCCATCCCAGAATAAATCATATATATATAGAGAGAGAGATTCTTCTTTAATCCATTAATGTGCAGAAAAGTGAGAGTTTCCCATGCTCAAAGTAAAGTAACCAAAAAAGCTCTGACTGTAATTAATGTCTCCTTGAAATACACACTGCAGTCAAAAGTAAAGCCCCAAAAGGATTTATTAATGTTATAGTGTCAGCATTTAAGATGAAAAGAAACCTCCCTGAGGCATCCTAGTTATTCCTTTTTTTATTACATTGTGGTTCCTGCTGTTTAATGAGCAGTGATGGGACAAAAAAATAGTAAGCAATCACCTCTCATCCAAATTCCTCAGCATAATTTCATTAGTCTGTAAAATTCAACATATCATACTTCAGGAAATATGTTTATTTCTTTTCTTCTTTATCCCTGATATTATCATCTCATATGGACATATTATTTTCATAATAAAGGTGCAAGGCCAAATTATGCTTACTCACATAATTAATCCCTGCTAGACAAGGAGTACTACTTGCATGATAAAGGGCAAAAGAGATTTGACTTAGGCTGTGTCTACATTACAAAATAACTTCAAAGTAGAGCATCTACATGCAAAATGCACCCTCCCTTACTTTGAAGTAGGCTTCCCACTACTTTGAAGTTAAGCGTCTACACACAGTAAACCCCTACTTCAAAGAAAGGGGCCAGGAAATGATGCAGGCATGGGGTCGCATGGCCAGCAAGCCCTTCTGGGTTTGCAGCCAGCCAAACCCTTAAAGGGCCCCTCCCAACACCCCCACTCTACATATGCTCAAGGCTGCCAGGCAGCGCACAGCAACAGAGCACATGCTGGGGAGAACAGCCAAGCAACATGCCTGCTCCCACTCTCCCCAAGGACTAGGTCCTCTCCACCCTGGCCATCCTGCTTGCCATGTTGGTCACCCTGATCTTTTAGTGGGTCACCTGCCTGGGACCCAGCCTGCAGACCCTGATCACAGCATTGCTGCCCCTCCCCTTGGGCTTCCCCGATCTGGCACCAGTGGGCCTTCACCACCACCAGCAAGTGGTGGGACTGGCTGATGCTAGAGGACTGGTACAAAAAGTGGTGTCTGAGGAACTTCAGAATGATCTGCCAGATATTCAAAAACTTCTGCCACTGGCTTGGCCAGTCCTCCAGCACCTGGACCCATGGATGCTGTCAGAGGTCCCGGTGTGGAAAAGGGTGGCCATCACCCTGTGGACACTGGCCACCACCGGCAGTCTCCGATCTGTCGGCCACCAATTTGGCGTTGGCAAGGCCACTGTCAGAGTGGTGATAATTGAGGTAAGTTCGGCCCCCACCACGGAGCTACCCTGGATAGAGGGTTACTGGGCAGGGAAAAGGGGGTCCCTGGTGGGGAGGGGGCAGGGGGTCCCTGCCAGGGAGGGAATGGGGGCCTCTTGGTAAGATGTTCATGTATATGTCTTCCTTCCTGACTCTTGCTGGTCATCTGAGCCATCAACATGGTGCTCCTGCCATGAATCATACCTGGACACCACCCTCACCAGGTTCATGGATCTGGGCTTCCCCAGTTGTTTCAGAGCTCTGGATGGTATGAACATGGCAATCTGAGCTCCGGACCATAGTGGGGGCATTTACATTAACAGGTGGTACTCCAGGCCCTTGTGGATGCTAGGGCAATTTCCTGGATGTGCGTGGAGGTGTCCGGGCAGGGCTCATCACAGCTGGGTGTTCCAGAATCTGTGACTGGGATGCTGAATTCAGGAGGGCACCTATGTCCCCCAACGGGAGCTCCCTTTCGGAGACATTACGATGCCCCCCTGCATTGCGGCTGATGCTACATACCCCCTACATCCGTGGTTCATGCAGCCCTATACCAGATGTATCATACTGGCTGTTAGCTGATGTCCGGGTAATGAGTGGTCTGTGTGCCCAATTACATCTGAGTCTTTAACTCCTAGGACTGGCAGTCCCTTCTCAGCGGGCATCCAGTGCGTCTGACGGGTGCCCCAAATGTTGGTGCAGAGAGCTTATTCCACCTGAGTCTTTAACTGCTAGGACAGACTGTCCCTTTGCAGTGGGCAGCCAGGGAGGCTGACGGGTGCCCCAGAAGTCTGCTCCGTGGAGGCAGCATGACTCAGTGCTCAGCTTTTACTGCACCTTACCACTGACCAGGCTGATATATACAAACGGCTAAAGTTCTTTCTTTGTGTTTGGCCAAGTTACAGTAACTGGAAGGAGTCAGGCTTAAAGCTTAAATGGTTGCCATTTATTAAAAGCAGAAACAAGAATCTTAATGGTTACAAGGTTATTTTATTGCTATATCTTCTTAACTACTAGTATCTGCTCATAGTACCCTATCTGCTAATAGGAATAAGGGGACTTCAAAGTAGGCGGGGTCCTTTCGAAAAGGAGCCCTGTCAGGACGAGCTGCGCTGTGGTGAGCCGCATCAATTTCGAAGTGCAGTGGCTGCCCACATACTAATGAAGTGCTGAATATGTATTTCAGAGCTTCATTAGTAAACTTCAAAATGGCCATTTGCATGGCCATTTCGAAGTTTTTGGCTAGTGTAGACATAGCCAGGGATAACTAAATCATTAAAACAGGACATTCTTTTCATATGGGCGGGAGATTCCCCTTTGGGACGAAAATGTGGGCGTATCAATTATCAGTACCAGCCAAGGGCAGTTAGAGGCCCTGTGGTCAACAACTAGCCTGTTACCCCCCTTATCTGTATTCTTCAGTCCAGGGTCATGCTGATGCAGGACATCTCTGTTTTGAAGCATCAAAACTGTGCTTGAAATAAGCGCATCTGTGCTTTCAAACATTCTAAGACTGTGCTGTTTCTTTGCTCTTGTGCTCTGAGGCACCTAAAAGGGGCAAGATGGAGTAGAGCAGGGGGACTCTGTCTGGCTACACTGGCCCAGGACACCTTTAACAGTTGCCTCAACCATGCCAGAGGCACAGTCGAGTGGGTGTATGGGACACTGAAGGGGAGGTTTCTCGGCCTCCTCACCAGGTTGGATGTCAACCTCCCAAACATCCCCACAATCATCCCTTCTCAACCTTGTGAAGGACTGGTGGGAGCCCTTTATCCAGGGCTGGGCCCTTAACCTAGGGACCAGCTATGAACAGCCACCTGCTGCCCTGTGCTGTGAGGCCCAGAGGGATGGGGTCAGGGTCCAGGATGCCATGTGCTAGGCCTTCACCAAGGGCCTACCCTAACCCCCTCGGCCACTATCTGCACCGGGGTCCCCACACTTCCCCATTCCTCACACTCCCCTGTTCACCAGTCTCCCACAAAGCACCAGGGACAAGGGGTTAGGGTGGGAACAAGAAACTTTACTGTTGGGGGAATGAACATGTTTGGAAAAACAAGATAGAACAATGTGTGAAACTATTTACAGTGCATAGATGGAAGGGTCCACAAAGGGGAAGTGGGGGCCTAGGTTGAGGGATTGAACTAAAAAGGGGACTAGGTGGGGGAAGGGGCATGGGGGGCCAGGAGACAAGTCAGCCATTGCTGCCCCTATCACCCCAGGTCCAGGGCCCCCAAAGGGGCTGTGACAGGGCAGGGACCCCAGGGAGTTAAGGCTGGGGTGGGGGTGCCACGGGCTCAGTCTCCACAGGGTGTGAGGGGCACACTAGGCTGGGTTAGGTGTGCCCACCACAGCCACTGAGCCAGCTCCAGGTGGGTGGATAGTGACAGGTCCACCAGGAGGTGGACAGCTGCTGGAGGGGTGGCTGTGGAGGAGGCAGCTGTGAGTTGGAAACAGCCGGAGGGGCAGCTGCAGTGGGGGTGGCTGTGGGCCGGGCTGGCAACAGGGCGGGCGGTTGGGCAAGGTGGGCAGCCAAGGTCTGGGCTATGACATCCAGGCTGCCAGCCATCTGCAGCCACGCACCCCTTTCATCTCTAGCTAGTCCCAGAGCACCCCGGTCATATGCTGTACAACTGCCCCGTTGGTGTCTCCCTCCTCATTCCTCCAGTGTCATCCATGGGAAGCCTTGCTGTGGCCGCGGGAGGATGCAGGCTGGGGCGATGGGACTGTCTCCCAGCCCACTATGGCTGTGGCCCACTCCGATGGGCTGCAACACCTTCCTAATGATGGATCTGTAGAGACAGAAGGGGATGCGGGATGGCCCCATTAGTGCTGGATTCCAACCCTGGGGGGGCTGGGGCCCCTGCCTGGCTGGTCCCCTCACCAGTCCCCTGCCACCTGATGTCTTGTGAGCCCCATGAGATCCTGGGCGCCCAGAGGCTCTCGTTTGGCCAAGGTCAGCCTGTGTTCCTTTCCTCTCCCCCATCCCCAGGTATGTGGACTTCGGGACTGTTCCTCATGGAGGGCCTGTCCCCATCCCTGGTCACTTCCCGCTCAACCTGTAAATACCACCTGTGACCTCCTGGGGCTCAGTTGAGGCTCAGCTGGAGGATGCTTGGCTTGGTGTTCCAGAGGACAGGGAGATGATGATTGTCCCATCTCTCAAGCCCTCATCATTGCCCTTGGTCTCAGTCAGCTGCTCCCCATGGTGGGGGCTCATGGTGCTGGATGGGCCTGCCTCATCCTTGCTGTCTGTGGGGGTGACCAGCAGATGGTCTGGGGTGGCAGCGTCCCTTGGCCTCAGGAGCCTGTGCAGCTCCTCGTAATGGGGGCAGTAGACGGGCCATGCCCCCAACGGGCTGGTGGCATTGGGGACCTTGATGTAGGTCTGGTGGAGTTCCTTAACTTTTATCCTCACGCTGCTGCCAGTGCGGTCAGGGTGGCCTGAAGCAGCGAAGTCACTGGCCAGCCAGTCAAAGGCCTCTCTGTTTCTCTGTCAGGCGATGGTTCTCCGAAGGACCTCCTCCTCCCCTGACAGAGCAAGAAGGTCATTCAGCTTGTCCTCTGTCAACGAGGGTTCCCTCCAGGCACAGCCCTTGCCTGGGCACTGTGAGCCCTCAGACTCCTAGTCTGGGGCAATTAAGGCTTCTTCTAGTTCCAAGCCTTTCAAGTTCTACTACATTACTTCCATTTCCTGGATCAAAGAAAGCAAAAAGTAAACAATCTTGTGATGAATAGCCCAACCCAAACACTGACACCATCTAAATGTTCATTCATTGATACGTTGTTCTTGGAGACTGCACATTTCTAAAAAGCAGCTCAGATCTGAATCAACTAATATTTCTGAAATCCACACACCAGTTGAAACAGTTCAGTGTTGAAGAAAAGCATCCTGTTGGAACTACAGTGACAACACTACTAAGCAAAATAACAAGGTATACAAATAATCCAGTTAACAAGAATCTATTTTAACAATGATGAGGGCACAATATAATTTCTATAATTATCCTTAAAAGTGGAAGTGAAGAAGTGAAATATGTGAGTAAATCTTTTTGTGCCTTGAGTTCTAGGTGTCTGCTATGTATGCAGTGGGTCCATAGCAGGAAGAGGATGGATGAGAAGTTAATTACATTTTCTAAGTACTGAAAACTTTTGAAAAATGGCCATTTTATTATGGGACATAACTGATAGCAGAGGACTTTTGAAAATCTGTATTGTGATTTTCAACCATGCTTGCATTTCCCATTTTAAATACGGATACAAAAATTCCCAGAAATAAACCCATCCACATAAAAGAGCTGATTTTGAGCTCGTGAAATTTGGAATGAATGGAATTAACACAGTAGGTCAATTGGGCTATGTCTACACTAGCGAGTTTTGTCTTCAAAACTTGCTGACCCTCTACACGCAAACTGTGTTTTGTACACAGAAACTGTCAACAAAAAAAAAAGTGTAGATGCCCCAGGGGAACCTTTTATAAACAAAGCAGATTGGAAGATTGATCCACTTTTATGTGTAGATACGATCCATTGACAGAAATTTTGTTGGAACATCTCTTACGACAGATACTTCTGTCAACAGATGCTTCTAGTGTAGACATAGCTTTGGTGTCAGTATCTTGAACCAGACTGCTATATCACAGCTAAATGAATTCACCCTCAGACGTGTATAAATATGTATTTTTAGTGCCGGAGCATCCAGCTTCACTCCTTTCTGACACCTACCATGTATCACTGTGAAGCCACATTTTGATACAAAAGTAAACTAGATGAGATCTGAATTTCTGTACACTCTAATCCTCAGGACACTAGTGTTTTAAAAAGTGGAGTATACTGGATTGGTGTAATATATGTGATAGTGTGAGCTCTAGTTAACACTCCCATTGACTATGTCTACACGAGAAGCATCAGTCAACAGAAGTGACTATTGGAAGGGATTTCCTGGTAAAACTTCTTTTGGCAGATTGCCTCCACACATAAAAGTGGATCAAATGAGCAAGCCACTCTATCGACAGAGGGCAGCCAGACTGCCCGGCCTACTGTCAACAGAATGACAGACCAAAACGTCTGAAAACAGGACTGCCCAGTGAACTGGAAGTCCTCTGTGTCAAAACAAGGGGCCCTGGAGCATCTACACAACTGTTTAATCAACAGAACAGTGTCAAGAGAGGTGTTACACCTGAATGCGGAGAGGTATAATGCTGCTGGCAGATGTGCTGGGTTTTGTTGACAAATTGTCGACAAAGCACGTTACGTACAGATGCTCTATGAGTTTTTCCAACAAAAGCCATGTTTTATCAGAAAAACACTCCCATGTAGATTTAGCCATTTAGTATATAGGTTAGCACTACTTCCTTTCCAGAGATTCTGTCTTAGCTGCACTGCTGAAGACTTGTGAATATAGCATTGAACATTTTGGGTTCAAACACTGCAGATGACTATTTAGATATGATTATAATACTAGGAGCTCATCCTAATATAGAAGGCTATATTCAGAGATGTAGAGCTCTTAATTATGAACACTGTGAAATACAACATTGAAAGTCACAACAATGACTTTTTTTTTGTAATTTAACTGGGAGTGAATTCTGACATTTATGACTTATTTCTTAGACAATCCTCAGAAAGACACCACATAATCTGCTGTGAGGAAGGGGAAAAAACAGAACACTGATTCATTGTTTTCAAAGGAAAGACATGTTTTCCTTCTATTCATTTCTAAATAAATTAAGTAGCTACTTATTTTAAGCTAATTGGTAGTCAGGTAAAGTGGCCTGTCAAGGGGAAAGTCAGAACAGCAAGCCCATTAGTAAAAAAAAGTCCAAAGCATATATCACCTTCTTTTTCTAATACATATTAATTTTCCAGAGAGACATAAGAGCAAGAAATGGCAAGAATGTACCACTTCAGGGCTATCATTGGAGTTGTCAGACTGAAATGTACATTGTGGGTTAAACATACAGGCTGCATCTACACTAGAGCTCCCTTTCGAAAGGCCAGCTTTCAAAACTAAATGTTGAAAGACAGCCTTTCAAAAGGGAGCATCCAAACTGGCAAATGGTGAGTGAAGGTCTGACCCACCCATTTGAAAGGCCCCCACTGCACTTTCCAAAGAAAGTGTCCACATGTCCCAGAGCACCCTTTCAAAAGTATAGGGCCAGGAAATGCTGCGGACAGGGTTGCAAGGCTGATGCGCCCTACCGCGGTTACTGCCTGCCACCACTTTAAAGCAATCCCCTGAGCCTCAGCCTGCACATGCTGAGGGCCAGCTGGCTGTCCCTAGCCACGTAGACCAAGAGAGAGTGGAGGAGGCACCCTGGGACTCCATGGACCTCAGGCAAATCCCCCTGCATAAAGGCTATGCCTGACGCACTGGCTGCAGTCCTGGCCACAGTGCACCAGAGGCTCCAGGTGGCCATCCTGGAAACCACCATTCTGGAGGCTGTCCTCAGTGTGCCACTCCCCAACCCAGTCCCCTGGGTCATCCACCGCTTCTGGCGCTTCCCCCACAAACAGGAACTGGTGAAACCAGCTGGTGATGGTGGACTGGGATGATGACTGATGGCTACAGAACTTCAGGATGACCAAGGGGAAATTCCTGGAGCTGTGCCATTGGCTCACCCCAGCCCTCCAGCACCACAACACACTCGTGAGGCCAGCTCTTTCATTCCGGAAAAGGGTGGCAATTACCCTCTAGAAACTGGACACCCTGGACAGTCACCAATCCATCAGCCACCAGTTTGAGATGGGCAGGGCCACTGTTGGGGATGCCCTCAGTGAGGTAAGCCATGCTTGGGTCACACCAATACCACAAGCAGGGGCCAGGGGGAAGGAGGGAGAGGGCATACTGGCAAGGGGCACCATCAGAAACTGGGGGAGCAGCCCCTGCCAGGGATGGGAGCAGGGACAGAGACAGGGATGGAGAGGCATGCTGGGGACAGGGGGCGGGTGCTCCAGGGAGGCCTGCCCTGCAGGGGATGATGGCGGGGGCTGGAGACCACATTGCATTCCACCCCACACTCATGAGCACATTCTCCCCCCACACTCGGCAGGTCATCTGGGCCACCAACAAGGTCATCCTGTGGCAGCTGATCCACATTGGGGCCTGGACTACGCCGTCCATAGCTTCAATGAGTTGTGGTTCCCAAATTGCTTCGGGGCACTGGATGCACACACATTGCCATCCAGGCCCTGGAGCACAGCGGCAGGGTCTATGGGAATCACAAGGGCTACCACTCCTTGGCCCTGCAGGTGCTCATTGACCACAATGTTCACTTCCAGGACACCTGCGTGGGCTGGTCCAGCTGTGCCCATGATGTCAGATATTCCAGAACTCGGGGCTGGGGTGCCAGATGTCTGAGGGAGCTCCCAGTGGGGGACACCACAATGTCACCCTGTATCATGGCAGAGGCAGCTTACCCCCTGCAGGCCTGGTTGATGAGGCTGTATACGGACACACACAGCCTCATCAGGTCATTTTTAACATGTGGCTCAACTGGGTCCACAATACAGTTGAATGGGTGTTTGGCTGCTTGAAAGGGCGCTTCAGATGCCTCCTCACCAGGCTGGAGGTGGGCATCCACAGGGTCCTGGCAGTGGTTGGGGCCTGCTGCACCCTGCATAACCTCATGGAGGAGGAACATGAGACATTAGCTGCTGAGATGGGGTGTGGGTGTGAGCAGCCCCCTACAGCCCCGTGCTGCCAGGCCCTGCAGAACATGATCCAGTTATGGGAGGCCCTGAATCAGACTGTCACCTGGGGGCCAAGGTGACTCCCCCACCCTGCAAACATACCCCACCAGCACTCCCACACATGAACAGGTTACATGGGGTTAATTGCAACAATAAACTGTTTACTTGCACTTTATACCTGTTTGTGTCTCTGCCTAGTTAAGGGAACTATATACAGCTGGGTGGGGGAACTACAAATGGGGGAACTATATACAAGGGTGTATTAGCCCCAAGTGGGCAGCTGGAGAGCCCTGGTAAGGCTAAGGGTAGGAGCAGGGGGCTTTATCCATTGACAGAAAGTGATGGCCAGAATCCCTGTTGACCATGCCCACCCCTATGACCTGTGTCTGTGGATACCAGCAGAGCTGGGCCAGGGCCAGGGCCAGGAGCACAGGGAGGTAGAGGCACAGCTAGGGAAAGTCCCCCATGACCTTGCCAGGGTTGGCATGGGGGAGCTGGGGAAGGGTGGCATGGCCTCCTTCTGCCCAGCCCTGGCCAGCAGCATGTGGGCCAGATGCAAGGTGACAGTTGGGGGAGGTGGGTTGGGGCCAGGGCAGTGAGGTTGGGCTCATGGAGGAGGAGCTCTGCAGGAGGTGGGGTGGAACTGGGGACTGGAGTTGGGAGAGGTCAGAGAGGGAGAGGCGGAAGGATGGCCGGGTGATGGGGGAAACAGAGGATGGTCTGGTGGAGTGAAGGGGAGGGTGCAGGAGTGGTCTGTGAGGGGACGGTGGCTGAGACCAAGTGGGTCAGGGCATCCAAATTGGCTTGCACCTGCTCCCAGGCTTGCCAGTCCATGGTGAGCCATTCCCGCAGCATGCTGGTGAGTCCCCACAGGGCTGCAGTGGGGGCAGCTTCCCCTGCCTCCTCCTCCCTGCCGTGGTGGTGCTGGCGTACAGCCCAGCAGCAGCCCCGCACTGTCCCTGGTTGGAGTCTGGGCCACTTCCCCTAGCCTTGCTGGTGGGGCTCCCTCGGTCCAGGACAGGGCTGGTCTGGCTGCCAGCTGCTGGGGCTGTGGAGGCAGGAGAGAGACAAAAGGGCCTTTAGTCCCAAAAGCTGGCCCCTGTTTCCCTACCCCTACTCCCCTTCCTGGGAACCCTGCAATGACCACATCCTGGGGTTCCCCACATGGATGCTGCAAGTGTGGGCTCCCCTCCACCCCACCCAGTCCCTCCAGGCTGTGTGCCCTGTGGAACTGTCTCAGCTGCATGGTGCTGAGTACTTCATGTCAGTCCTCTGAGGCTGGAGGAGCTGGCCTGTCTGGCCTCCATGTGCACCGGGGCCAGTGGCATGCCCTCTCCCCATGCCCTGGGGTTATCAGCATGCATGGCACATAGCTGTGGGTCCCTCCAGGAACTCAGGCAAGGCACTGGAAGAGGGGACCCAGCTGGATGGGCTGTACAGGACATCAATGATGAGAGCCCCCTTGCTTGAGCCCTCGTCACTGCTGATGGTCCCTAGCCTGTGGAGGCACCTGGTCTGGGACACTGGTCCCAGGTAGTCCTCTCTCTTGGTCACCATCTCTGGCTCCATCTCTGGCTCAGCTGTATCCAGGATGATGTCTGGGGCTCCTGCCTCCTTGGGCTTGAGAAGCCGGTCAAGCTCCTGGAAGTATTGGCAGCTGGTGGGCACTGCTTCCAACCACCCAACTGCATCCTGTGCCATGCAATAGCCATGGTGGAGCTCCTTAACTTTGGACCTCACCTGGTCCAGGGTGCAGGGGAGATGACCCTGGCTGGTGAGGCCCTTGGACAGAAATAGTGCAGTGTTGTGGCACTGGACCCCCGCCTGGTGGAGGGTCTCCTCATCCTCTCAGAAGGACAGGAGATCCCGCAGCTCAGCCCCTGTCCAGGAGGGAACGTAATGCTACAGGGCCTGGGTCCCTTTCTGGGAGGACTCCCTGCTGTGATTGGAGAGTCCCAGGGGTGGGCAGGGGTCCAGGTTGCTGGCCATGGGGCTGGGGAGCACCTTGTTGTGCCTAGGGTGTTGCCAGTTGGCAGTGAGCTGAGCAACAGTGTGGGCTCCCTGAACCCTGCATGCTTTCAGCTTCCTGCCTGAGGGTTTGTGGGAGCCTTCGGCTTTAAACGCGGCCAGACGCCAGAGCCATAGTACTCCATTTGTGCTGTGAGCAGTGCTGCTGCCTGCCAGCTGATCGGTGCCATGGAGGACTCTCTCTTTCAAAAGAGTGTCTACGCTTGGTCTCTTTTGAGATAGTTTTTCAGCAGAGGATGCTCTTCCCACCATGGGAATGGAGGACTGACTTCAACAGAATGGCCCCGTTCTTTTGAAGTTACTTTCGAAAAATCTCCGTGTGTAGATGTTCCATAGGGAATTTTGAAAGAAGTCTGTCTTTTGACCTCAATTTTGAACATACTTGCTTGTGTAGATGTAGCCACAGACAGCTGCGTCAGAGTGTGCGTGGGGTTGCCATCCTTCCAGGACTGTCCTGGACTTTCCAGGAATTAAAGATTAATATTCAATTAAATATTATGTCATGTGATGGAATTTCCAGGACCAGATTTGGCATCCCTAATTGTGTGATTAGTAAGAAAACAGAGTTAATATACATCAAGCACTTTGGGAGGCGAATTAGTAAGGGTGTTTCCCATGAGAGGCCATGGGATTTCTTTTCTTTTCTTTTTCAGAGTGAACTAATAGCATATTTCACATGTTCAATGGTAGTCTGATTATAATAGGAGAGGCTAAAGGATATTCATGAGATATATCATAAACCAGATTATAGCACCTATGGGCAACGTCTACACGTGCACCCTACATCGAAGTAGCTTATTTCGATGTTGCGACATCGAAATAGGCTATTTCGATGAATAACGTCTACACATCCTCCAGGGCCGGCAACGTCGATGTTCAACTTCGACGTTGCTCAGCCCAACATCGAAATAGGCGCAGCGAGGGGCTACGTCTACACGTGCACGCTACTTCGAAATAGCTTATTTCGATGTTGCGACATCGAAATAGACTATTTCGACGAATAACGTCTACACGTCCTCCAGGGCCGGCAACGTCGATGTTCAACTTCGACGTTGCGCAGCCCGACATCGAAATAGGCGCAGCGAGGGAACGTCTACACGTCAAAGTACCACACATCGAAATAGGGATGCCAGGCACAGCTGCACACAGGGTCACAGGGCGGACTAGCGCTTCCGGGGCAACAGCTAGCCGCTCCCTTAAAGGGCCCCTCCCACATACACTCAGCCTGCACAGCACGCGGTCTGACGAGCCAGATAGGCACACAGACCCCGAGCGCCGCAGTTATGGACCCCCAGCACCAGCAGCAGCAGCAGCAGCCGCAGCAGCAGCAGCTAGAGGTCCAGCCAGCCCTCCTGGCAGGAGCAGGGCTTGCCCTGGCTCTTGTCATGTTGGGGGCAGCTGAGCACCTTCCTGCCCCAGGGGAGGAGATGCCCCCGGGGCAGCAGGGCTTAGCCCCTACCCCTGCAGCACCCCGCCCCACCCCCCGCCTCACACGCCGGCGGCTGTGGAGCCACCCCACCAGCACCGACTGGTGGGAGCGCCTGGTGCTTGGGGAGTGGGACGACGAGCACTGGGTCCGCAACTTCAGGATGACCCGACAGACATTCCTGGAGCTGTGCCAGTGGCTCAGCCCCGCACTCCGGCACCGGGACACCACCATGCGGCGTGCCCTCAGCGTGGAGAAACGGGTCGGCATCGCTGTCTGGAAGCTGGCCACTCCGGACAGCTACCGATCCGTGGGGCAGCAGTTTGGCGTCGGAAAGGCCACTGTCGGGGCCGTCTTCATGGAGGTAAGAGAACCCACAGGGGGAGGCCAGGGCAGAGCAGGGGGGCCAGGGCAGAGCAGGGCAGGCCAGGGGGGCCAGGGCAGAGCAGGGGGGCCAGGGCAGAGCAGGGGGGCCAGGGGGGCCAGGGCAGGGCAGGGCAGAGCAGGGGGGCCAGGGGGGCCAGGGCAGGGCAGGGCAGAGCAGGGGGGCCAGGGCAGAGCAGGGCAGGCCAGGGGGGCCAGGGCAGAGCAGGGGGGCCAGGGCAGAGCAGGGGGGCCAGGGGGGCCAGGGCAGGGCAGGGCAGAGCAGGGGGGCCAGGGCAGAGCAGGGCAGGCCAGGGGGCCAGGGCAGGGCAGGGCAGAGCAGGGGGGCCAGGGCAGAGCAGGGCAGGCCAGGGGGGCCAGGGCAGAGCAGGGGGGCCAGGGCAGAGCAGGGCAGGCCAGGGGGGCCAGGGCAGGGCAGGGCAGAGCAGGGGGGCCAGGGCAGAGCAGGGCAGGCCAGGGGGGCCAGGGGGGCCAGGGCAGGGCCATGCACACCCTGCTCACCCCTCATTGGGGCTGTCCCATGTGCTTTCCCTGCAGGTCGTGCGTGCCATCAACTCCATGCTCCTGCACAGACTCGTGAGGCTGGGGGACCCAGATGCCACCATTGCCGCCTTTGCCACCCTGGGCTTCCCCAACTGCTTCGGGGCTCTGGATGGGACCCACATCCCCATCCGCGCCCCGGACCACAGCGGAGGCCGATACGTGAACCGGAAGGGCTACCATTCAGTCGTCCTGCAGGCCTTGGTGGACAGCCGGGGACGGTTCCAGGACATTTACGTGGGCTGGCCTGGCAGCACCCACGACGCCCGGGTTTTCCGCAACTCGGGCCTGTGCCGCCGGCTGGAGGCGGGGACCTACATCCCCCAGCGGGAGATCCCTCTGGGGGACACCACCATGCCCTTCTGCATGATTGCGGATGCGGCCTACCCCCTCCGGCCGTGGCTTATGCGCCCCTACACGGGCCACCTCTCCGCCAGCCAGGAGCGCTTCAACGCGCGCCTGAACCGTGCGCGCCAGGTGGTGGAGCGCTCCTTCGGCCGCCTCAAGGGACGATGGAGATGTCTCCTCACCCGCCTGGATGCCAGCCCCAACAACATCCCCCAGATTGTGGGTGCCTGCTGCGCCCTGCACAACCTTGTCGAGAGCAAGGGGGAGACCTTCCTTCAGGGCTGGGCCGCCGAGGCCGGCAGGGCACACCTCCAGCCACCTGCTGCCCCCAGTCGGCAGGTGGACCCAGAGGGGACCCGGGTCCGGGAGGCCCTGCGGGCCCACTTCGACAACCAGGCCGCGGGGTGAACTCTGCCCAGGCCCCCGACTGCCCGCCCCTTCCTCCCCCACACTCCTGCCTCAACGCCCACACCACCATGGGGCACCCCACCGCCCCCCCCCCCTTGTCCAGGAGAAACGACAGATCGAACTTGTGGGTGAACGTAAATGTTTTCTTTGGCTGAACCTTTTTTTTTTTTGAAATAGAAAAATATACACATGTGAAAGGGAAAGCAAAAAGGAGGGACAAACATGTAACAAAAGCAAGATGGGCACAAATAAAACTATGTACAACAATAAACTCCAAGCAGGGTGCGCCATCCACAAAAGGAAACCAAAAAGCAGGGAGGAGAACGGGGAGAACTATTTACAGGGGGGACGGGGCAAGCAGGGGCAGCACCCACCCACCCAGTCCCCAAAGTCTGTCCATCGGGGGGGGGGCCACGTCCCGGGCCCCTCAGCCCCTACAGGCCCCCAGTGGGCGTTCCCGGCCGGGAGCTCCGGCGGGCCTGCAGTCTGGTCCGCGGCTGGGTGGGAGCGGGCTCCACCAGAAGATATCGGCGCCGGCGAGTCTCGGGTGGCTCCAGGGGTCCCTCGGTGCGGTGGCCCTCGCGGGGAGGTGGTGGGGCGACGGCGGACGGGCCGGCGACGGCTGCAGCAGCTGGTGGTGGGGCTGCAGGAGCGGCCATGGCGGGTGGTGGCGCGGCTGGCGCGGCATGGGGGGCCAGGAAATCAACCAGGCGGTTGACAGTGTCCACCAGGGCCCCCCATGACTCGCGGCGCCAGGCCAGCGCCTGCTCCTGCAGCCGGATGTACTGCTGCGACACCTCCAGCTGCCGCTCCGACACCTCCAGCTGCCGGCGATGGATGGCCAGCAGCTGGGGGTCTGTGGCCACCGCCGGCAGTAGGCGCGGGGTCCGCCGTCTTGCCCTCCGCGGGGCCGGTGGTTCCTCGGCCGGGGGGCTTCCCTGGAGCGAGGGTCCCGGAGGACTCTCCGGGACGACCGACGCCTCGCCGGCGCTCTCTTCCGGTCCTTCGGATGGTGCCGGTGCAGGTGCAGGACACAGGAGAGGAGGGGGGAAAGAAGAATGGAGACAGGCGTTAGTGTCGTCCCCGAGCCGTGGCCTTTGTCCCCCCCCGCCCTGTGCTGCAGGTTCCCCATCCCCGTCCCCGGGAGATGCTGCTGTGATGGATGGGGTTCAGAGGTCCCCCTGCCCTGCAGCCCGTCCCCTGGTGGGAGCGACTCTCACTTCAGCCCGCAGGGTCTGAGAGCAGGAGAGCTTTCTTAGGCCACAGATGGCCAGTTTCTGGCAGGAGTGACAGCACCAGCTGTCGGAAGAGACAGTCCTTCCAACTCGTCGTGGGGAGAAGACCCCAAGGGGGGGGCCCCTCTGCGATGCAGCTTTCCCCCTCCTCTGGCTGGCTGCCTACCAGCTCTCCCTTCCCCTAGCCTCTACCTGTGGCCCCCGCCCTCGCCCCCCAATTCCAAGCCAGCTCGGCTCCATCCTCCTGTTTGTTCAGGGCACAGGTGTCACCTGCCAGCTGTAGCGCCAGGATCCTCCTTTGGCCCTGGGAGCTCCTCGGCTCGGGTGGCTCATCTGTAGCCTGGGTCTCCCTTTGGCACTCCCCCCACTCCATCGCCTGCTGGTGTTGCGGGGTGTCCCACCCCCTCCGCCCGGGGGCCCCTCGAGGTTCCGCTCCCCCCTGGCCTGGGGATGGGGCAAGGCACTGTCATGCAGGGTGGCGGGGGGCAGGGGCTGCTGTCTGCAGTGCTGTGAGGGCCCTGTCCCTGGTGTCCTTGGGGCCATGGCCATGTGAGCGTGTGGGGGGCCCTGGACACATCTCTGTTCCCCCCGCCCCTCCAGCCCCGGGGTATCCACCAGAGAGGGGTACCTACCTGTGGGTCCGCTCCCATGGTCCGGAGATCCCCGGGGGTCGGAGGCCCTGCTGCTGCTCCGGGATGGCAGGAGGAGGATCTGCAGGCTGGAATCAGTGGAGGAGGAGCCCCCCTCCTCCTCCTCCTCCTCCCCCTGCCGTGATGTCCCGGGGATGGCCTCCGGGGGGGACCCCCGGGGTGCGGGGCTTACCTCCGGGCTGGAGCCCGGCTGCAGGGCCTGCTGGGGCTCGTCAGCCGAAGTGTCAAGGGTGGCCGGAGGGGAGGAGGTGTGCCGGGGGCCCAGGATGTCCCTGAGCTCCCTGTAAAAGGGGCAAGTGACTGGGGCGGCCCCAGATCGGCTGGCCGCATCCCGGGCCCGGGAGTAACCCTGCCGCAGCTCCTTCACCTTACTGCGGACATGGTCAGGAGTGCGGGCAGGGTGACCCCGGGTGGCCAGGCCCTCGGCCAGCCGAGCGAACGCATCCGCGTTCCGTCTCTTGCTCCCCACTACCTGGAGCACCTCCTCCTCGCTCCAGAGCCCCAGCAGGTCCCGCAGCTCGGCCTCCGTCCAGGAGGGGCCCCGCTGCCGCTTCCCAGACTGCTTGGTCCTCTGGCTCTGCTGGCTGCCCTGGCTGCCCTTGGGGGGGGTCCCCTGGGGGCGCTGGGGGGGCTGCTGGGCAGCCATGGCTGCTGCAGGGGCTGAGGGCTGGGCAGGCTCTGCACCGCGTGTGCAGACAGGAGCCTGCACGTTCCCTCAGCCTCCTGCAGTCAGGGCGGGGGAGGGGCCCTTTAAGGGGCCGCTCCACGCGGCCACCAGTGAGCTGCGGGGCTGGAGAGAGCGTCTCTCAACCCCCCAGCTGATGGGCGCCATGGAGGACCCGTCAATTTCGACGTTGCAGGACGCGGATCGTCTACACTGTCCCTACTTCGACGTTGAACGTCGAAGTAGGGCGCTATTCCCATCCGCTCATGGGGTTAGCGACTTCGACGTCTCGCCGCCTAACGTCGATTTCAACTTCGAAATAGCGCCCGACGCGTGTAGACGTGACGGGCGCTATTTCGAAGTTACTGCCGCTACTTCGAAGTAGCGTGCACGTGTAGACGCAGCCTACATGTCAAAGTAGCACACATCGAAATAGGGATGCCAGGCACAGCTGCAGACAGGGTCACAGGGCGGACTCAGCAGCCAGCTGCTCCCTTAAAGGGCCCCTCCCAGATACAGTTGCACTAAACAACACAAGATACTCAGAGCTGACAACTGGTTGCAGACCCTGTGCCTGCAGCATAGATCCCCAGCTGCCGCAGAAGCAGCCAGAAGCCCTGGGCTAAGGGCTGCTGCCCACGGTGACCATAGAGCCCCGCAGGGGCTGGAGAGAGAGCATCTCTCAACCCCCCAGCTGATGGCCGCCATGGAGGACCCAGCAATTTCGACGTTGTGGGACGCGGATCGTCTACACGGTCCCTACTTTGACGTTGAATGTCGAAGTAGGGCGCTATTCCTATCTCCTCATGAGGTTAGCGACTTCGACATCTCGCCGCCTAACGTCGAAGTTAACTTCGAAATAGCGCCCGACGCGTGTAGACGCGTGTAGACGCGACGGGCGCTATTTCGAAGTTGGTGCCGCTACTTCGAAGTAGCGTGCACGTGTAGACGCAGCTCTAGTAAGGCATTTGCCATAATTTTTCAGTTTCCTGCAGGTTTTATGGTAGTGAAAACATATTAAATCCTTTCAAGGAAATGTTGAATTTCTTTTTGTCCTTGGTGTGATTAAGTAGACACATATTGCCTGAAATGAATTATTTGAAACAATGTCATGTGCTACATAATAAACTAGAAACAACAAGATTCAGCTTATGTGACAGTACCTGGGATTATCACAAGACAAAAATGTGTGATCTTGAATGGTACATTCTTAAGCCTAGATCATAAGTAATAATAACTTTAATATATTGCCTTCCAACAAGGTGGCAGATTAGCACCTACTGAAGATGCAGATCACTTAATTGCCTCATAAAAGCATATGAACACTAATGAACTATGATTCCTGAGGCACTACCTCTGCATGTTCAAAGGATCCACGAGTCTCAGTGCCATCAAAGTAGGCACATTACAGCACCCCTGCTGTGCTTCAGTAGCTCAAAATACCAAAGTAAATGCACTATAATTTGCACTGAAAAAAACCATGGCAAGGAGAAAAGAAGATTTAAGTTACTGAGGTTTCAAGTAAGCACATTTCAAATTCAGAGCCTAATAGTTACATATAATTGACAAAACTAAGGAAAATTCAGGTAAAGATGCAAATTTGCTGTTTATTTCACTATTCACATAGAGCTATGTTCTGTCCTTGATTTCCAAGGAGAACAATCTAATTTAAATAAACCTCCTTGAATAACAGTTGTGTAAAATTTGCCCAGTTGTGTACTAACTTTGTTATGAAGTAATACGTAGGTATGCAGGGGGTATAATGTATAATCATGCCATAAAAACATTTGTATTGTTGAAAAAGGGCAACAGTTTTATACTTTGTGTATGTGTGTGTGTGTGTTGCATCTATGACAAAATTTTCAGTGATGATCTTAAGACGGGAATTATTGTACTTAAAATGAAACTGAGTAAACCGAAAGCAGAATGCTTGAAACACGGCACTGAATGGTTTTCCATGTATTGTTCCGAGTCTGATACCATTGGCTATTTAATGAAATACACCATAGCATTTGGATACATGAAACAAATGGAAAGATCTTCTATTTAACTGATTTTTTAGAATATGAACTTACATTAAAAAAACAAAAAGCAAACAAAAAAAAACCCTTTGGGCTGTTTCTTAGTAGCATTCCACAAGAAGTGATGTTCACCAACTAGGAAACCCATCCTTATGGCTTAAAAAAACCCCCTTTATCTATTAAAAAAATGAAAAACAAAACCAGTCATTGAACAGTGCAATATCAAATACAAACCTGAATCAAACAAAAGATGGCATAGCAAGCACACCTAACTATATTATGTTACAATGGGAAGCATCATTAGATGTTATAATACAATTGGGAAACTTTGAGAAATGGTGATCTAGCACTCAAGCAACACCAATCAAAAAGATCCCAGTAACTAGCAACATATATGGCCACTTGCTACAGTGACTGGCATGATTAAAAAAATCCAGAAGAAAAAAACCCCACCAAAATTCAAAAACAAAAAACAGCCAAGCTTTATAGAAAAATACAGAACTTATAATTTAACAAATATCAATATGCCAGTACACAAAACAGTTCAATAGTAATATTGTATGCTCTCATTCATCAATGAGTTCTACACAGGCAAAGAATCTAATGTATTATATTTTATAATTTTAATTGTATATCTATATATCTATATATTTATATATAGATAGATAGATAGATAGATATATAACACTTGCATTATATATATTTATTATGATAGATACTAAATTCTGTCCATCAGATTCATGTGAGATTCTTACATATATTATTTCCCCCACTGCTTCAAGCAGCTAGCTAAATATCCAGGGTTACTGCAGGTGTTCCAATTAGAAAAAAAAACATAGATTCATGATTTTTCATAAAATATTTATTTACAAATAGTGTACAAAGTCCTGTTTCCCAGAACAAAGAAGGACAAACAGAGACAGTGCCCTTCCTTACAGCCAACATCATTTATTTGCCAGCTCCAAACCATACGTTTCTATGCTAGGGAGCTTCCTTCTCCATTGGCTACATTTACACTGGAAACCTCTCTCCACAGAAGCCACAGTTGGAAGATATTTTCTGGCAAAACTTCTCTCAACAGAGTGCATCTACACATAAAAGTGGACAGATATTTCGATCCACTTTGTCAACAGATAGCATCCACATTCTCTGGCTGCTCTGGCAACAGGACTGGCCCTGTAACCCCAGAAGTATAGCTTGCATGGAGGGCAAACACTTCCGAGACCGCTGGCACTGTGTGTCCTTAAAAGGCTCCTCTGACCCAGGCTTCCTGCCACTTCAAGGCTTGCCTACCTCTTGGAGGGACAGCAAAGCTGGTACTGGGCTCCCTAGCCATGTGAGTGAGAAGCAATTCTTGCCAGACAGCTAGAATGCTAGAGCAGTCCCTGGACCGAGGACCAGCTGCTGCTGGCCCTACCCCTAATCTGATTGGTGTTTTCCACGACATCTGGGAGGACAACCCTGACAAGTAGTGTATGGAAATTGTCCATGATGCCCCAGTCCCCGCCCACTCTCACCCCCCCCCAGGGATTTATATGGGTCTGGCAGTACCCCACCAATTCTGATTGGTGAGAACAACTGGTCAGTGGGGTAACCAGCAGTGGACACAAAACTTCTGGGTGCACAAGGAAGACTTCCTTGAGCTGTGCACCTGGCTCGCCTCTGCTTTCTGACAACAGGAGATGTACATGCAGCCTGCTCTCCTGCTTCAGAAGTGGGCTGTGATCACCCTGTGGAAGCTGGCCACCCACAACTGCTATGCCTCTGTTGGCCACACATTCATTGTCAGAAGGTCTACTGTAGGGCCATACTTACGGAGGTAAGGCACCCTCATGCTGCAAGCCCTGCATGGGAGGAAGCAGAGAGAGGGGAGGAGGAGTGGGCAGGAGAAAGAGGGTGAACAGGGACTGTGAAGCTCACCAATGCCCAGATCTCTATCCACCCCACTCTCTCATGGTCTCCTCCCTTTGGAGGTGGTGTAGGCCACCACTACTATCCTGCTGCGAAGGCTTATCTGCATTAACTATGTGGATGTCCTCATGGCTGGCTTCAGTGTCCTTGGCTTCCCCAATTGCTTTAGGATTCTGGATGGGACTCATTTCCCCATTCAGGCCCCAGAACACAGCACTGAATGCTACATGAACAGGAAGGGCTACCACTCCATGTTTGGGCAGGCCCTGGTGGATCACCAAGGTCAATTCCTGGACATGTATGTCAGAAGGTTGTGCTAGACCTATGGTGCCAGGGTGTCCTGAACATCAGCCTGTTCTAGAGAATGGTGGCAGGCACCTGAATTCCCTGCCAGGGGCTGGCCATGGGGACAGAGGGATGCTTTTGTGAATGGTGGAGGATGTGGCTAACTGCTCCTGCCATGGCTCAGGAGGCCCTACACTAGGCACTGTGACCCACATAGGACCTATTCAATGCCCGTCTCACTTGGGCATGGAACCCAGTTGAATGCACCTTCGAGTACTTGAAGAAAAGGTTCTGCTGCCTCCTAGCCCCATTGGACATAGGAGAGTAGAATGTCTCCCATGTCATGGGTGCCTGTTGTGCCATCCACAACCTGGCTGAGTGGAAGGGGGAGGACTTCCTCCAGAGGTGGGCACTGGCTGCTGGGATACCCTATGATCAGCCTCGAATATCCCCCATCCAAGTTCACAGGGATAGGGTGCACATCCCGGAGGACCTTTGGGAGAGCTTTGCCTGTTGTCCACAATGACCCTCCCCAGGGCACCCATGCGGGGGTGCTCTGAGCTCACACTCTTACCCCATCCCCACCACCATCCTTCACTTCTACCACACCCCCGATCCCCAACAAACAAGGAGGAATGTGGTGGTGGTGCATAAAAATAAACTTTTAATAAACAAAATTAGAACTTTGCAAGAAATAAACGTATCTCTAACAAGTATTTACAAGGCAACATGCCTGCTAGGTACAGCAGGCACACCCTCAGCTTCCTGCCACATGTTTCCTGGGTCTGCCTGTGCCTTTAGAAATGTCTGGGAGCAAGGATGATAGATCCCCACTTGTGGTGGTGAGGGCACCTCCTGGCTCCAGCTGGCTGGCACCATGGAGGACTGCTCTGTAGACAGAAGAGGCCCCAGAGATTCTATACAGCATTTTTGTTGACAAAACACCCTCGAGAGAGGTGTTATACCTGAATGCAGAGAGGTATAATGCTGCCATCAGATGTGCCGAGTTGGGTCAACATATTGTCAACAAAATACATTTTGGCTACATCTGCACTAGCACACTACGTCAAAGTAGCAATGGAGAACGTCTAAAGGATCTGTCCTGGAAGGAAATGCAGAGTGTCCACACACACAAGCGCTCCCCATCGAAATAAGGGTCCAGCAAAGCCCCCAGCCGCTTCCTTAAAGGGCCCCTCCCAGACACACTTGGCCTGCACAGCACAAGATCCACAGAGCCAACAACTGGTTGCAGACCCCGTGCAGACCCCATGCAAGAAGCATGAACCCCCAGTTGCAGCAGCAGCAGCAGCAGCCAGAAGCCCTGGGCTAAGTCCTGCTGCACATGGCAACCATAGAACCCTGCAGGGGCTGGACAGAGAGTCTCTCAACCCCTCAGCTGATGGCCGCCATGGAGGACCCCACTATTTTGACATAGCAGGATGCGGATCACCTGCACATGCCTTACTTCGACGTTCAATGTCAAAGTAGGGCACTATTCCCATCTTTGGACAGGAATAGTGATTTTGATGTCTCGCCACCTAATGTCGATTTCAACATCGAAATAGCTCACGGGTAGTGTAGACGTGACGCATACTATTTTGATGTTGTGCCAGCTACTTCGAAGTAGCCAGCTAGTGTAGATGCACCCTTTGTGTGTAGAAGCTCAATTTTGGTGGGAAAAGCCACCTTCATAGACATAGCCTATCTATGTTTTGTGTTTTCTCTGCTTGAGTTGGCTCCTCCGCAATATTCCAACCTCCCCTCCCCACCCTCTTACTCAAACCAGTAGTAGTAGTAGTAGCATCCTTCAGTCTATGTAGACTATGCATCGCGCCCTTCGTAGTTCTGTTTGGCATCCTCATTTGCAGTGTCGGCTGTGACTGTGAAGACCCACACGAGAGTGACAGTCCTTCCTGCATCTGTTGCATATGTAATGGGTGTCTGGCAGGTCCTTGTTGTGCTTTCTGTGGGCTCGCTTCTCCTTTGCTAGCTGTCTGATTCTCAACTCACCCTTCTGAAGGCCCTTGTATAGTTCCTGCCTCCACCTGCTGCGATCGTCTGCCAGCTCCTCCCAGCTGTCTGGCTTGATGTCTACTTCCCTGAGGTCTCTCTTGCAAACATCTTTGTAGCGCAGCTGGGGGCATCCGGGAGGTCTTTTGCCAGAGGCTAGCTCTCCATACAGGATGTCTTTTGGGATCCTTCCATCATTCATCCTGTGGATGTAACCAAGCCAGTGGAGCCACCGCTGCCTGAGGAGGGTGTGCATAGTTGGGATTCCAGCTTGCTCAAGGACGGTAGTGTTGGACACTCTGTCCTTCCACGATATTCCAAGGATATGCCTGAGGCAGCGTAAGTGGAAGACGTTCAGCCTCTCTTCCTGGTGGGCGTACAGGGTCCAAGTCTCGCTGCCGTAAAGGAGGGTGCTGAGGATGCAGGCTCTATAGACTTGCATTTTGGTGTGAGTGTACAGCTTGTTGTTATTCCACACTCTCTCGTTGAGTCTGGACAGAGTTGTGGCTGCTTCACTGACCCTACTATTTAGCTCAGTCTCCAAGGACAGGGTGTCAGTGATGGTGGACATGAGGTAAATGAACTCGTGGACAACCTCTAACATATAGTTGTCAATGCTGATTGATGGATGTTCAGCAACGTCCTGAGCAAGTACATTTGTCTTCTTTAGGCTGATGGAGAGCCCAAAGTCCTTGCCTGCTTTGGAGAACTGATTCAGCAGCTTCTGAAGCTGGTCTTCTGTGTGTGACACGACAGCAGCGTCATCTGCGAACAGCATATCTCTGATGAGGACTTCCCGCAACTTAGATTTAGCTTTCAGCCTTGCAAGATTAAACAGATTCACATCAGATCTTGTGTACAAAAAGATGCCCTCTGTTGAAGATCCAAAGGCATGCTTCAGGAAAAGTCCGAAGAAGATCCCGAACAATGTTGGAGCAAGGACGCATCCTTGTTTGGCACTGCTCCTGATGCTGAAGGCATCTGGTAATGTGCCATCGTATTGGACGGTTCCTCTCATGTCTTCATGGAAAGACTGGATCATCTTGAGTAACAGTGGTGGACATCCTATCTTGTGGAGCAGTTTGAACAGTCCATCCCTGCTGACCAAGTCGAAGGCCTTGGTTAGGTCGATGAAGGCAATATAGAGTGGCTTCCTCTGTTTCCTGTGTTTCTCCTGCAGCTGCGTCAGAGAGAAGACCATGTCAACAGTAGATCTCTCTGCATGGAATCCTCACTGTGATTCAGGATACACCCTCTCAGCAATCTTCTGGAGTCTGCCAAGGATGACGCGAGCGAACAGTTTACCAGTGATGCTTAGGAGGGAGATTCCACGGTAATTGTTGCAGTCGGTTCTGTCTCCTTTGTTCTTATACAAGGTTATGGTGTTAGCGTTGCGCATGTCCTATGGAACCTCTCCCTCTCTCCAGCACAGGCACAGTAGCTCATGTAGGGGTTCCAGGAGAGTGTCTGTGGCACACTTGATTACCTCTGGTGGTATACCATCCTGGTCCGGGGCCTTTCCTACTGCAATGTTGTCGATGGCTTTCTTCAGTTCATCCACAGTTGGTTCCTGGTCCAGTTCATCCATTACTGGTAAGAGTTCGACGGCATCGAGGGCTGAGTTGACCACAATGTTCTCGCATGAGTACAGCTCAGAGCAGTGCTCGACCCAGCGCTCCATCTGTTTGGCTTTGTCAGTGATGAGTTCACCAGATTTGGATTTCAGAGGTGCCATCTTGTTCTGGGTGGGTCCTAATGCCTTCTTGATGCTCTCGTACATTCCCCTGAGGTTACCGAAGTCAGCACTGGTCTGGATGCTGCTGCATAGCTCGAGCCAGTAGTTGTTGGCACAGCACCTAGCTGTCTGCTGTACTGTTTTTCTGGCTGCTCTGAGCTCTTTCAGGGTATTCTGGTTTGGTGAATGTTTGTACTCCAGGAGCACAGCATGCTTTTTTTCGATGGCTGGAATCATCTCATCGGAGTTAGCTTCAAACCAGTCATTTGTGTTTTTAGCTCTTCTTCCAAACACCGACAAGGCTGTGTTGTGCATTGTATCCCTCAGATGCTGCCATCTGGATGTCACATTGGCACCCCCAGGGTTGCTGCGCAGATTCTCCTCCAAGGTTGCTCTGAACTTTTCAGCTGTCTCTGAGTTAGCCTTCTTTCTGGCTTCGATACGGGGCCTTCCAGTTGGTTTAGAGTGGTGCATCTTCTTGGGAATCACCCTGAGTTTGGAGCAAACTAACGAGTGATCTGTATCACAGTCAGCACTATGATAGCTGCGTGTCAGAAGGACATTTTTGAGGTTATCACGTCTAGCAATGACCACATCTAGTTGATGCCAGTGTTTTGAGCGTGGGTGTCTCCATGACACTGTGCTGTGGCTTGGTTTGGAAAAATGTGTTTGTGATGCACAGATTGTGGTACGTGCAAAGTTCGAGAAGACACTGACCATTTTCATTCATTTTTCCCACACCGAAGTGGCCTAAGCAGGAAGTCACGAGTCACGATCAGCTCCAACTCTCACATTGAAGTCACCCAGAATGTACAGTTGTTCGCGAGCAGGTATTTGCGCTATGGCAGCACTAAGCACGTCATAAAACTTGTCTTTTACTTCCAGTGCGGCGTACAGGGTTGGGGCGTAAGCACTGATCAGGTGGACAGGACTGGCGTAAGTTTAAAGTCTGACCTGAAGGAGTCTTTCTGATCCACCCGTGACTAATTCCACCATTTGTAGAAGGGTGTTTCTGATGGTGAAGCCAACACCATGCTCCCTGGGTACTTCTCGGGCTTTACTCTGCCAGAAAAAGGTGTAGTCCTTTTCCTTTAGAGATCCCGAATCTGCGAGACGTCTCTTGCAGAGCAGCAATGTCAACTTGGAGACTCTTAAGTTCCTCATTGATGACAGCGGTCTTTCAGGTGTCGCTGATGTCCTGAAGATCTTCAGTCAGACCTGTCAGCATGGTCCACACATTCCAGCAAGCAAGCTTAAAACTTTGATGGTTTCCTTTTCTTGTTGATTTTCTCACTGGTTTGCCTGGTGCTCAGCTTTCAGGTCACTTGTCAGGTTTGGGAACCTTAAGCCTCACGCACCCAGTGAGGCAGGTGAACTGTGGCGGGACAGTATCCTATTGGCTGGGGGCTGCCCAGCTTGAGGCGGGCGGTGACTGTCCAGTGAGATGCGATGATCTCTCCCACCGTCGGAGGCAATCCCTGGCGCTCGTTCTCTACACCAATCGAACAAGAGCTTATAACCGGTATCTGTTACCTCCCGTGTTGGTTCAACGCTATTAGCGATGCTGGAGTACCTCTCCAGGCACGAGCTTCGGCGATTATTGGGACCCTGGGCTGCCCAGATGCCAGTGTTCCCCTCTCGGCTTTACTGATATAGTCCAAAGGAGAGGATAACCTCTATGTCTGGTACCAGCTCAGCTGCGGGAGTTGCCGGGTCAATGCCAGAAGTTGGCACTGAACCGCCTTTGGACTCCCCTCCGGATTTTCTGTCAGGGTTTACTCCCTTAGCCTTGCTCCTTTCCAGGATAACCCACAAGGCAGTGGGGCATGGAGAAAGTGGGTACGGTCCCACTACCTCTTGCAAACCAATACCCAAACCAATACCCATAGAATCCCTACTTCCACCTAGTCCTAATTCCCAGTTAGACTCACATAAGCTCTCATTCTGAGCAGGAGCTGCTATACAGGTGTTTAACTGTTTCTTACAGCTGTCTTAAATTTTATTTTGGGAAACTCACAACCGTGTCAAGGTGACCCACATGTGTCTGTCAGGGCAACAGTTTGATTCCTGAATTGCAAGCACTCTTTAAAAGCTTTTTGGTACTTAAGTTACTTGAACATTTCCACTCCTCCACCATTCAATTCACTTGGTGAGTATTGTCTGACTGCATTATTTTTTCTGAAAAAGAACAGAAACTGTAAAACATTTTATAAGCCCTGTAATCATCATTCCTCAAATGTATGACAGGGATTGCCAGGAATGAAATACTTGGGCTCAACGTGCTTATTTGGGGCCTGATCCCATCCCTTTTCAAGTCAAAAGCTAAACTCCCACAGGCTTCAATGGCTGCAAGAATAAGCTTTTAAAAAAAGGAAATAAGTAGTTGTTCCCCTGTGGGCTTGTTAGTTGCCTATCATTCTTAGTAAAGTCTCTTCTATTCCTTGCCTCCTTAATTTTTTATGGCCTCCATTTTGTGGTCTGTTATATGCAATTTGAAAAGTAATAAACATGATTAAGTATATAAATACATATGTCAGTAACATTCCTGAAAAGAAAAGGAGAGGGAGTCGTCATTCCTGAAAAGGAATATATTCCTGACAAGGAGTATGTAAAACTGTATTCTGTGTGAAAGGGCAATTCATTACACCTGTGTTAATAAAGTCTGAGGACAAACATAATCCTCTTTGTTAAAGCAAAATATTTAAAATGGATTGGGAGCTACAGATTACTGTGTATTAAGAACTAAGACCTTAGTTTTTAAAATCTATTTCATCATTGTTCTGGTCCACGTTTCCATCCCTAGCTGACTTAACCTAAATTTTCTTTTCAAAAATGGATGTCACTGAAAATTGAGCTCCTACTTCTAGAGCTTCAAACTACTTAAACTCTTCATTCAGGTGGTTTTCATTGAAATTAAATACCTCCTATGAGAATCTGTGGCCAACATACCTAAGCCTCCTTTTGAAAAGTGACTTAGACTCCTAATGTTCAATGGACCACTCCCTAAGTACCTTTAAAATTAATTTTAATTTAAAAATCTAGAATCATGATATAGTATGTTGCTCACTTACATATTACTCTGAACCATTTCTACAAGGGCATTTGTTATGGAACTACATCTTATTTTGACACACAAGTCTCTTAAGACTTGAAACCCCCTAGTAAACTGAAACTTATTGCCATATATAAGTAAATTGGTTTTCAAAGACAGATTGACTAGGGGGAATATGCATTCATCATGCAGCTGTCTATGTTCCAGTTGCCTATAATGGGAAATTGAACAGATGCAATCTTCCTTTCAGCCTTCCTTCCCTAGAGATGGTCAAATATTGCTCTAGATTATCATGTATGAATTTTATTGCCACATTACAGAAAATAGAAGTCTTGAAATTACAGTTAAATAAAAATGAATTAATTCAGTAGATCATTACAGATACTGTCTTAAACAACAGCACATCCCAGGTAACACTCTGAAGTATCTGCCACTGATGAAAGTGCCACTGTGACAAGGAATGATATACCATGTAGAAATGCATCTTCTACTGGAATCTTTAGAAACTAAATATTTAAAAAGAAAAGGATTCAGTGTGATACTTGGTGTTTGAAATATTCTGATGCCACATAATGTTTTACCCCCCTTGCACTGATATCCTGGATTTATATGAAAACATATCAGAAAGTAAGGCTATGCAGAATAGCGAACTTCTGCTAGTAAAAGATTGAAAAGAATTGGACTACAAGTATTTCTCCAACTTGTTTTGACTAAATGGTCAGATAAAAAGAATGTGTATGTTAATCTGTAGAAGTGCCATTTGGTTACTCCTAGCAATCTCAAGGTAGGTCTACACAGCAAAAATATTTCAAAATAACAGCTGTTATTTTGAAATAAAAATCCTAGCATCTACATAATGAAACTGCTATTTTGAAATAATTTCAAAATAGTGTTTGGCTTATTTCAAAATTGGTAAAACTCATTTCCCTGACAATTAGTGCTTATTTAGAACTAGCTATTTTGAAATAGAGGCTTTTTAGACAAGGAATAGAGCCTATTTCAAAATAAGCCATAGTGCACCCAATAACTCTATTTTAAAATAGGCTTTATGTGTGTAGATGTTGTATTTCAAAATAGCTAAGTGGTATTTCAAAATGCCAGTTGTGCGGAGCAGCTTTATTTTGAACTGAACTGTTGCAGAATATCTCTTCCAGAATAGGTTATTTCAAAATAATGTTGCTGTGTACACATAGCTCAGACTGCATCTACACAAATAAGCTCTTTCAAAAGATTTTTTTGAAAGAAGGGGGCTCTTTCTAAATAGCTGGGTCACTCTTTTGATCTGTTTTTTTTTTTTTTTTTTGCAAGAGAATGCACTCTTTCAAAAGAAGTTCTTTCAGGAGAGATCTTCCAGATGGGTTTCTTTCAAAAGATCTTGATAGTGTAGACATAGGCCATGGCCACACTAGCCCCTCCTTTTGGAAGAGCTATGGTAATGAGGCAGTTCAGAATATGCTAATGAGGCACTGCCGTGAATATCCGGTGCCTCATTAGCACAATGATGGCTGCACACTCTTTGAAAATGCTGGTTTCGAAACATATGCTGCCTGTGTAGCCGGGGGCCTTTGGAAATGGCCTCCTGATTTTGAAAGCCCCTTCTTCTCATCTGGTTTTGAGAAGAAGTGGCTTTTGAAATCAGGGGGTCTTTTTGAAAGGCCTGTGGTTACATGTGCAAAGTGCATTTCGAAACCTCAGTTTCGAAGCGTGCACAGCTGCCATTATGTTAATGAGGTTTGGCATATTCATGACAGTGCCTCATTAGCATATCCCAAAGTATCACCATACCATAGCTGCTTCAAAAGGAGGGGCTAGCATGGCCACAGCAATAGTCTCAGACTCCTTCCTTGCCAGAAAATGACAGTTTAATAAATTTGTATTAGATTTACTTTAAATCTAAATTTAGCTATCATTTCTGAACACTCTCATTTAGGCTATGTCTACACTAGCCCCAGAATGTTGAAAGGAGCATGGTAATGAACCTCATCAAAAGATGCTAATGAGGGACTGCCATGAATATACAACACCTCATTAACATAATGTCAGGTGTGGCACTTCGAAAGTGCCGCTTTTGATTGTGCAGGGCTCATCTACATGAGGTCCTTTACGAAAGGGTCCTGCACACTTTGAAATCCCCTTTTTCCTATAACCAATTCACTGATATTCATGGAAGTGCACAAGATTTATAGAAATTGATGCCGTTAAACATTAAAATTGTCTAGAGAGGTTATGGAATCTCCATCTCTGGAGATATTTAAGAACAGGTTAGATACATGTCTCTCAAGAATGGCCTAGACAGTGCTTGGTCCTGCCATGAGGGTTGGAGGGGCTGGACTCGGTGACATCTCAAGGTCCCTTCCAGTCCCAGAGTTCTATGATTCTATGATTCTGTGAACACACTGTCTTTATTAAATGCAAAGCAAACATTCAAACTATTCATTTTTAAGTGATCTTGACACTTTCATAAGACTAGAAGTGTTAACCCCATCTACATTTCAGCTACATAGTTCCATCTTATAGTTGATGGATCTCCATTCCAAATGGCTAAATGTAGTGTCTTGCATGTTGAATAGAAACAGAGAGGTAGCCATATTAGTGTAGACTAACACGGCTACCTCTCTGTTACTATTCAACCTGCAAGGCGCTACATTTAGCCATTTGGAATGGAGATCCATCAATTGTAGACTCACACGGCTACCCCTCTGTTACTATAGTTCCATCACGTTTATCCAAATCCCTCAGCAGAAAATTCTGAATTTCCTATCCAGGGTTGTTATATACTGTTCAGATGATTGTTTCTCTTCAGAACTGACTACCTTCCAATGATGATTGAAGTGATTTCTCTCTGTTAGTAGGGTTACCATCCAAAAAAAAGGACCCCCCAGAGAGGCAGTGTATTGTAGCAGTACTGTATCTACCAACTCAGGTTGCGTTAATGTGTTATAGTATACATAGTACGTTAATACAAGGTGAGCTGGTAGATACTGATACTGATACCCTCCCTCCCAGGGGTGTCCTCTCTTTTGAAAGGTCATGTGTGGTAACCCTAATTAGTGATTTCTAATTACAGTGAACACAATATAAAGTTGTGGAGTGCTTTGTAGTTCCTCAGACTAAAATGTATTGGTGACTTTCTTGTATTGTTGAATACAGACAAAGAAAAACAGAAGAATTTAGTTTTACACTATGCCATTTTCAAAAGACACATATTTTCCCCTTTTTGGACTAGCTTATATACCCTTTTCTTCCCCTCAGCTTCACCAGACTAGGCCTTTTAGTCTCACTCACATTGATAAAACAGAATGGAAGCTTGAGACAAATTATGGGTTATGCCTTCACCCTTCCTTCTGAAGGTCAAGCAACTGAGATACACAAACAATAATGTTTTTTCTTGTGCCTAAGAAACAACTGTGGTTGCATAAATATTTAACTTAAACACTGGTTTTTTTTGTTTCTTTGTTTGTTTTAAATTTAGGCCATTCTACCTATGATGTGCACACATACTGGGTTGTATAAATACTTCAGTTTCCCAGAGTTTGCTAATTTTTTCATAAAAAAAGAGGTTGCTTTGAATGGCAGATCTGTAGCACCCATCATTTTCTTCAACTAAATGAAAATACAACACTTCTGAAAGTTGAAAGAGTACTGGATTTCTATCCCACATTTTTTATTTCAAAGAACGATGCATCAGCAACAACAATTATTATGTTAAACTTATTTGCTATCATAAATTTGTGGAATCCTTCTCTGTTTCATGGTCTAAATATCTCTGCTGCTAATCATGTATATTTATTTCACAGTTGAAATGCCATATCACCTTTAACAATATTCATATTAATCAGGGTGTGATGAGATTAGTTTGTTATTTTCTGAATATTTCCAGTGTTTTCTTTCTGACTTTTGCTTGATACACCTTAAAAATGCACATAAGTTGCTTAAATTACCACATATTTTCAAATACTAATCTACAGTTACACACCCTTTTGCTTTTGTATGTCTATTTTTCAGCTAACGCAGATAAGTTATATGAAACTTAGCTCCGCATTTAATACAAATTTTCCTCTATCTTCACACACTTCAAATCCAGCGCAAATAATTAAAAAAATACAAACAAAAGTTATGCCATTTTGTTTAGTTTGTTAAAGACACAACAAAAATAGAGACATGTAGGCTCATTTGGGGATGGAGGGGGAATAATATTACATGAAAATTCTTCCAGTAACGAATTCTTAACAATATTATACCCTACAAGTTGTTCCTTCTAAATATCCCCGCTTTTCTTCCTTTTTTTTTTCCTGGCACTGTCCTAACAAACAACAAAGACATTATTTTTTGTGGTTAAAACACAAACACACAGAAAATCTTTATTCCTTCTATGAAAAAGAGAGCTTAAAAATGTGTTATTAGTTCTTCTACTTCAAAAATATTTTGTTTTGTCTTCAGCTTTAAGAAGTGTAGGAAATATCTGGACAAGGAAACACTCACCTTCCTAAATGCATTGACCATAATTTGACTACAACGATGCAAACTACACTAAAACCTCTCTGGTATGGGACTTTTGGGTCTGAAAACACCCTTGGATGAACAGCTATAGTCTGGGACTCTCCAGTTCAGGCACACCCATGTTTGCTGGACCAGAGAGCCACAGTGATTCAGAACTGGGGCTGTCTTGGAGTCTGGGTGCTGTGGGGGATGGGACGGGCTGATGGTGAGAAACGGTATTGATCTCCCTCTTTTGGGACCAGGGTGGTCCAACTGTATTTGACTTTCACTGTGTTTCATAGTTGTTTCTTCTTTAAATAATAATATATGGAGCTATACCTATCTCATAGAAATGGAAGGGACCTTGCAAGGCCACTGAGAACCTGTCGCCATCCATAACAGATTTTATTTATTTATTTATTTTGCAATCTATTTGCTCCAGATCCCTGAGTGGACCCTTCAACGGCTAAGCTCACAACCCTGGTTTAGCGGGCCAATGCTCAAACCACTGAGCCATCCCTCCTCCACTTCTCTCTTGAGAGAACAATGCAATTCCAAGTTTCATAAGCAATATTTGTTGTTTTGCCATGAAAATGAAGCAAAAGGTAATAATAGGATTGAGTAAACAGTCAACACTTTCTCAAAATTCTACTCTTAAAAGGTAAGCAAATTGCTTAGGATATGATCCCTGCTATATGGACTCAAAACTATTTGTTTGATCAGAAGCAAAATATAACTGTCCAAGTTTGAGGTAGTGGATGTGTCTAGTGGGAAATTGCAGATATCTGGGTCTTTCTTGTGTTATTTAATATAATCTTTAGCCATCCAGAAGATAATGTAAGAAAATGATATGCTAACTAAATTTCCCTTTGATTCTATAATGGGAGATATTGACAATGAGAGGATGAAAAATGGTACAAAAATGACAGATTATAAATGAGGGCAGAAAATTCAAAATCCAGTTCAGCTTGGAAAATGTAAGCTAGTATATCTTGTGGGTGAAAACACTCAACTTTTGGTGAATCTTGATTGAAGCTTTGATATTCGTTTTTAGCATGGGTAGGGAGGCATCCGTCAGTCCCGGAGCACTACGGTGTGTTGTTCCACCCAGGGTTGGATCGACAGCAGTGTCTAGCGTGGCTGTAAAGTCCGATTCTTGAGTGACAGACTTTTCTGCACAGGATACAGGAGAACACTGAGCCCTGGTTGATGGACTGGGGGCGGGACTTCTTCAGGGTTCTTTTCTCTTCTGCTTCTTGCCTGAGGTTGTCTTCATACTGGGACAGTCCTTTTTTCACCTGTTGCTTCCACAGGCATTGATCGGTGGCGAGTGTCTCCCAGGTGGCAGTGCTGATGTTAGCAGCCTTCAACTCATGCTTGCACACATCTTTGTAGTGGAGATGAGGTCTTCCAGCTGGCCTGATCCCTGTCGCCAGTTCACCGTAGAGCAAATCCTTAGGTATGTGACTACCCTGCATACGGGAGATGTGACCTAGCCATCGCAGGCGTCTCTGCTTGATCAAAGCGTGCATGGTGGCAGTCCCTGCTAGTTCGAGCACCGTGTTGTTGGTCACCTTGTCCCGCCAGGAGATTCCCAGGATGCATCTCAGGAAATGCATATGAAATGAGTTGAGCCTCTTTTCATACTTGGAGCTCAGCATCCAAGTTTCGCAGATGTACAGGAGGGTACTCAGTATGCAGGCTCTATAAACTTGTGCTTTGGTGTGCTCTGTGAGTTTCCTGTTGGACCATACTCTTTTTGTTAGCCTGGATAGTGTGGTGGCAGACATTCCAATATGTTTGTTAATATCACTTTCAAGGGACAGGTTGTCGGATATTGTGGAGCCCAGGTAAACAAATTCGTGGACAACTTCCAGCTGGTGATCATTGATGCTTATGGCAAGCAGATGGATAGTGTCCTGACTCATCACTTGTGCTTTCTTGATACTGATGATAAGTCTGAACTCTTTGCAGGCATCTGTAAAGCGATTCATGAGGTGCTGCAGTTCCTCCTGTGTATGAGTTGTAATAGCTGCATCATCCGCAAAGAGGAAATCTCGGAAGTACTTTTGGTCCTTTGGTGCACTTTGGTCCTTGCTTTTAACCTAGGCAGCTGGAAGAGCTTGCCATCAGATCTTGTGTGAAGGTAAATATTCATTTGATATTCATTTTTAGCATTCATTTATAGCATACAATAACGCTAAAGGAGATTTGGCAATGACCTCCCACAATTTGAAGAGTGACTCGTGCTGTATAAACATTGGCATTGCATTACAAATCTATCTGGTACAAATTATTTTCTGTACATCACTGATGATAATCTTTTATTTTAATATCAAGGAATTTTACTGATAAAGCTGGTCAAAAACTGATCCTCCAGAGGATGTACATATCTGAAAGAATTTGATGGGTACTAGCTACAATGGGGAAGGTCGCTTTTAAAAAAATAGTATATTTGCTTAAAACAGAGAATAAACAAATGTAATAAAATATAGCTAAATATTAGCAAAACTTTTCTTACTGCGATATGGTTTAAGAACACAAAATAGTGGTGGATTATCTTATATTATATCCAGACAGCACAAAATTCTATTTCATAGTCAGCAGGGAACAAACTTGTATTATTGGGGAGATGGACTAGACAACCTAACAGGTCATTCCTATGTCTATTTTTTCTCACTCTGCGTATTGCTTAAAGTGACATTTTCAAAGCTTGCTGTCCTATACCACATCCATTATGCTTGAGCATTAGTGTCTTTTTTGTAAAAAAAGGAGGAGCTGGTACTCAGCCAGCTCCCTTCCCCCAGCCAGTCTCATGGGTGGGGCTGCTGAAGGGCCAGTAATCAGTACTGGCTTGTACTGGCACAAAAAAACAAAACAAAAAAAAAACCTGCTGAGCATTAATTGCAGATTCTTTCCCCTCAAGAAGGATGATCCCAGGCCTTGACTGAGGCATTTAGAGTTGCAGCTGAGACATTTCCAGTGCCAAATATATTGTGTTTTGTCTTCTCTGCTTGTTCTAATGTTCTGGGTGACACATATACATACATGGAACTGTGTCAGCTCAATGTCTGAATATGCAACTGAAACAATCACGTTTATGACCTGTGGCTGGGTTCATAGTCTTCACACTAAAGCTAAAGGACCAATGCAGCAGTATTAGGACAAGAAAGCTGTGCTCCATAGCAGCTGCTGGAGCAAACAATTGGACTCTGGAAATGAGCTAGGGAGTCCCCGGACTCTGACAGCTAAGGCACTGGACTCCTGAGACTTTGCAGGCAGAAGGCTGGAGCTTTGCCTCCAACTGAAGGGAAAAGAGAGAAGGCAGGTAGTAGCATAGGGAAGGCTGATCTATAGTGACTTGCAGAAGAGACTGAGCCAACCCCTCTCTCTTTCCCCTTGGGCTGTGGATTGGAATGTGGTGGAGAAGGAGGCCTCGGGTCTTCCCTTGTCCCTTGGCTACTTGAGATCATGAAGCACTTTGAGTGGAACGGGGCATAAATGGTGACTCGGTTGCTCTCACACTCCTTTTGGGACTGACTGGAAGACCTGTCACAAAACCTGGAGACACTATTTGGCTGTGGCCTGACCACTAGGCCTGCTGCCCCCCATTGCAGCCTAGTACATGACCATTGGTTATAGCTCAGTTGTATTTGCTTGAGGACATGCATTTTATGTTGTGCTATTGCAGTGATAAGAACTAACCTTAAACATTTTACTTATGAAATGGAAACTGTTTTAAAGGCTTTTAAGGGGAAGGGTAGCTCAGTGGTTTGAGTATTGGCCTTCTAAACCCAGTATTGTGAGCTCAGTCCTTGAAGGGCCCATTTATGGAGCTGGGGTTTAAAAGAAAAGAAGGTGGTGCTTGGTGCTACCCAAAGAATGGGAGACTGGACTTGATGACCCCTTGAGAGGTCTCTTCTAGTTCCATGTTGCTTTTGGCAAATGTTCAGTGTTTATGCAATATTTGTTAAGTTCATTCTGTAGTTTCTCATTAGATTGGTTAACGTTGCCTCTGTCTCTTCCTTTTTCATTCAATTTCAGGGGTAAAGGCATGTATTTATGGGATTTTTTCATGTAAAGGATATATTTGTTCAACTTATAAAATGACATCTCTAAAAAGAGTGGATTTCAACATCTATACTCCATGTTATGCCTCAGCTGGTTCGGAAAGAGCACAGCACTCCAGTGATCACTGCAGCTGGTACTGTCCTCAAGGCTGTTAACAAGTTCCACTATTTTGAAAGTGTACTGTCCTCTAGCATAAAAGTGGATGATGGTGTATCTGGTCGATTAGCCAAAGCTAGCGCTGCCTTTGGACAATTGACCAAAAGCCTCTGGAAAGACCATCGTGTTGAACTCTTTACTAAGGTAGCAGTTTACCAGGCGGTTGAATATCCTTCTGTATGGATCAGAGTCATGGACAAATATTGCTGTTATGTTTTGAAATTTGATCTGTTGTATATGTGCTGGTTTAAGAAGATTGCCTACAGGAAATGGTGGAACAAAATTCCCAAAACAGAGGTTTTTAAGCTGTGTGGTGTCATGATCATGGAAGCAATGCCTTTAAACAAACCTGTTTGTTGGATTGGCCATGTTACAAGGAGGGATGGTACATGGATACCAAAAATTGTCTTTTATGGCCAGCTTGCTCATGAAAAACACTCTACGGTCAGTATAAGCACTATAAAGACATCTTAAAGGCCAACATAAAGTCATGCAGCATATCTCCCAGCTGGAAATTCAAGCTTAGGATAGATTGTCCTGATGGCAAATCATTGTACAGGCTCTCAAATGCTTTGAGAGTTAACATCTCCATGCATAGACACACAAACACATAAAATCCAGAAAGAATGTACAACACCCATAGTTGGTGGAATTTGATCTGACATCTGTGATCAATGTCACGTGACTGGATTTTTATATTGGATATGGAAGCCATTGTATGTGTCCAGTGTATCTGTTGGCCCTAATATAGTGGTACGAGGGCTATGTGAGGTGTCTCATTAAAGCTTGGGATGTCCTGAATTTATGTGTGCTACTTACACGTCTGTATCATGTTTGTAGGTAGAGTTATGTCTTTTAGCTCTCTAATTGCATTAATGGTATTTTAGTGCTAAAATTCACAATAAGAGGTGTGAACTCATCCCCTCCCAGAATATTGAGCCAAACAATAAGACTGAAACCAAAGTATCAGACAGTCAAATCCATATCTGAGAAAGGTTAGAGTTGTCAATGGAATGCAGGCTACTGGTCAGGTGACTTGGTCTGAGCAAAGGAACTGAAATCAGATGCCAAGACATCCATTACACCTGCCATGGAAATGACTGGGGTGTGCTAGCCAAACTAGTGACCAATAGCATTTTGCCATGGTGGTTCACCTGGGTCAAGTGCCTGATGGGAAGAAGATAGGGCTTTGTCCCTGGGCTCAAGAGAGGAACCATGAGGTGGACCTAGCAGAGTCCATCATGGACTTTTGTCTTTTACCTTTGCATGATTTCAAGGGTCTGTGTTCTAGCATGTTGACCTCAGTGGGCCAGATCTACAATTCTCCGGTAATTAAAACTATGTAATCTGGAATTATATCCCTTACAGGATGGAGTTTCAGACACTTTCAAGGATCAACATATAACATTACTGGCCTCCATTAATAGCTACAATTGATGTATGTAAAGAATCACTTTGACAATTTTTCTCGCTAACCCTGTTCTTTCTTTTTTTGTTAATTAACCTTCAGACGTTTAACTCTGAAGGACTAACACAGAGTGTTGTTTTGGGTAACATCCAACTGTATATTGACTGGGGAATGTGGCTGGACCCTTTGGGGTCTGGAAGTATCTGTGTGGTATTGGTGAAATAGATTTTAAGAACCACTGACCAGAGGTTGAGTTTGTTGGTCTGGCCTGGTAGAGCAACTGGAAAATCTGTGACTAGTGTGACCTCTGGCTGGCCAGCTGAGCTGACAGAGGTACTTTTGTGGCTGGTTGGATTTGTCTTAGTGAGAAGAAAATCCCAGCCTGGGGCTGTGAATAGCCCAGTTTTAAGCAAAGATACCATGGATTGATTTGTCTAGCTGTGCCCAGAAACCCCGTCATATAACAGTCAGCTCTGCTGATTTAGGATTGGTTTACTTGTTTGCCAAGGGCTTCATATAAGATGAGATCTGCTGATTGATGGCTCAGTCCACACATGCCAGAGCTGTGTGTGAAAGGGTCCTGTCTAGAACCTCTCTCGCCCACCATCAGACTAGATGCTGAGCCATACTTGCCACCATTAAGGACAGGCTGAAAGAGGTGAATGAAGGAGACCCCTCCAATCCTTCTGCCCCCTCCCCCCACTGTCATGGCCTGACCCCTTGAAAGAAGGGGCCCAACTTTACAGTCTTAACTATGCTGATACTGTGCAGTGGCTATTTGGAGATCTGCATGTTCACTCTGGGAGAGGTAGGGAAAATATGGGAGTGGCACCTATCAATGCATGAACAAATATTTCCTTAGCCCTTTCCAAATTATAAACAAATTTCTTTAAGACAGAAGAGACTTCACTAAGTCTTTTAGGTTTTATGCTTTCCATATAACACATCCTGGAGAAGAGCTCTGCAGGAGGTCACAAGAAAGCGGGGCCTCAGACAACACAGGTCTTATCGAGAAAGCACGTTAGATCAAACACTTTCTACTCCTTTCCATCAAAATATCCTAAGTAGGAGGAAGAATGGAGGTCCTATTTATCTAGAGTGAAATTTTCAGTGGAATCATTTTGGTTAGCAACACATTTTTTCTTAATTTTAGTGGAAAGTATGTGGCATTTTCCCCTAAGTGGCTTTGAAAATCTCAGTCCTCCTGTTCATAGCAAATATGCACCTATGATTTTTGTTAGTAATAAACGAAGAAAAACAGACACCAAGGCCACATTCTCCCAATTACCCAGACATAACTGGAAATTATAGATATTATCAAGCTGGCCTATGTACATTGTAGGAGCATTTGCCAAAGTGACTAAAAAAACCTGACAGCTTTGTTTTCTACAAAGTTTAAAAAAAAAGAAACGGTATATCTATATCTATATCTATATCTATATCTATATCTATATCTATATCTATACACACACACACACACACAACTGCTGAGAAAGGATATATATATATATATATATATATATATATCCTTTCTTAGCAGTTTTATGTATTAGGGTTCTGAATAGTCAGAAAATTCATGATTTATTCCAGGTTTAAAGCTACATGTAGGTAGAAATAAGGAATAGTTTAACTATGGAAAATAACTATTTTAGGAGATTTTCAAAGTTATGGGTCACAGTTGGACTCCCACTGACATTCCAAAGCTTGAATGGCAGTCGGGCACCTACATACTATTTGTACTTTTGAAAATGACACCTAACAGAGATGTTGCAATTAGCCCCAAAACAAATACTGTAATCCCATGTATTCAGAGAATATATTGCAAATAAACCCAAAGATATTATGGTTTGTACCACAATACTTTACAATCATGATTAGTATGTTTCAGTGTTCATAAAACTTGGTTTCATGAAACAAAGCATTAACAATGTATTTCTTCTCCTGCCTTACATACAGAGGTTGTGAGAATGAAAATGGTAATCAACAATGGTAGATATTTTCCAAGGGAGGGTACAATTTCCTTTAGTGATTGTGCCATAGAAAATGTTTTTAGATTACTTTAGTATTTAAAAATAAGTGTCTGTCACTTGCATTGTAGTCATAAGGGATTTACATTTGAGTGTCCTATTAATACTTCATGGATGATGTGCATCTAAATCCCCTGGACCACTTTAGGTGTCTTCCCATTGAAAAACAATAGAGAAAGAAAAAAACAGTACTGAGCAGTTTTGTGTTTGTTTTTTTTCCTTTTTAGCAGACTATTTTTCTAATGGAAAATGCCTTTCATTTGAAACTGAAACTTTAGGAACTCCACAGGTGCGGGGTACCCAGCGGGGAGGAGAGGGTGCGGGTAGCACATGCAGGTAATGCCGGAGAGTGGGCCTGGAAGGGGCAGAGGGTGTGGGTTCAGTGGAGGCAGGAGGGGCGGGATTGGTGGGGGGGAGCTGACGGGGAGGCCAGGAGGTGGGCAACGGTGGCTGTATGGTCACAGAGGGTGCCAATGCCCTCGAGTGTGGTCAGCAGCCTCTCCCAGGCTGCCCTCTGCCACTCCATCTTGGCTTGGGCAAGCTGCAGGTGCTCTTCAGCCACCCCAGCCTGGCGCTGGTGGCTGGCTGGATCCTCCTCAGCCCAGCAGGGGGCCCTCTGGCCACAGCCCCAACAGAGTGCCACGTGGGGTGGCATCCGGGCACCTCTGAGGGCTGCAGGGGCTTCTCAGGGACAAGGGATGGCGCAGGGCTCTCCCGGCCCACAGATAGTGCAGCTGTGTGGAGAGGGGACAGCATGTCAGTAATGTGCCCTGGACAGCGGGGACCTGGCTATGGCCCACCCTCCTGAGCCCATCCCATTGGGCCCCTGTCCTCCCAAAGGACACTGATCCCCCCCCAAGGGATACCAACCCACCCTCCCCCCCATGGCCTGGGCCTCCTTGCCTGGGCGTGCATCCGGTGGTCTCACATGCAGGTTGCCCTTCCCAGCATGCAGTGTGCAGGCCCCAGGTGGTGTCTGTCACTGACCAACCGCCGCCCCTGTACAGTTTGTGGTACTGTCCACTGAAGGCAGGTGCTGGGCATTGCTGCTGGGCCACCACGGGGTGCCGCATCCCATGTGGGGGGTGGCCTGAGTGTGGCCCTGGACCACCAGTCCTGTGAGGTCCCTGGTCTGGGCTGCTCCCCCTCCTCCAGCTGCAGCTTGTTGGCTGAGGTATCCAGGAACAATGGGGGTGGGGAGCTGTGCTGGGGCCCCCAGATGCCACGGAGCTCCCAGAAGAAGTGTCATGTGGCTGGAGCTGCCCCGGAGTGGCCGGCCTGGTCCCTGGCCCAGGCATAGTCCTGCTGCATCTCCTTTACCTTGGAGCGCACCTGCCTTGCAGTATGCTCCAGGTGCTCTCCGGGCTGTAGGCCCTGCGCCAGGCAGCCAAAAGCAGCAGCATTGCACCGCTTCACCCCTGTCTCGTGCAGGACCTCCTCCTCCTTCCACAGGCTGAGGAGGTCCTGCAGCTCCTGCTTCATTCAGGAGGGGTCCTTTTTTTTCCCTCCCCCTGGGAGCCCTGGGACCCCATGGGGGCTCGGAGGGGGAGCCATGGGGCTCACGGTGGGGCTAGCTGCTAGCCATGCTGGGGTGCTGGAGCATAGGGCTCGGGCATGTGTACAGTCTGCTTCTAGCATACTCTCAGCTTCCTGCCATGGGTTTCCTGTGTGCATGCAGCTTTAAGGCACCCAAACGCAGGGACCATAGAGCCCCACTGCTGCCGGCTGGACAGGCCCCACACTCCAGCTGACTGGCACCATAGTGGACCCATATTTCAAAACAGCAAACTGTGGAGAGTCTACACGTGTACTCTTTTGATTTAGTATTTCGAAAGGGGACGATCTTCCTGATCTGGGATCGGGGTTCGGATTTCGACGTCTGAGCCCCGTTCTTTCAATTTCGGTTTTACAAGTGTGGATGCTCCTCCTGCTCCTGCTCTTTCAAAAAAGGGCCACTTATTTTGATGTTTTCTGCACGTGTAGATGCAGCTTGTGAGTCAGAACAAAAATAAATATTGAAGCTATGGTATTATCTTTGAAATGAAAGTTTCAGTTCTTCCACTTTTTTAAATTGAGGTAAATACTTAAAATAATGCATTGCTGTCATATAAACATCTTCTTTCAAAGAGCCCAGGGAAAATTAGAGATTGGTCAATTGGTCAGATTTTTTGGTTAGGAGAGCAAGTTATTCCAAGAGTACCCAGAAAAATAAAACATGGCAATAAAAATACCTCTAAAATGAGTTCTAGAAGGAAATCTGTCCTGAGGCAATGAATTGTGTAGACATAGCTAAACATCTGCAGAGGAGTTTGCCCATGAGAGTCAGTAGCACCACACTTATTACACACACAGCTGATCTGGGATGCTATTCCTTGAAGGTAATGAAACATATGTAAAGTTATTGCCAAATTGTAATAGATTCAGGCTTTCCAAATGGACTGAACGCTGCCGGGTGAGGTTTATTACAGCTGCAATAATATGGAGAAGGTTAGGATGCTTATCCTATCGTCCAAGTGACTTGTTTACACCTGAACAGATGGTCTTGCAATACAACAGACATCAAACAACATCTTTATTACCTTAATAAGTAACAAAAAGAAACAACAGGTTTCTATCTTGTTAACACAGTAGGCTACAGAAAAGAGAGGAATGTTGTGGGTGCCAAAAGAATCATATTAGGTAGATCCAGTGTGGATACTGCAAGCCAGTCTGTGTGATGATTTTCAGAGCTCTGATCAACTTCATGTTGCTATTGTTGGAGTACATAAGGACAGGTGTGTGTGTGTGTGTGTGTGTGTGTGTGTGTGTGTGTGTGTGTGTTATGACAAGGACATTGGTATCTTGTATGTGTTGTCTGCCACTTTGAATAGAGAACAGTGATAGGATTTTTGCCCTTAGTGACTACTCAATTTCTTTCTTGATAAATATCTATCTTTGACATGAATTACTTTCTGCTTTTCTATATATATACATAGGTTTGGCAGACACCCATTTGCATTGTTTTGTTATTTTGATGGATAATTGTTTATTTTTGAGCATGTTTTAATTTTCACAATTGAAATGTTCAGTGTTGACAGATTATGGCTACGTCTACACGTGCAGCCAACATCGAAATAGTCTATTTAGATGAATAACGTCTACACGTCCTCCAGGGCCGGCAACATCGATGTTCAACTTCGACGTTGCTCAGCCCAACATCGAAATAGGCGCAGCGAGGGAACGTCTACACGTCAAAGTAGCACACATTGAAATAGGGATGCCAGGCACAGCTGCAGACAGGGTCACAGGGCGGACTCAACAGCAAGCCGCTCCCTTAAAGGGCCCCTCCCAGACACAGTTGCACTAAACAACACAAGATACACAGAGCTGACAACTGGTTGCAGACCCTGTGCCTGCAGCATAGATCCCCAGCTGCCGCAGAAGCAGCCAGAAGCCCTGGGCTAAGGGCTGCTGCCCACGGTGACCATAGAGCCCCACAGGGGCTGGAGAGAGAGCATCTCTCAACCCCCCAGCTGATGGCCGCCATGGAGGACCCAGCAATTTCGACGTTGCGGAACGCGGATCGTCTACACAGTCCCTACTTCGACGTTGAACGTCGAAGTAGGGCGCTATTCCTATCTCCTCATGAGGTTAGCGACTTCGACGTCTCGCCGCCTAACGTCGAAGTTAACTTCGAAATAGCGCCCGACGCGTGTAGACGCGACGGGCGCTATTTCGAAGTTGGTGCTGCTACTTCGAAGTAGCGTGCACGTGTAGACGCAGCTTATGGGAGCAGGTAAAACAACATAGAGGGTCAGACACTAATTATTAAATGACATATATATTGAGATCCAAAAAGTTAAAGCTGTATCACCACTTGAACACAATTTTTCACAATCTTGGTCAAAATGTACAAAATATCATTAAATCAAACTCTTATGTGTTCCCAAGTAATATTTTTTCACTTTTCATATCTGCACATTTGATTAGATATCCATGTAATTATTTTCCTGCCTGTGTGGTTTGATAAAATGGACATTAACTGACTCTGATAAAAATCTAATATTTCCAAATTTATATATAGCACAGTTATGGGCAACAAAGCCACTGATCACAGAAAAGCCATTATGGAGTTGCACAATGCTTTAATGGGAGTTCTAGAGATACTGTGTCTCAGAACATCTATTATCAGGGTAGGAAATCTCCATCCTATTGGCTGCATGAAGTTCATCAGGATTTGCCACTGATGGGAGACCAGATGGTTTGTTTAACTGAGTGAGTGCAGACATGAAGCCGCACAGCTCTCAGTGCATGTGGTTCATTGATCCCAGCCAATGGCATTTCAAGAAGTGACTCAGGCTGGGAATGGCAAACCATGACAACTGGGAGCTGCAAGCAGTTGTGCCCATGGATGCTCAGGAAAACAAACCATTTGGCATTACACCAGCATCTAACCCAGATGAAGCACATGCAATACCAGAGCCAGAGGTTCCAACTCTCCTAACTTAAGCACTTAAAGTAGGTATTGCTTACTTTTTGCCCAGAAGTGGATTTAATTATATTTCTATGTCTACACTGCAGTTGGGATTGTGCCTTCCAGCCTGAGTACATGGACATAAGCTAGTTCTTCTCAAAACTGTGCACTAAAAATAGCTGTGTGGACATAGCAGCATGAGCTACACAACCAAGTGCAAGCTCACAGATCCCCCTTCCTCTTCGCTGTTTGTAGTGCACTAGCTCAATCGGACCTAGCACAACTTTATCTATTCAGTCTCACAGATGTGCTCACACCCTCAGTAGACACATTCTCTATAGGTCCAGTTATTCACATTACCTTCCTACTGGCTGCCCATTGACTAATACTACAGCTGTAGATTCCTTCTGTTTTCTGCCAATGTATATGTTGAAATCTATTAAAATACTCTGATGTTGTGTCCCCATGTAAGTATTCAAGGAACATAAAGGCCCAGTATTCAAAACAATGATCTGTGAATAGTCTTGTTTTTGTTTGTTTTTCTCTGTAAAGCTGGACTATGATTGGTCCTAGAAGGCATGTGACCATGTCACCTGGTGCAGGAATGCATCTTGAATTTTGCATTTTTCCATGGAGAGGTGGGGGTGGGGGACAGCAAATCCCCAAAAACTTCCCACCTGGAGAAATTCTTCATAAGGAATGGGAAGCAAACAATTATAGCTTCAATTATAGCTCTATGGCTTCATAGACTATTCCCAATGCCAACAGCACATATGAAAAGATCTGGAAATAAAAGAGCTCTAATGGCAGGGGTAGAGATGAGCTTCAGGACCCAGGTCAGAAAGATCAACTCTTACCTGTATAAGACTTCACCTGAAATAAGACCTGGGATAAGAAATTATGATTTGTAACAACTTCACTTAGACTATTAAGTTCAGCTGTTGTGTTTTATTTCAGATAAGTAACATACTTTGTTCTTTCTGTTACAACTTCCAGCCAATTAAATCCCACTTTTGATGCATAATAAAATCACTTTTATTTATCATTAAATCCAGTGTAAATAAATGTTACTTTGTGGCTACGTCTATACATGCACGCTACATTGAAATAGCTTATTTCGATGTAGCGACATCGAAATAAGCTATTTCGATGAATAGTGTCTACACGTCCTCCAGGGCTGGCAACGTCGACGTTCAACTTCGACGTTGGGCAGCACCACATCGAAATAGGCGCTGCGAGGGAACGTCTACACGCCAGAGTAGCACACATCAAAATAAGGGTGCCAGGAACAGATGCAGACAGGGTCACAGGGTGGACTCAACAGCAAGCCGCTCCCTTAAAGGGCCCCTCCCAGACACACTTGCACTAAACAGCACAAGATACACAGAGCCGACAACTGGTTGCAGACTCTGTGCATGCAGCATGGATCCCCAGCTGCAGCAGCAGCAGCCAGAAGCCCTGGGCTAAGGGCTGCTGCACATGGTGACCATAGAGCCCCACAGGGGCTGGAGAGAGAGCGTCTCTCAACCCCTCAGCTGATGGCCACCATGGAGGACCCCGCTATCCTGATGTTGCGGGATGCGGATCGTCTACACGTTCCCTACTTCAACGTTGAACGTTGAAGTAGGGCGCTATTCCCATCCCCGCGTGGGGTTAGCAACTTCGACGTCTCGCCGCCTAACGTCGAAGTTAACTTCGAAATAGTGCCCAACACGTGTAGCCGTGACGGGCGCTATTTCGAAGTTGGAGCCGCTACTTCGAAGTAGCGTGCACGTGTAGACGTGGCTTGTGAGGAAAAAGAGCTGTGGATATCTGTCACTGATATAGGGGGCTGAACATATAAGCTTGCTTTGTGTAAAACTTTGTGCAAAGTAAGATGCATTTACCTGGGGCTTTGGATCCCTTTGGGGCTGTGCACCTGGGTGATGTATCAAGCCTTCAAAATTACCAATTTTTTTTTCTTGTTTGTCAGTGTGGCACCAATGCAAGGCATCAGAGTGACGTCCCTATAGAGTTAGCTCCCTATTGAGCTGAAGAATAGGTACAGCACAGCCCATGGCAGCGCAGGCTTCATAACATTACCCTGACAGTGTGCCTTAACTCTGAGATACACTGGCAGTGTTACATTTCTCACACAATTTCTCATGAGTTTCCATTGCAGCAGAAGGGGGGAAATTTTTAATTAAAACTGCAGATGACAACATATACAATGTCTGTCCCCTAACTTGAGTCTAAAATTCCCCTTTTAAGCAGAACTTGTCCCAAGGGAATAATTCAGAACAAGAGAACTACATTCTAATCATAAAAATAATATCCGACAAGGAAAGTTATTGACTCATTTAAGTACGAAATCCTGGAAGTAGAGGTTCATATTGGTTGATTTTGCAGATGTGACAACCTGTAATTTCAGGATTCCTAATGAACCCCAGGAAGCATTCACAAACTTCTTGTGGGAAATGGAGGCTTCATCAACTTCATGAATACACGTTTTCACTGTAACAAAAGTACTGATTGGCACTTTAATTATAGCTCTCACTTTCTATCTAGCTCTATATCTGATTAGACAGAGTTATGTCAGCTCGTTGGCCACAGACTGCATGTCTATGTGAAAGGTCAGTAGGGAGCTTCATATCCTTTCCTTGAGCCATTCTCTAACTAAAACAGACAAGAAGGGAATGTCAATACTTTGTCTAACTAGAATGCTAAGGGAAGAATCACAAAATCATAGAATCATAGGTCCGGAAGGGACCTCAGGAGGTCATCAAGTCCAGTCCCCTGCCTAAAGCAGGATCAACCCTAACTAAATTATCTCAGCCACAGCTTTGTCAAACCAAGATTTAAAAATCTCTAGGGATGGAGATTCCACCACCTCTCTCAGTAGCACACTCCAGTGCCTCACCATCCTCCTGGTGAAATAGTTTTTCCTAATATCCAACCTGCATCTTCCACTCTGTAACTTGAGACCGTTGCTCCTTGTTCTGACATTTGTCACCACTGAGAACAGCTTATCTCCATCCTCTTTAGAGTCCCCCTTCAGGAAGTTGAAGGCTACTATTAAACCACCCTTCACTCCTCTGCAAACTAAATTAGCTCAAATCCCTCAGCCTTTCCTCGTAGGTCATGTACTCTAACCCATAATCATTTTTGCATCCCTCCGCTGGACCCCATACAATTCATCCACATTCTTTCTATTAACCAGTGCAGAATAGAGGGGCCTCAGCAGTGATGAACAGAGGAGAACAATAATTTCTCTAGTTCTGCTAGAAATACCCCTTCTAATGCACTCCATTGTGTCTTTAGCCTTCTAGGATGCAAGACACACTCTGGACTCAGATCCAGCCTCTTATCCACTGTAATCCACAGGACATTTGCTGGTGCACTGCTACTTAGCCGGTCAGTAACTATGCTTGGGATTCTTCTGTCTCAAGTGCAGGACTCTGCACTTGTTTTTGTACCTTTTCAGATTTATTTTGGCCCAATCCTCCAATGTATCTAGCTTACTCCTGACCCTATCCCTACCATCCAAAGTATGTACCTGTCTCTCTAACTTAGTGTCATGTGCAAATTTACTGAGGCTACAATCTTGTCCAGGTCATTAATAAAGACGTTGAACAATATTGGCCCTAGAACTGATGCTTAGGGCGCTTCAGCTGAAAGTGACCGCCAACCATACATACAGCCATTGATCACTACTCATCGGGTCCAATCGTCTAGCCAGTTTTCTGTCCATCATAGAATCATAGAACACTAGGACTGGAAGGGACCTCGAGAGGCCATTGAGTCCAGCCCCCTGGCCCAATGGCAGGACCAAGTACTATCTAAACCATCCCTGATAGACGTCTATCTAACCTGTTCTTAAATATCTCCAGCCATGGAGATTCCACAACCTCCCTTGGCAATTTATTCCACTGTTTGACCGCCCTGACAGTTAGGAACTTTTTCCTAATGTCCAGCCTAAACCTCCCTTTCTGCAGTTTAAGCCCATTGCCTCTTGTTCTATCCTCAGAGGCCAAGAAGAACAAGTTTTCTCCTTCCTCCTTATGACTCCCTTTTAGATACCTGAAAACCACTATCATGTCTCCCCTCAATCTTCTCTTTTCCAAAGTAAACAAGCCCAATTCTTTCAATCTTTTTTTCACAGGTCACATTCTCTAGACCTTTAATCATTCTTGTCGCTCTTCTCTGAACCCTCTCTAGTTTCTCCACATATTTTTTGAACTGCGGTGCCCAGAACTGGACACAATACTCCAGCTGAGGCTTAACCAGTGCAGAGTACAGCGGAAGAATGACTTCTGCTGTCTTGTTCACAACACACCTGTTAATGCATCCCAGAATCATGTTTGCCTTTTTTGCAACAGCATCACACTGTTGACTCATATTTAGCTTGTGGTCCACTATAATCCCTAGATCCCTTTCTGCTGTAGTCGTTCCTAGACAGTCCATTTATCCAATCCATACTTCCCTAACTTGCAGGCAAGAATATAGTGAGATACTGTACCAAAAGCTTTGTAAAGTCAAGGTATCCAGCTTCCATTGATTTTCACATGTCCACAGTGCCAGTTACCTCATCATAGAAGCTAATCAGATTTGTGAGTCATGATTGGCCGTGGTGAATCCATGTTGAATATTTCTGATCACTTTCCCCTCTTCCAAATGCTTCAAGGACGCCCTCCATGGTTTTTTCTGGAGACTGAGGTAAGGCTGACCAGCCTACAGGTACCTGCCTTTTCCTTCTTTCCTTTTTAAAAGATGGATACTATATTTACCTTTTTCCAATCATCCAGGACATCTCCCTTACTGCATGAGTTTTTCAAAGACAATGGACAAAAGCTCTGCAATGAGAGTTGCCAGTTTCCTCAGTATCCTTGGATGCATTTCTAAATAGCTTTTCTAAATACTTCTGAACCTGTTCTTTTCCCGCTGAAGGCTACTCACTTCCTTCCCATAGTACACTCATCCCTCGCTATATGAGTACAGTTCGGTCCCAAATTTCAGCTTTTAGGCAAAAACTCATAAGAGCGGCACTAAATTCCCATTAAAATACATGTATAAGTCTCCACTTCATTCCAAGGGCTTGTAACATGACATAAACCAATTGAGTTTAGGTACTTTTCTGATATACTTGAATAGTTTGGCACCAGAAGTAGGATATAGTGTATGTACATAGAGCAGAGATCCCCAACCTGTGGGTCAGGACCCCAACATGGGTCCCATTAGATTTATTAAGGGTCACCAGCTGAGCTGTTCTGAACTGCATGTGGCTGTTAAAGAAACCACTTGCAGTTTCTTAACACTGCTGCTTCAGGCAGATATATATCAGTAGAGACAGCTGCCACCTCCAGCAGCTCTCTCTTTCAAAAGAGATAGCAATTATCCTATGCCTAGGTACTGGAACCTTGAGTTAATGTCTGGGAGCAGGAGGGCTGGGGGAGCTGCCCAGCCTAGCAGTCCTGGAGAAGAGGCTGTGGGAGGAGGAGGAGAGTCTAAAACTGAGGCCATTTGTGTCTGTGGTGGGGAGGAAATCTAAGGCTGGGGACAGTTTAGGGATATGGGTTGGGGGTCAAAGACTGGGAGAATTTTGGGTCTGCAGAGGGAGTGCAAGGCTGGGGGCTATTTGAGGCTACTGGGGGGGATAAAGCTGGGGGCAGTTTGGGGCTGCTGGGGGGTTAAGTCTGGGAGCAGTTTGGAACCATGGGGGGGTTCAAATCTGACACAGGGTGAGGTCTGTGGAGCAGGTAGGGGGGACTAATTCAGTAAACCCTTGAGTTACTCAGGGTTTTTTCGTTCAACCCCTTCATAACTTTAATTTTCCTGCGAGGGGAGAGGAGCCAGGAACCACCAAGGCTGGTCAGTTTCCTGGTTCCCAGATGGGAGGAGCTGGGAACCAGGGGCAGGCTGGTTCCAGTTTCCCCATGGCTTGCGGACTGGGAAACTGATCAGCTCGTGGCTGGTCAGTTTCATGTTCCTGTCGGTGCAGGGGAGGGAACCAGGCTAGGAGCCTTCTCCTTCTCTTCCCCTAGCCTGGGCTGTCAGACAGCTGCATATCTGAGGGAAGAGAGGGAGAAGGTTCCAGCTGCGGTCTGCAGGTCTCTCCACCCCCTGCCAGGGACTCCACGGCTAGTTCTGCCAGATGGGTGCTGCCCAACCAGCTTCCAGCCCCGGGACTGCGGGTCTCCCCCTCCCCTGACCAGGGATGCTGTGGCTAGTTCTTATTAGTGGCAGAAGTTCACTCATCCAGTGAACATGGTGGTTGCATATGTCCCCCATTTTAATGAGTACTCACAACTAAAGTACTCGCTAAATGAGGGATGAGTGCACATTACTTAGTGCAGTAATCTGGGATCTTTGTCTGTGAAGACAGAAGCAAAAAAAGCATTGAGTACTTCAGCTTTCCCCACTTCATCCACCACAAGGTTACCTCCCTCATCCAGTAAGTGCTGCACACCCTCCCTGATTACCCACTTATTGTTGACATGCCTGTTACCCTTTCTTTCCTTGTTAGCTTCCTTCTTTCTTGTTACCCTTCACTTTCATTGCTAGCTGAAGTTCCAATTGTGCTATATCCTCCTGGGTTACTCCCCTGAATTCTTGAGCAATATGTATATATTTATTGTAATATATATATTAAAGCAGATTGGAATGGTTTGTTTCTGTGCCTTCCATAAGGCTTCTTTAAAATATTGCCAGTTCTCCTGGACTCCTTTCACCTTCATATTAGCTTCCTAAGGGATCCTGCCCATCAAGTCTCCAAGGGAGCCAGGTCAAACTGTGCTTGGCTTCTAGTCAGTTCCTTCAGTACTTGTACCAGGAGGTTATCCCCAACATTCTCCAAAAACTTCCTAACTTGCCTGTGTGCTGCTGTTTTGGACTCCCCTGCCTCTCCTTCCTGAAAAGTTTACACCTTTCCAGGACCATGCTCCATTTATGTCCATCATCCCACCAATTCTCTGTGATTCCGACCACCTCATACTTCATTGGCTGTGACAGGGCTTCTAGTTCTTCCTGTTTGTTTTCCAGATTTCTTGCATTTGTGTACAAACATCTTAGATAATTTGTTGATTGTCCTACCTTCAGTTTTCAAATGAGGAGTCCTTTTTTGCTCCCTCCTTCTTGTGTTTCTGCCAGGTACCTCACTTTCCCACTTAAATCAAGGCTTATGTCACCATCCACATTGAACCTAGCTTAAAGCTCTCCTCACCAGGTTTGCAAGCTTGTCTGAAAAGATGCTTTTCCCTCTCTTTGCTAGGTGGATCCCATCTCTTCCTAGTAATCCTTGTGCCCAAAATAGAATCCCATGGTCAAAGAAACCAAACCCCTCTCTCTGAGACCACTTGCTCAAACATGAATTTAGTTCTGCAATTCAATGATCCCTTCCTGGACCCTATCCTTCAACAGGGAGGATGGATGAGAACACCACTTGCACTCCATATTCCTTGATCCTCTTTCCCATTGCTACATTATCAGTTGTGACCTTCTCAAGGTCATTCTTGGCTGTTATCATTACATATTTGCATTTTTCTTCCTTGTTATGTATTACCTTCACAGGTTTCCACTTGCTGTGCCTGCAGTAGTTAATGCTGCCTTCTATCGAGGAAGTCTTCATCCTCTCTGATGGACCAGAAGGTTGATATTTGTTCCTCAAGTCCTCTAATCTTTTCTTCCAAGAGGGTGACCAACTTTCACTTGGTACAAATGAAATCCCTTCTCTCTTCCCGGAAGAAGACAAAGATGGCATACTGTACAGATAATAACATCTGACTTATCCCTATCCATTTTCTCTTTCTTCAGAGATAATTCCCTCTGACGATTTTATTGACCCGTTGGAGAGCAGAAGAGAAATATACTACAATTAAAAAAGGCCAAACAGCATGGGGCTCTCTCAAGGTGAACTCCTGGCCAAAGTCTCTTTTTGGCTGCTTCACTGTTTGCTGCTCACAGAGTTCGCTGAGGCTGCCTTTTTATAAGGCTACTGGCTTTTTATAAGGTATGCTGCTAGAAATCAGACAGAGTAACATCTGATCTGTATTACAGATGTGTGCCTTAGGTTCCAGAATGTTATAAACCATCTTGTTTGCCTTTTTCATTAACTTAAATATAGGTATGTATTTTACATTTTTTTTTTAATCTGAGCACATTCCCTTTTCACAGTTGATGATCAATAGCTTTTATTACTGTTAGTAAAGTTATTCTGCTGGGTTACTGCTGATACCAGTACTCTGTTTTCTGTTAGCGCATATAAGAGCAATGTGGTGAAAGATTCAAAATCTGTACGTGATTTATAAGGTAATGGTTGTGCTGTCTGACCCATTTTTCATTTTCATATTTCAGTTATTATGCTAATATAAACAATTACAGATTAACTTCCACCTATAGGTGTAATACATAGCCAGAGAAAGAAAGATAATGCCACTTAGAAAGCAGAACCCATATGAATATGCAAATTATAACAAACACTTCAGCAAAGTATCTGTTTGTCAGAGGCAATTGGCTCACTTCTTGTCAAAAATGAAGACGCCCCTTCCTCCCGCCATTCATCCAGATCATTCTAGAAATGTCTTGTGAAGCAAGTAACAGCTTTATGTTATATGTTATTTGTGTTATGGCAATGCCCAGAGTCCTATCAAACTAGATACAGTTCTTCCATAATTTAAAAAAAAAAAATGTGCTTGCCTGTGTGAGTTTATGTCTGAGCACCACACACACACATATCCTAGTGCATATGTAGTGTGCCATTAACTTTGTTGAGTTTCTCTGAATGTGGTCCCCAAAGTCTGCATGTAGACTCAGTGAATTGATTGGGACTGCATATGACTACAGAGGTGTGATCTGTGGAGTTTATTACAGGTTTGGGACCCAGATCTGTGACATAGTACTACAGGTAAATGAGACAGGAAAGATGGATGACGTTAAATGATGAGGAAAGAACTAAGCAAGTTTAATCTCACACATCAAACAAAGGTCTCAGTTCTCCATCTACACAGCAAATGACAATTAAAAAAACAAAAAATGGAGTTCTGTCATCACTGCAGAACTCAGTCTTACATCAGAATTCTGAATAGTAACAGAGAGGAAGCTGTACTAGTCTATACACTATCAAAACAAAAAGCAGTCAAGTAGCACTTTAAAGACTAGCAAAATAGTTTATTAGGTGAGCTTTTGTGGGACAGACCCAAGAAGTGGGTCTGTCACACGAAAGCTCACCTAATAAACTATTTTGCTAGTCTTTAAAGTGCTACTTGACTGCTTGTTGTTCAGAATTCTGAAGTGGAAGAAAAGTAAAAGGTTACATGGGTGCAAAATGAAACTTTCACAGTTCTTAGGTGTTCACAAGTCCACACAGGAGCAACATTCCCCATCACAATTGATTTTAATAAGAGGAAGGACAAAATACAAAATTAAATATTGTGCTTGTTTTTAACCCCTAAGCAGATTAAACAGGAAAACCTGGCTTTTATAATGATGTGAAAATACCTGTATGAATTATATGAAAGTTTCCAACAGCAAGTGTCATGTGTGTCGTATGGAAGAAAGAGAGGAAGCAGTTGTGGAATGGTTTAGCATTCTGCACTTGGCTTGCCCACTTTTGAATGTCTATTCTAAGTGAATACTCTAAGAGGTGCAGCTGGCATTGTTACTGATTGAAGAGCTTGGTTTATTGCACTGAGTGCCTTACTTCCCTGGAAATTTATCTCAAAGCTTCCTACACAATTTACCCATCACCCAAGTGCTTTCTTTTTTTTTTTGTGTGTTCTTTAAGGCTACTTCTTCACTAGCACACTACATTGAAGTAGCTGATTTCAACTTAAGAACATCGAAATAGGCTACTTTGATGCGTATTGTCTACACACCCTCCAGGGTTGGTGCCATAGACATTCATTGTCGATATAGAGATGGAGAAAGTCAAAAGGAGATGCCTCGGAAGGAAATGCGGAGCGTCCACACACACAAGCGCTCCCCGTTGAAATAAGGGGCCAGCAAAGCCCCAAGCCGCTCCCTTAAAGGACCCCTCCCAGACACACTCGGCCTGCACAACACAAGATCCACAGAATCGACAACCGGTTGCAGACCCCGTGCACATAGCATGGACCCCCAGCTGCAGCAGCAGCAGGAGCAGCAGCCAGAAGCCCTGGGCTAAGGGCTGCTGCATGCGGCTACCATAAAGCCCCGCACGGGCTGGACAGAGCGTCTCTCAACTCCTCAGCTGATGGCCGCCATGGAGGACCCTGTTATTTCGACTCAGAGGGACTTGGATTGTCTACACATGCCCTACTTCGATGTTGAACGTTGAAGTAGGGTGCTATTCCCATCTTCGGATAGGAACAGTGATTTCGATGTGTCACCGCCTAACATTGATTTCAACGTCAAAATAGCACATGGTGCACGTAGACGTGATGCATACTATTTCGACATTTTGCTAACTACTTTGAAGTAGCCAGCTAGTGTAAATGTACCCTAAGTGGAATAAAAGTTTTAATAAAACTGGGATCAAGACAGACAACATTTTATATCATCAATAAATAAAAGCAATACTGTCTAATCAGGTATATTTACAGGACTGTTCTTGAAAATTAGATCAATAACTCCCACAATCATATAGACATTAGAAGATATTGCATAGCTAATCATCATAGCTATATGCCTCATACACAGGACTGGAAATTTGAGATGAAGGTGAAGAAAATTCTCTTCAGAGTCAGAAATATTTTACTTTGTAGTTTTCTCTTAGAGTCACTTAAAGAACTCCTTATTTGACAAGAGAATGGATTGGATGATCTCAATGATTTTTCCATGCCTAATATCTTGTGTCTCACTGTTCCCTTTTGAAGAAAGAAGACGTATTGGATTCTGGTGAGGAGAAGAAGTCTCTTCCTGGGGACAATCTACCTTATTCTAAAAACATTCTTAGTTTCAGCTACAGAAGAAACAGATCACACAGAACAACACCAATTTGTACGTATGTGAAAATTCCCTATTATGCATCTCACAGAGGTAGTGGCAACTAAAGATACGGTAGGAAAACACAGCTTCTGTAAATAGGCCCCATGCAACAAAAGCACAGTATTTCAAGATTCTGTTGTCTGCTACTCCGTACTGGACCTACAGAACATTCAATGAGCAACTTGCAGTGTTTGCTGTGACTTTTGAGTATTCTCTGTGGAGTTTTGAGTTATGTTTGTACGGTTCTTGGCACAATGCTGTCCTGATCTGGGACTGGGACCATAATAACAGTAATAATGCTTTCTCGAGCTGATTCACCACACTGTACCTTTCTTTATGGCTAACTGGGGAGGGAGTTGTGAAACTTCATTCTATTGTAATATTAGGCCATAATATGGTAAAAATCAACATCCACTAATGCATCGTTAGGTTGTGCCTGCTAAGCCCTGCTCAGCTTGACTTTTTATTTTCTGCTTTGGTACAATAAGATTTCCCGTTGTAGGTTATAGGAAATACCAGTGACAATTCACTTAGTGATGTGAGATTAGATTTGCCTTGTAGATCCATACAGCAATCTAAAGAGACAGCCAATGTAACCTTGTCTCCAATGTAACCTTATCATACTTCCCCTATATAAAACTATGGTACGCCCACATCTCGAGTACTGCGTGCAGATGTGGTCTCCTCACCTCAAAAAAGATATATTGGCATTAGAAAAGGTTCAGAAAAGGGCGACTAAGATGATTAGGGGCTTGGAAAGGGTCCCATATGGGGAGAGGCTAGAGAGACTGGGACTTTTCAGTTTGGAAAAAAGGCGATTGAGGGGCGATATGATAGAGGTATATAAAATCATGAATGGTGTGGAGAAAGTGAATATAGAAAAATTATTTACCTTTTCCCATAATACAAGAACTAGGGGACACCAAATGAAATTGATGGGTAGTAGGTTCAAAACTAATAAAAGGAAATTTTTCTTCACACAGCGCACAGTCAACCTGTGGAACTCCTTGCCCGAGGAGGCTGTGAAGGCCAGGACTCTATTAGGGTTTAAAAAAGAGCTTGATAAATTTTTGCAGGTCAGGTCCATAAATGGCTATTAGCCAGGGATAAAGTATGGTGCCCTAGCCTTCATAACAAGGGCAGGAGATGGATGGCAGGAGATAAATCACTTGTCTTCTGTTCTCCTTCTCTGGGGCACCTGGCATTGGCCGCCGTCGGCAGATGGGATGCTGGGCTTGATGGACCTTTGGTCTGACCCAGTATGGCCATTCTTATGTTCTTATGTTATGTTCTTATGTCTCCTGATTATTTATTTATTTATTTAGTTCATGCTCTGTTTGTTCATAAATGCATTTCACAATTCTCTTCATGGGGGAATTAATTTTATTTTTTTCACCAGGAGAAAAAAGGCTTTCTGATGAAAGTGAAAAATCTCTGTACTATAAAGCCCTTATTTTCCAGTGTAAACTTCAAAATGGAAATCCATTAATTAATCTGAGTGGGATCAATGTACCAGGTGCTATAACATTATCAAAAGCTGCACTCTATGGCTACACCTGCAAGGCAGCCTACACTTGAAATAAGATATGCAGTTTGTGCTACACAAATTGCAAGGCATATTTTGAGTGTAGTTGAAAATAGGCTATTTTGGCATTTGGTGCTATCTAAAGAGTGCCAAATGTCAAAATAATGCACTATTTTGAGGTATCCCTTACTTTTTCTGCAACAAGGAGTGCAGAGGTGCCAAAATAGCATGCCCATTATTCTGAAAACTGTTTCGAAATGACAGGTGCATGCCAAAGACAGGGAGTAGCTATTGTGCTATGGAGCTCTAGCCTGCGAGAGCTGAGAGGTAGCAATGATACAGTCATGTTTTACCTGAGGGTAAGATAGGAATACAGAAAATTCAGATATTGCTCCTCTTCTCATTTTCTTGTATTTGCTGTTTTTTTTTCTGCTGACCAGGTTTGCAGATGTAGCCGTAGAGTGCAGCTTTACAGGACCAGGAGTTATATTGAAAAGTCACAGTGTAACAAGATACATATTAGTGTATATGAAGAAAGAATTTACAACACTTTTCTTGACAAAGAATTATTTCTTTTAATAGTTTGTAATAGAAGGAGCAGAACAATATAAATGTATTAGTAGCATTTGCCTTTCCCCAGATAATGAATTCAGTAAATCAGAACTCCCTTCCACAATCACTTTTAATTTATTTTCCTTTTCGTGTCCATGCCATAGATGATTGTTTTCTAATCCCTTTGCAAAATTAATTTGAAATGATAAGACTATTTCAATGATTTTTAACTAATTTTACCTAAAAATCTTTTGGGGGACTATTTGTTTTTAAAAAAGCATTTATAAATATATTGCTAAAACCCATTAAATGAACCACAGACTTATTTGTCAGTGAAAACCAAAAGCTCTAGATCATCAGTGTATAATGATTAATTTGTAATTATTCTGGATAGTTGTTATTAGGAGTCATTTTACTTGTGCTGTATTATATGAAGATAGCTGAATCCTTTGCCTGACACACTAGCCATATGTACCTGAAAAGTCTCTTATCTTTAGCCCCACTCATTATTGTTACAGCTTTTGGTGTTCCTTAATGTTTCTTGGCTAACCAAGTTTATTGCATCACACATTGTCTTTCAGATTAAGGGTACCACTTGCAAAAGCATGAAAAGGCTAGATTCACAAAGGAAATTAGGTATAAAGAAACACACCTAATTTTTCAGTGCCTCAATAATCACTGGAATTTTCAAAGCCTGTCTTAGGCAACTAAGCTACATATATCATGAATGGCACATAGGAATGGGATCTACAGAAGCCAACATATTAGACAGCACTTCACCTCATTCAGCCAATGGGGGATGCCAAGGTGAAGAATGTCCTAAATCTCATACCTATCAAAGAGTTCAAAATCTAGATCCTGCTGGAGGGACATATCTATCTCTGCTTAGGATTCACAGAGACAGACCTTTTCTTGGCATTAGGTACTTACGCTGTTTTTGCAAGAAGTGGAGGAACATCAGTTGTTGGAGCAAGGGAAATGGATTTTGGATCTCCCACTCACAGGTGGGTGCTCCACTTATCAGGCTACAGAGTTTTTCTCATGTTCCCTTATTTGTGCTCTTTCTCTGGCCTAATGACTCTTCCATAATTTATTCACAGAGGAGAGTCTGAGGAAGGACTTAAGTCAACATATTCTACAGACCAATGGTAAGGCTATACTTAGTGGTTACTTACATCCTGTATCCCCTTTAGGTAGAGTTGGGACTTTTCTTAAGTACTAGGTTTAAAGTTATGAGAGAGCTGGTTATAATCATTCCCGGTCTTCCAAGTTGTACTGATTGAACTCACCAGTAGGAGCCAGATCCACTCGGTGCACTTACTGGACTGTGTACCACATTTGAGTAAGGCAAAGAAACACTTATCTTTTTCTGTGTTCTCTGAATTATTGTGAGGTTTAGATGTCTGGACAGACAGAGTGAGGGTTAGTGCATATGTACAGAAGCAGAGCAATATGCACCAAAGGAACTTCTACTGTGGAAGTTCAGGTGCTGACTGATTTCAAGTCCCTGTGAGCCAGCAGTGAAAAAATTATTTGTAATCCTACTGAAAAATTGTTCTATAAACAACACAAGAATTTTGCTCTTGGCGCTATAGTTATACTCTGCTGGTCCTAGACTGTTAGAGAATATGGTAGGTAAGGTAATACTTTTACTGGAACCAGCTTCTGTTAGGCTGTGTCTACGCTACAGGGCACTTTTGAAAGGCAAGCTTCTGGAAGGCACTTTTCAAAAGACCAGTGTCCACACACCCCAGGAGCCCTTTGAAAAGAACAAGTCAGGAAACACCACAGATGTGGTCGTATGGCAGACAAGCACTTCCAGTCTCCACAGCCTGCTGCTTCCTTAAAGGGCCCCACCCAAACAGCCCCGGCCTGCACACGATGACAGCCACTGTGGCAGAGACAGCAGTGCAGAACCTGTGCCTGGAGATACCACAGGATCCCAGAGGCATACATGGATGCCATCCAGCTCCCTCATGGGGATGCCAGTGGCGATGTGGTCAGGCTGCTGGTCACAAAAATCGCCACAGCCCTCCTCCTCCTCTGGAGGTCAACCCTTCCCACCCCCATCCTGCATGCCCTCGCCACAGAGACAGTATGAGATGTGGATGAGGGAGGCCCTCAGTGCGGCCTTTGCTGAGGGGCCCCAATGACTCTTTCCCCAGCACCCTCCACCACGGCCCCCCACACATGCCCCACCGCTGCCCCCATATGTGCGTCCCTCACCAACTGCCCCCCACATGCACACATTCCCCCTCCTCCATCCATCACATGGGACATGGGGGTATTAGCAAAGAAACATGTTAAAACTTAAGAAGAACTGGCTTCAACTAATGATACAAATGGAGGTCCTATATACAGGGATGAATGAGGGGAACTATATATTTAGTGTGGGAGGAGGATGGTACCAGCAGAACCTGGAGGAGGTGGGCCTTAGTCCTTCATGGAGCTTGGGGGCTGTGACCCACAGCGACTGTGGGAGAGCCATACTGCCTCTGGTCCAGGGGCCCTGGTGGGTCTGGTATGGGGCTGGAATCACAGAAAGGTAGGGGTATGCTGTGGGTACAGCAACCAGAGCTTGGGCAATGGGGGTGAGTGGGGTGTGGGGAGCAGTGAAGTATGGCCCACCCTGGCCAGGAGAAGCTGTGCCAGCTCCACCAGGGTAGCTGGTGGGACATTGGGTGGTAGGAGGGAGGCGAGGTTGGGGGTGGCAAGGGTTCTGGCAGGAAAGGCAGTGTGGTATGTGGCATGGGATGTGTCACAGAAATGGCAAGGGAAATGGCAGGGGAGGTGGCATGGAAGGTGGCGGGGGAAGCAATGAGGGAGGCAGCAGGTGGTGGGGCTGGCACCTGCTGACAGTCTGGATGAGGACCCATAAGGCTCTGATGACCTCTCCACAGGCTGCATGCTGCCACCCCATGTCCTCCCCATATGAGGTCAAGCCATGGCCAGAGCACAACTGTCTGTTCCCATATCACCACCATCTGGGGGTGGCCTCCTCCTCATTGTCCTTTTGGCAGTGGCAGCAGAATAGCTGCTGTTCACAGGCCTGCCTGGGCTCACCTGTCCCTTGCTCACTAGTGCTGTAGAGACAAGTGGGGAGAAGAAGACACGTCAGACCCTTGCTGTGGACCCAGGGGCCATGCCCCACCCCCTGGTCAGCCCCCCCCCCAGCTGGTGCCTGGTGGGCCTTGGGCACAAGTATGTCCATCCCCCCTCCCAGGCCCCCTTCCTGGGCTTGTAGGTTGTGGTGCTGTCCACAGAGTGCTGAGTGCCATGTGCAGGCTGCCCTGTGAACAGCCTGCTGCGCCTGGGCAGAATATGTCAGGCTGGGACAGGCGGCTGAGTGGCTGGGCTAATACCAGCTATGATGGGTGACACCCTCTCCCCCCGCCAGGGGTGTCTGATTCACCAGTCACATACCTGATGGTCTCTTGAGGACTTTCGGAGTGGACGAGGTGGAAGAGACCATGCCCCCCTCCCTGTCTGAGGACGAGTCCTGCTCCTGCCGTGGTCCATGTCTGAGGAGCCTGCCTGCTCGCCCAGCACAAGCTGTGCCTCTGTCTCTGGTGCTGCTGTATCCACCATGGCTTGGCAGTGTCCCTCAGGCCCCAGCAGCTGGGTGAGGGCTTTGTAGTGAGGGCAGCCAGTGTGTGCTGTCCCTGAGTAGCCAGAGGCATCCTGGGCCTGGGCACATGCCTTGTGCAGCTCTTTAACTTTCAACCATACTTTGTTGGCAGAGCTGGGGAGAGTGGCCCCAAGTCCTGAGACCTGCCAATAGCCAGACAAAGGCTGCAGTATTCCTGCACCAGCCAGTGGTGTGGTCGAGCATTTCTTCCTCTCCCCATAGCCTCAACAAGTCTTTTACTGCCCCCTCTCTCCAGGAGGGGTCCATTTTTTTTTGACTCATGGCTGCCCTCCAGGACTCCCTTGGGTGGGTTGGAGGGGAGCCCCTGGGGGGCCATGGGGTTCTTGGGGTGTTGCCATGAGGCTGGTGGGGTGCCTCGCTGCCCTCGCTGTGAGGCCGTGCTGCTGCAGGCTCATTCAATACCTGTAGCCAGCACGCTCTCAGCTTCCTTCGTGGGGCTTCTGGGCTGAAGCCTCTTTAAAAGTAGCCAGACTCGCTGCCCATAGATCTCATCATGTGCTGTCAAAAGCATCTCCTCACGCTAGCTGGCCAGTGCCATGGAGGACCACTGTTTTGAAAGAGTGGTCTGCAGAGCATCTACACTGACCCTCTTTTGAAAGAGGGTTTGAAAAGGAGGGGCTCTTTCTGAGACCAAAAGAGACAGAGGTTTTGAAAGCCACACTGAACTCTTTCAAAAAGAATTTTGGAAGAAATCTTTGTGTGTGTGGACGCATCACAGACTCTTTTGAAAGAGGCCCTCCTTTAGTTTCACTTTGGAAAAGGCTTGCTAGGGTAGAAACGGACCTAGTGATTTCTGTTAAGCTGGTCTGGGGGCACAGTGTTCTGGTGAAAGACAGAGCAAAGGAGGCAATAAGGTCCACAACTACTTAGTGAAAGCACTAAGAGGGTGTAATGGTACAGCCTCAGAGCATGGCCTTAGAGCTAAAGGTAACATGGAGAGAGATGCAACAGCAGGAGCAAAGATGCCCCCAACCCAGAAAATCCTAGAACTAGTCACATGAGTCAGCAGAGCGGCAACTGCAGAAATACCAAGGATTTTCCAAGATGATTGAATGAAAAGCTTTTTTTTATTATGTGAAAACATTAATTACATTGTTGACTTTTTTGTGAAAAATATTTGTTTTAATTTTTTTTATCAGAAACAGTACTGAAAATTTTCCCTTACCCTACACATAGATTTTGGTAAAGGGAAATTTTTAACATTTTAAAATAACGTTTTAAATTTTATTTAAAATATATCTTCAAACGATTATTTTTAAAATGAAAAAGAAGTGTTTCCATTTTAACCATTTTGAAGACAAATCAACAGTTTGTGTTTGGAAAACAAACAAGCAACAAAAATACGTCAAGAGGTTTGAATAAGCACAAACTCCTCATAATACCTTGAGGATCTAGAGTCCACTACAGGGCAGTGACCAGCCTCCTTTCTCTTTTCTCAATTTCTTATCTCAGGTAGTTTCCAAAACACATAGAAGGCAGTTCTCTAGGAGATTATTTCCTTTTTTTTTTTTTCCTGTAATACTACTTTGGATACTAGAGTTTAGTTCTTCTCTTGTCATCTGTCAGGTATTTGCACAGGCCAAGCCCAATATGCTCATACAACCTGTATATTCTGCACAAGGTCCTCCACTCTCCATACTGAATATACCCTGCCTATCCTCTACCAACTTCACAAACCCCTACCTTGAGGTGAGACACTTCATTCCTCAGTTTCCCATTATCAAGCCTGCAAAATCCATATCCTAATATCCTTTCTTCTCCTAGTGAAAAAGAGACAACTTTCTCCAACATCCAGGTATCTAAACTACAAAGTTGATGCTCTCCACCTGTGTATATCTCAGTGTGCACTTGGTTAAAGCACATTTCTGGTGTGCAGTGATAAATCCTCCAGTAGCCATGGCATGCCTATTCTTTTTTATCTGTTTTCCCCATTCCCTAATATCATCAAAGAACACCCTCACACCATCCATTTCCACAAGCAGCTGTTGTACTGTTTTTTGGAATATTTTGAGGGATGAAAATGTGCCAGATGGCAATGATAGTAGGCAATTGAGCTGCCAAACAATGAAGAAAATGAACATAATTTTGCACTCTTCTTTTCCAGTGGGTTCTATTAAATATGATGTATATATAGAAATTAGGAAAGGGAGGAAAAATAATCTCTGGAGGTATCATGCTGCCTTAACAGATGAAAATAGGGCAATTTGCGAACAGTGTGTGGTAAATTATACATACAAGCCCCTGAGTTGCACTCATGCAATGTTCAATGCATAAGAAAAAGTGGGGGAAAACATATGCATGTACAAATCTGGGTTTGTGTGCATATGCTCATATGCCCACAAAATGGGATAAAACATTCAAAATCTGGGCCAATCTTCATAACACACATTATTTGGATATATCTACTCTCAATTTAAGGTATCTCTCAAAAATAAGTAGTCAATTAAAACACTTTATTTTGATCTTTTTTAAAAAAAGGTGGAAAAATACAATTCCTTCTGGGGTTCCCTGGCATGAACTGAATGCAGGGTTAAATTAAGGCATAGAGATCATGGCATAGAGATTACGGTCTTTGCCTATGGCCTTAAATCCTGTCATTATGTGACATAATCATAACCTGAGCTTTTATTTATATGTCTAGCTCTCATGTTTATGAAGAAAACCTTGAAAATATGAACTGACTGTACTACAGGGTTGCCTGAATCTGCAGACAGCTTGAAACAAAAGTCTAGAAAAATGAAAGTTACCCCATGATTCTTAACTCAGGAAAATTTTGCTTTGGAAGATTCCCAGCAATACTTCCCAGACACAAGATTGTGAAGAGCACCTTTAAAGTGTCCATCACTTTATAGCTTTTCTACGGGGGTGTCAGCAAAAGCTTTCCCACACTGATTCCTGTGCTTAGGTAGATGGGAGCAAAATCATTTTTCCCCTGGCATCAACCACAACATCCCTAATCAGGGAGCAAAAATTCCAGAGCTAGTGGAAGTTGAATCTGAAGAGGAAAGTGTGTTGATTGTTTTCCCATCTGCCCATCATGCAGTTCCTGTCTGGAGGGCCTCTGATACTGCTGAAAAAAGCCATAAAAAAGCCCCATATGAGTTATACCGAGATTCCAATATTGTCTTAAGATAGCCCCGGGTAAATCTTTAGCCCACCACAACTTGCATTCCATTTGTGTATTTGTAAAAGACAGTAGAGAATCACATCCCTGAGCTTGGAAATTTTGCATGTATGGAAACATACTGAATGTGTTCACTAAATATGTTCCCATGAGCTGATGGGAATAAGGGGACTTTGAAATAGGCGGGGTCCTTTCGAAAAGGAGCCCCGTCAGGACGAGCCACGTGGCGGCAAGCCGCGTCAATTTCGAAGTGCTGCGGCCGCCCGCATGCTAATGAAGCGCTGAATATGTATTTCAGTGCTTCATTAGTAAACTTCGAAATGGCCATTTGCGTGGCCATTTCGAAGTTTAGGGCTCGTGTAGACGTAGCCTCTGGGTCCCTAGGTAGCTTTGTCCTCTGAATAGTAATAGAATCCTGTGTTTAGTTTTTGATTCACTTATGCTGATGTGAAGCATTCTCCACTTTGTGTGCAGATAATTTTATGGAGGCATCACTGTGATGCTTGCAGACTCCATGCCAGTGCCTCTAAAAAGTGTGTACTATTTGAAATATACGTGCTAGTTGTAGAAATGTACATGGGCTGGGCATGGCCCTCCCCTATAGGCATCCTTGTGCAAAGGCCTTGCAGACTATGTCACCTACCATTTTCATATGTGAAATTCTTTTTTCTCTTATATTTTATATTTAAATGTATTTTATTCAATACATTTGATTACTTCAGTCCTATGCATGTAATATAAGTTTAATCCCTTTGGAAGGGGTGTTCCTGACATACGACCCACTCCGAGAAGCTGCAAGACTTATTTCTGAACTATGTCAATGGTGGTAACAGAGGCTCAGGATCCTGTTTTTCAAATTTTTTTGGGTCCAGAGTAAAGAAAGAACTGGCTAGGGGAACTGCTGGGACCAAGTGTGACTAGGACTCTGAGGAAAAAGGGTGAAACATAGAGATAGAAGTAGAACCATTGCAGTCTGGACTCTTCTACCCTCAACAAGCTTACCTCTAAAATATGAATTTGAGTCCTCTTGTGAGTTCTGGAACATTGAACACTACGATCTCAATGCAGACTAAAAATATCGGAGTCTGTGGGTAGTTTGTACCTCCTGTAAATGAGAATTCATGTATTGTTGCTTTTGATTTGTATTATCCTGATCCATTTTCTTTTCCTCTGTCCCTTATCCTAAGTTCCACATATTTAAGAAACACTCATTTACTGATTTATGAATTTAAGAATGATGGTAACAATGTTATTTTTGTTAGCTCTGTTTGAGATTCCTCTGTAAGAAAGTGGAGGTTGAGTAATCCTTCTCAAAAGTTTGAACCTCTGAAATCTCTGAATTTGGAAGTGTTTTCCTGGGTGGACGAACCAGGTGCTTTCATAGGTCAAGCCAGGATCCAGAACAACTTAGAGGAAAAAGGGGAAGGCTTTATCTATGTGTCAGAGCTGGGTTATATATGATCTCTGGGAATTATTTTCATTTCTATATCTATATCTATATCTATATCTATATCTATATCTATAGATCTATAGATATAGATATAGATATATACACACTAGAGGATGGAATGATGGCAATTTCTGTGAACTAAGCAAACCTATGAATGGGGTTGCTAACATTATTTTGTTCATATTTTTTTCTGTTGTGTGTCCAAAGTTGTTCAAACTGATAAAATTCATATTAAATAGGTAGACTAATATGGATATGCCAGGGTGCATGATTTCCCCTTTAGTCTTATTAAAATAATGCACTTTATTACCACATGAATAGCTTAGTATTTTGGTTTTCAGTATTTCTAGCATGTTACATCTCAGAGACCATGTCTCCACTTACAAAAAACTTCGAAATGGCCATGATAATGGCCAAATCGAAGAATACTAATGAGGTGCTGAAATGAATATTCAGCAACTTATTAACATGCCAGCAGCCACAGACCTTTGACAGTGCTGGAGTTCACTCACCTGTGGCTTGTCTATGTGGGGGTTCTTTTCAAAAGGATGCTGACAACATCGAAATCCCCTTATTCCTATTAGCTGAGAGAAAGGAAAATGTGTGATTCTTTTTTGTAACTGGTATGCTTACTTTGATGAACAAGAGAATGTGTTAAAAATGAAAGTGCATGTGTTACAAAAAACTATGTGTTTTTTTTATTAAATGGTGTGGTGGCATTCATATCCTTTTGTTGACTTCAGCTGTCTTTCCATAGTCACAAGTATAATTAACTTTCCATTCTGACATAGTTCCAATTTTGTCATCACTGCAACAAATACTCAGGGGAATCATTCTACCTACAGTTTCTTCCGTCTCTCTCTTTAGTTTTACTACATAACTGGTTAATGTCTCAGTCAAAGGTATAGGTTTTTTCACATTTATGTTCCATTTTATATCTTGAAAACTTTCAGACACAGCAGTTTCAAATTTTGTTGTACTGTGTTTTGATTTATCAGAAGCAAGTAGTGTGTCTACATCTACAGCATTTATAAAGTCTACAAATCATGTTTCACCATTATTGCGAATCATTATAATTTAGCACAAGAGACCTGTTGTATAAAAACTCCACTCAGTCCAGTACAATGAAAAGGTAAGTTCTGTAACTAGTGATTGTTAATTTTAAATCCTGAAACTTTCTGTAAGCTTTGTTTTGTAGCAGGTGCTATGTCTATATGAAGTATTGTAAGTTAGTAAGAAATTGTTTATATATGCCATAAATCTGTAAGAAATGTTGGCTGTTACTTTGTAAAATAAATTACTTTCTGTGAAGTGATCTTTCTTTTGTGTGAGTGAATCAGTCCCTGAAGTCAGCTTGTCTGGACAATCACCTGCCAGCAGTATCTTGATGGCCAGAGAATAATAGAAGCTAAGCCCTGCAAAAGAATCCACCCAAACAGAGAGACAGAGAGAGAGACAGAAGCTCAATCAAGAAAAGATCAAAGTCCCATCTGCTGTTAGTTTTGCACAACCAATGACTTTTTGGATCTCAAAACTGTGAACATGAAACAATAGCCTACACTTTTCTGAAACATTTCCAATAACAGTGTATATTTTTTCAGATGAGGTGACTGCATCTGTATTCAGTATTCAAGATGTGGGCATATCATGGTTTTATATAGCGGCAATAAGATATTCTCTTTTTAAATGATCCCTAACTTTTTGTTTGCTTTTTTCACTATTGCTTCACATTGAATGGATGTTTTCAGAGTATTATCCACAATGATTCTAAAAATCTCTTTCCTGAGTGGTTGAAGCAAGTTTAATCCCCATGATTTTGTATGTACAGCTAGGATTAATTTTTTTCTAGTGTGCATTACTTTGCTTTTATCAGCACTAAATTTCATTTGCCATTTTGTTGCCCACTCACTTAGTTTTGTAAGATCTTTTTGAAGCTCTTCATGGTCTGCTTTGCTCTCAATGATCTTGAACAGTTTTGCCATCTGCAAATTTTGCCACCTCACCGATTACCCCTTTCTCCAGGTCACTTACAAAAAAGTTGAGTAGAATTGGTCCTACGTTCACTTCACCTACCCTTGCTTTATGTGTGTATCATTTTAGTAATACTGAAAAATGTAGATGAAAATCAGCAAAATCTGGCAACCGTATGCTTGGGAAATGGTAAACAACATGTCTTAATTTCAAAAAGGGGAATTACACAAAAATGAAGAGGTTAGTTAAACAGAAATTAAAAGGTACAGTGACTAGAGGAAAATCCCTTCAAGCTGCATAGAAATTTTTCAAGGACACCATAATAGAGGCCCAACTTATATGTATATCTCAAATTAAAAAAAACAAACAAAAAAACCATAATAAAAGACCTAAAAAAGAGCCACCATGGCTTAACAACCATGTAAAAGAAGCAATGAGAGATAAAAAGGCATCTTTAGAAAGTGGAAGTCCAATTCTAGTGAGGTAAATAAGAAGGAACATAAAAGCTGTGTCTACACGTGCACGCTACTTTGAAGTAGCGGCACTAACTTCGAAATAGCACCCGTCACGGCTACACGCGTCGGGCTCTATTTCGAAGTTAACTTCGCTGTTAGGTGGCGAGATGTCGAAGTCGCTAACCTCATGAGGGGATCGGAATAGCGCCCTACTTCGACGTTCAACGTCGAAGTAGGGACCGTGTAGACGATCCGCGTCCCGCAACGTCGAAATTGCCGGGTCCTCCATGGCGGCCATCAGCTGGGGGGTTGAGAGATGCTCTCTCTCCAGCCCCTGCGGGGCTCTATGGTCACCGTGGGCAGCAGCCCTTAGCCCAGGGCTTCTGGCTGCTGCTGCTGCAGCGGGGGATTCATGCTGCATGCACAGGGTCTGCAACTCGTTGTCGGCTCTGTGGATCTTGTGCTGTTTAGTGCAACTGTGTCTGGGAGGGGCCCTTTAAGGGAGCGGCTGGCTGTTGAGTCCGCCCTGTGACCCTGTCTGCAGCTGTGCCTGGCACCCTTATTTCGATGTGTGCTACTTTGGCGTGTAGACGTACCCTCGCAGCGCCTATTTCGATGTGGTGCCGCGCAACGTCGAAGTTGAACATCGACGTTGCCAGCCCTGGAGGATGTGTAGACGCTATTCATCGAAATAGCCTATTTCGATGTCGCCACATCTAAATAGGCTATTTCGATGTTGGCTTCACGTGCAGACGTAGCCAAACACTGCCAAATGAAGTATAAAACTGTAATAAGAAAAGCCAAAAAAGATTTTCAGGAACAGCTACCCAAAAACTCACAAAGTAATAGCAAAATGTTTTCTTAAATTACATTAGAAATGGGATGCCTGTTAAACTACCAGTGGGGCCCCAGACAATCAAGGTACAAAAGGAGCAATTAAGGATGATAAAACCATTGCAGAGGTACTAAATGATTTCTTTGCTTCAGTCTTCACGGCTGAGGATATTAGGGAGATTCTCAAACCTGAACCATCCTTTGAGGGTGATGACTCTGAGGAGCTGTCCTGGATTGAAGTGTCATTAGAGGTGGTTTTGGAACAAATAGAAAAACCTAACAGGAACAAATCACTGGGACCAGATGGTATTCACCTAAGGGTTCTGAAAGAACTCAAATGGGAAATTGCAGAATTATTAACTGTGATTTGTAACATATCCTTTAAATCAGCTTCTGTGTCCAAGGATTGTAAGACAGCCAATATAATCACAATATTTAAAAAGGGCTCTAGAGGCAGCCCTGGCAATTACAGACTGGTAAGTCTAACATCAGTACCAGGCAAATTAGTTGAAACAATAGTAAAGAATAAAATTGTCAGACATATAAGAGAACATAATTTGTTGGGCAAAAGTCAACGTGATTTCTGTAAAAGAAAATCATGTCTTACTAATCAATTAGAATTCTATTAAGAGGTTAACAAACACGTAGACAAGGGGAATCCAGTAGATAAAGTATACTTAGATTTCCAGAAAGACTTTGAAAAATTCCTTCACCAAGGGCTCTTGTGTAAATTAGGTTGTCATGGGATAAGGAGGAAGAGCTTTAATGGATTGAGAACTGTTTGAAAGACTGGAACAAAGGATAGGAATAAATGTAAACTTTCTGAATGGAGAAGGGTAATGAGCTGTGTTCCCCAAGGCTCAGTCCTAGAACCAATCTTGTTCAACTTATTCATCAGTGACCTAGTGAAAGAGGTAAGTAGTGAGGTGGTATAGTTTACAGACGATACTAAATTGTTCAAAATAGTCAAGATAAAAGCAGACTGTGAAGAACTTCAAAAGATCTCACCAAACTGAGTGATAGGGCAACAAAATGGCAAATCAAATTTAATGTGGATAAGTGTAAAGTAATGCAAATTCGAAAAAATAACCCCAAACATACATATAATATGATGAGGGCTAATTTAGCTATAACTAATCAAGAAAAAGATCTTGGTGTTATTGTGGGTAGTTCTCTGAAAACATCACCACAGTGTGAAGCAGCAGTCAAAAAAGCATATAGGATGTTAGGAATTACTTAAAAGGGAGTCGAAAATAAGACAAAGAATATTTTACTGCCCCTTTATAAAACTACGGTATGACCACATCTTGAATACTGAATACAGATGTGGTCTCTTCACCTCAAAAAAGATATTTTGGCATTAGAAAAGGTTCAGAAAAGGGCAACTAAAATGATGAGGTGTTTGGAATGGGTCCTATAGGAAGAGAGGTTAAAGAGACTCAGACTTTTCAGTTTAGAAAAGAGGAGGGTGAGGAGGGATATAGTAGAGGTATAGAAAATCATGAGTAGTGTGTGGAGAGGGTGAATAAAGAAAAGTTATTTACTTGTTCCCATAATATAAGAACTGGAGGACACTAAATGAAATTAATGGGTAGCAGGTTTAAAACTAATAAAAGACAATTGTTCACACAGCACACAGTCAACTTGTGGAACTCCTTTCCAGAGGAGGCTGTGAAGGCTAGGACGATAAGAGAGTTCAAGGAAGAGCTAGATAAATTCATGGAGGTTAGGTCCATAAAATGCTGTTAGTCAGGGGGTAGGAATGGTGGCCCTGGCCTCTGTTTGTCAGAGGCTGGAGATGGATGGCAGGAGACAAGTCGTTTGACCATTGTCTTTGGTCAAACCCCACTGGGGCACCTGGCACTGGCCACTGTCAGTGGACTGAATGCTGTGCAAGATGGACCTTTGGTCTGACCCAGTAATGACCATTCTTATGTTCTTATGTTCTTAGAAGTAAGCTCTGTCTTTAAAAAAGACAAAGGTTCTTAACCACCAGGGGAGTGAAATTCTGGAACAACCTTCCAGAAGAGTAACAGGGGCAAAATTCCTAACTTGTTTTAAAACCGAGCTTAATAAATATGATGGAGTGGATGTTGTGAAGATGATGCCTACAACAGCCACAATGTCCATCCATGGTTGGCAAATATATCCAATGGATGGAGATGGGACACTTTGGCTATGTCTACACTTGTCCCCTTGGGCATGGTAATCAGCTTGATCGGAGAATACTAATGAAGTGCTGCGATGAATATGCAGCACTCTGTTAGGCTAATTCTCCCCGCAGCAACTTCGAAGTTGCAAACTTCCAAGTGCCGGCATGCTGGGAAGCCGCAGGCAGTTCAAAGTACTTGCACATGTTCAAAGTACCCTTACTCCCCGAAATTTTGCAACTTCAAATTGATGCAGGAAGAATCAGACTAATGAAGTGTTGCATATTCATTGCAGCGCTTCGTTAGTATTCTCCACTCAAGCTGATTACAATGCCCCCTTTAAAAAGGGGAACTAGTATAGACACAGCCTGTGTGAGTTATTACAGCATACATTCATTTGTTTGGCGGGGTGGGAGGGGTCTTGAATCTGAATGTCTCATGTCTCACATGAGGTGTGTGTCCCTATACCCTAGATTACAAGGATTATGCTCTTTTCACCAATTAATATGTAATTATTGTACATAAATAGAATGGCTACTGCACACCACATTCAGACAGAGGGCTGCAAACAGCGGAGTTTAAGAGGGAGAGCAAGTGATTCCGCCACTGAAGAGGCTACCAGGTGACAGTACAAGCTTTTGGGGTGAGTGAATGTGATTGACTGTTTGAATTGCAATTCTGATTTCAGGTGAGTGATTTCAGTTTCAGTTTCTGTGGCAGTTGGGACTGAGTGCCTGACCTTTGTTTCCTTGAATGACTTTGATCAGCCTCAGAATGAGCCTTCCTCCAAGGGGTTGGGCCTGACCTAGGCGAGCAAGATTTAAAAAGCCAGAAGCAGAGAGACCAGGGGAGCAAAGTAAAAGGGGGCTGCAGACAGGGGAGTTTAAGAGGGAGTTTTACAGAGGGAGGCCTACGATGGTCAGGAAGACCCGCAATACCTGTGCCAGCACTGCTTCTGTCTCCTCTGCTTATGCCTGTAGCCAGAGAGACTGCCTGACCATGGATACCTCTACCTGGTGTGGTTTTGTAGGGACTGTGGCTTGCAATTCCCACTTGCTGATATCCAAGCTGTGGGGGGACCACCAAGTGTGAAAGGTGCCTGCTGGTGGAACATCTCAGGCAGCAGGTGGGAGAGCTACAGGAGGAGGTGGCTAGGTTGAGGAGTTTTTGGATCCATGAGCAATTCCTGGACAGTCTTCATGTGGAGACAGCTGAGGTAGCTGTCCCAGTACCCAGGACTGCTGACACACCACTAGGGGAGGAGGAGATGGCTCAGGGTGGACACTGGCAGCTGGTTACTTCTAGCATTGGGCAGCACTCCACCCCACTCCGAACCCTCCCACCGTGGTTCTAGGAAACCATTATGTTCTACTTGATACAGGAGACAAGGAATCACCCCATACAGCAGAGGAAAAGCCATGGTACCTCCAATGCTGGGAGGTCAGCCACCACCACTGCAAGGAGGAAATATAGAGTAGTGGTAGTCAGAGATTCTCCTCTAAGGGGGACAGAGGTTCTCATCTGTCACCCTGATATTTCATCCCAGGAGGTATGCTGCCTACAGGGTGATGGAATCTGAGACATTATGGAAGTGTTGTCTAAGATTATCCAGCCCTCTGACTACTACTTCATGCTACTCGTCCATGTGGGCACTAATGATACTGCAAGGTGTGACACTGACTGGATCAAGAGTGACTACAGGGCTCTGGGAATATGGGTGAGGGCGTTTGGGGTACAGGTGGTATTCTCTTCAATCCTTCCTGTCAAAGGTAGGGGCCCAGGCAGAGACAGGTGCATTCTGGAGCTGAATGCCTGGCTGTGAAAACGGTGTTGCCAGGAGGGCTTTGGGTTCCTCAACCATGGGATGCTATTCCAGGAAGGACTGCTAGGGAGGGATAGCATTCACCTTTCGAGGAGAGCGAAGACCCTATTTGGACACAGACTGGCCAACCTACTGAGGAGGGCTTTAAACGAGGTTCGATGGGGCAGGGGAGCAAAGCCCATGGATAAGTGGAGAACATGGACACCTGGGAGATGGGTCAGAAATGGAAGGAGCATGGGTTATAATGGCAGAGTAAAAGAAGGGTCGGGGAAAACTGGGAGGCAAGATCAAATCAATATCTTAGATGCATATAAACAAATTCAAGCAGTATGGGTAATAAGCAGGAAGAACTGCAAGCGTTAACAAATAAATACAGCTGTGACATTGCTGGCATCACAGAAACTTGGTGGGATAATGTACATGATTGGAATGTTTGTACGGAAGGGTACAGCTTTCTCAGAAAGGATAGACAGGGGAAAAAGGAGACAGATGTTGCCTTATATATGAAAAATGTACACACTTGGACTGAGATGGAGATGGACATAGGAAACAAATGTGTTGACAGTCTCTGGGTTAGGCTAAAAGGGTTAAAATACAAGGGTGATATCCTGCTAGGAGTCTACTACAGGCCACCTACCGAGGTGGAAGAAGTGGATGAAGTTTATTTTAAGCAACTAACAAAATCATCCAGGGCCCAGGATTTGGTGGTGATGGGGGACTTCAACTATCCAGATATATGTTGGAAAACTAAGACAGCAGGGCACACACTATCCATTAAGTTCTTGGACTGCATTGGAGACAACTGTTTATTACAGAAGATTGAAAAAGCTACCAGGGGTAGAGCTGTTCTAGATTTTATTTTAACAAATCGGGAGGAACTGATTGAGAATTTGAAAGTAGAAGGCAGCTTTGGTGAAAGTGATCATGAAATCATAGAAATCACAATTCTAAGGAAGGGTAGAAGGGAGAACAGCAGAACAGAGACAATGAATTTCAAAATGCCAGCTTTTGGTAAACTAAGAGAGCTGGTAGGTAAGGTTCCATGGGAAGAAAGACTGAGGGGACAAACAACTGAGGAGAGTTGGAAGTTTTACAAAGCGACATTATTAAGGGCAAAAAGCAAGGTATTCTGCTGTGTAGGAAAGACAGAAAATATGACAAAAGACTGCCTTGGCTTACCCAGGAGATCTTGTATGATCTCAAAATAAAAAAAAGGAATCGTATAAAAAATAGAAACGAGGACAAATTACAAAGGATGAATATAGGCAGACAACACAGGAATGCAGGGGCAAGATCAGAAAGGCACAAAATGAACTTCAACTAGATACTGGCATAAAGGGAGACAAGAAGACTTTTTATAAATAAATTCGAATAAAGAGGAAGACCAAGGATAGGGTAGGCCCATTGCTCAGAGAGGAGGGAGAAACAGTAACAGGAAATTTGGAAATGGCAGAGATGCTTAATGACTTCTTTGTTTATGTCTTCACCGAGAAGTCTGAAGAAGGAATGCCTAACATGGTGAAAGCTAGTGGGGAAGGGGTATGTTTAGAAGATAAAATAAAAAAAGAGCAAGTTAAAAATCACTTTGAAAAGTTAGTAACAGAGAGATAGACATGCTAGTCTATATACTAACAAAACAAAAATGCAGTCCAGTAGCACTTTAAAGACTAACAAAATAATTTATTAGGTGATGAGCTCTCGTGGGACAGACCCACTTCTTCAGATCATAGCCATAACAGAACAGATTCAATATTTAAGCCACAGAGAACTAAACATAGATTTGTACCCATGGTATAGAAACTCTAGAAGAATTCCACAGAGACTTTAACAATCTGCCCCCCACCATCAACTTATGCCTCGACTACTCCATGCAAATGATACATTTCCTGGACACTGCAGTAGAAATAAAGAACAGCCTGATCAGTATCACACTCTGCCGAAAACCCACTGATTGCTATACTTTCCTACATGCTTCTATCTTCCATCCTGCACACATAACTAGATCCATTGTTTACAGTCAATACCTTAGGTACAATTACATTTGCTCTGATCCTATTGACAGAGACCGAAAACTACAAGATCTTTACCAAATATTCATAAACCTGAATAACCCACCAGGAGGAAGAAAAAAACAAGTCAACAGGGCCAGACAAATACCCAGAGATGAGCTACTCCAAGATAGGCCCAAAAAAGCCAAGAACAGAACACCAATGGTCATTACCTACAGCTCCCAACTCAAACCACTGCAACGCATTACTAAAGACCTACAACCTATCCTTAATCAGGATACAACAATCCAGAAGGCCCTAGGTGACAGACCTGTTCTGTCCTGCAGACAACCTCCCAACCAATATTCTCACCAACAGCCACAGTCGAAACCACAGGAACACTAGTCCTGAGACCTTTCCTTGCAACAAACCCCCTGCCAGCTTTGTCCACATATCTCTTCTGGAGATACCATCACTAGACCTAACCAGGTTAGTCACAGAATCACAAGCACATTCTCATGTTCCTCAATTAACATCGTATGTGCCATCATGTGCCCACAATGCCCATGTGCTTTGTGTATTGGACAAACTTCAAACTCTCTTAGACAAAGAATTGATGGGCATAAAACAGACATAAAACACTCCTGATTCACAAACTTGTCAGCCAGCACTTTAATGGAGTGGGCCATTCTGTTAAAGACCTGAAAGGTTGCGTTTTACTGAAGAGGAATTTTCACAGCAGTTTGGAAAGAGAGGCTGCTGAATTATTTTTTATATTTAAATTTGACACATTAACACATGGTTTGATCCAGGATGGGAGTTTTCTGGGTCATTATAGGGGCTATTTTGCATACTTCGCTTTATCTTATTCTTGACTCCCCCACCCCCCTTCTGCACCTCTACTCTCTGATTTGCTCTCTTTGATTATATTTTTCTGATTTGTCAACCTTGATTCCTGTGTTTGGTTCTCTGTGACTTAAATAATGAGTCTGTTCTGGTATGGCTATGATCTGAAGAAGTGGATCTGTTCCACAAAAGCTCATCACCTATTAAATTATTTTGTTAGTCTTTAAAGTGCTGCTGGATTGCTTTTTTGTTTTGTTAGAAAACTTAAATGTTTGCAAGTCATAAGGGTCTGATGAAATGCATGCTGGAATACTCAAGGAGCTGATAGAAGAGGTATCTGAGCCATTACCTATCATCTTTGGAAAATCATGGGAGACAGGAGAGATTCCAGAAGACTGGAAAAGGGCAAATATAGTACCCATCTGTAAAAAAGGGGAATAAGAATAACCCAGGAAACTACAGACCAGTCAGTTTCACTTCTGTGCCAGGAAAGATAATGGAGCAAGTAATTAAGGAAATAGACACTTGGAAGGTGGTAAGGTGATAAGGAAGAGCCAGCATGGATTTGTAAAGAACAAATCATGTCAAACCAATCTGGTAGCTTTCTTTTATTGGATAATGAGCCTTGTGGATGAGGGAGAAGTGGTAGATGTGGTATATGTAGACTTTAGTAAGGCATTTGATACAGACTTGCACGATATTCTTATCATTAAACTTGGCAAAAACAACTTAGATGGGGCTACTATAATGTGGGTGCAAAACTGGCTGGATAACCATCCTCAGAGAGTAGTTATTAATGGTTCTCAATGCTGCTGGAAAGGTATAACAAGTGGGGTTCTGCAGGGGTCTGTTAAGCAGCCAGTTGTGTTCAATATCTTCATTAACGGTTTAGATATTGGCATACAAAGTACGCTTATTAAGTTTGCAGCTGATATCAAGCTTGGAAGCGTTGCAACTGCTTTGGAGGATAGGGTCATAATTCAAAATGATCTGCACAAACTGGAGAAATGGTCTGAGGTAAACAGGATGATGTTTGATAAGGACAAATACAAAGTGCTCCACTTGGGAAGGAACAATCAGTTTCACACATACAGACAGGGGAGAGACTGTCTAGGAAGGAGTATTGCAGAAAGGGATGTAGGGGTTATAGTGGACCACAAGCTAAATATGAGTCAACGGTGTGATGCTGTTGCAAAAAAAATAAACATGATTCTGGGATGCATTAACAGGTGTGTTGTGAGCAAGATACGAGAGGCCATTCTTCCCCTCTACTTTGTGCTGGTTAAGCCTCAGTTGGAGTATTGTGTACAGTTTTGGGCACCACATTTCAAGAAAGATGTGGAGAAATTGGAAAGGGTCCAGAAAAGAGCTAGAAGAATGATCAAAGGTCTTGAGAACATGACCTATGAAGGAAGGCTGAAGAAACTGGGCTTATTTAGTTTGGAAAAGAGAAGATTGAGGGGGGATGTGATAGTGGTTTAGAGGTATCGAAAAGGCTGTCATAAGGAGGAGAGAGAAGATTTGTCCTTCTTGACCTCTGAGGATAGAACAAGAAGCACTGGTCTTAAACTGCAGCATGGGAGGTTTAAGGTTAGAAATTAGGAAAAAATTCCTAACTGTCAGAGTGGTCAAACACTGTAATAAATTGCCTAAGGAAGTTGTGGAATCTCCATCTCTGGAGATATTTAAGAACAGGTTAGATAAATGTTTATCAGGGATGGTCTAGACAGTACTTGGTCCTGCCATGAGGGCAGGGGGCTGGACACGATGACTTTTCGAGGTCTCTTTCACTCCTCGTATTCTATGATACTGTTGATTCATATGGGGGACATTCAGTCCTCTTGGATTTCTGAAACATTGAACAGTGTCATTTCAGGAGAGATAGCCCCATATCCAAATATCTTATAGTCCAGGGGTAAGGAACTTGGCTATGAGGTATAACATCAATTTTGTAAGCATTGCTCTGGATTTAGGCATTAAACAGGCATCCATATATCTGCCTATATTTAAGCCTGGGGTATTTAAAAAAAAAAAGTAATTTACAGAAAAAAATTTGGTTGGTGTAGTTTCCCACAGCAATCATATCGTGGAGGAGATTGCCTAAATATGGGATTTGGGCATCTAAATCTCTTTGGGGATGTGGGCCTACCTGCTTTTTGAACAGAGAGGACTGAACAGTAACAAAGAGATAGCCGTGTTAGTCTGTGACTGAAATTTCTGAACTGAAACTAAAATGTTCTGCCGCAATTCAGTTCACTTGCTTTTGTGATGTTCAAATGAACATGGATTTTCTTCTTAAGTGTTTGTCTGGTTCTAATTGAATTGCTTTCCCTTTCCTCTCAGTAAGCAGTCTAATTACCAGCTAGAGACTTCATGGTGGTCACCACAAAATTCATCTGGGTAGAACTGCATAGCAGTAACTGATGATGACTGATTGACACTGACTGCTACAAAATTAGCATTTCCATGGCAGCCAACATCAATTATCATCAAGGAATGTGATAGTTATCTAGGCAATTCTGAACAACTTAAATCACTTAGTTGTAAGACAAAAATGAGTGAAACCTCAGCAAATGAAACTAATAGGGCTGTTGCTTCAAGGAACATGTTTTCTGAAGGAAAAAACAGGCTGGCAGAAAAGCAGCAGATTAAGCAGACAAGATCTATGAAGAGCCTACTTCTTGTTATTTTAGTCTTTCTCTCATGTAAGATTTTATTATTTAAAATTTTGCTAGAGTGTGTCTTTTAGGGAAGAAAATATGCTTTCATTGATGATAGGGTAATACTTATTTTTGGAACAGTTTGTCTAAGGTGCCATGAAACTAACAAATTCAAAACTACATTAAAATATGGTTTCATCAATTTATTGATTCAATTGATTTTTTCTTCCATAATTTCTATACCCACTCATACATACACAAACACATACATATGCAACAGACCTGTTCAATTATGAACACAAAACCAAATAAGCAATGTTATATAAACCCACCAAGACATTACTCCTATCAACTAGAAGGGAGAAAAAGAAACTGATGATGTACTTGGAGGATAACCAGATGCTAAGTGATGGTAAAGGAAGTTTAAGCACCTAGACAGTTACAAGTTTTAATTTGTTTATGGCGTTGCTGAGAATACGGAGAGAATAAGGGACAGTAAGTTATAAAAAATAATTAGGTGTAATTACACTGCAGTTGTGCATTTTACTGGCTATATTCCAACACAATAGTAGCCAGTTTTACTCAGAGTTATTAATTTATGACTCTGTTCTATTAAGTTAGATGGTCTGATTACATTTCATGACATGCAGGACATTTATAAGCTATAAATTAGGGATAAAATTCACCACATCTGCTGCACTTCACCCTCAAGCACTGTAAGCAGCATAAATCCAAGTGTAACTTCACTGCTTCATTATCCATGGAGAAAATGATAATCAGGTGTTCTGCACTTTGTAGAAAAGAGATACAGAAGTGATATACACGTGTTGCATGGGAATGTAAGACCAAAGGGAAGGTGAATAGAATGCATGCAAAAACAAAAATCTTTGACCCAAGTGATTAGTCTAAAAAAGAGAAGAAAGAGAAGAGAAGAAAGTAGCTGAAGACTGGTTATTTTTAAAATACACATACACACATGTAACTAATAAGTTTTTATGCATACAAGGCCAGCCACAAATGTCTGTTGAACCACCAAACCAATCCAAAGTATCAACAAACAGACCCTCTGTTCTCTTTTTCTCTCTGTTTCAATAATCATGGTCATATATAAGTGATCAACTAACTGGACTCTACCTGAACAGTTGCTGTCATGACTCTATTGTGCAATGGCACAATGTCTAAGAGTGACAGAGCTCTCTGTTGGGTGTGACAAAAATACTCATATACTATGTCAGTCTTTGTTTCCAGTGGCTTATGTTTCCTCTCCCCTCAGACAGGAAAAAGGAACCAATGGACATTTTACATTTGTGATTCATGTACACAGTCACAGTATAATGGTATGGGGCATGTATGGGATTTCTCTGAAGTAGCAGGTAGCTTTCAGGGCATCCAGTATTGTTTATTGTTTCAGGGCATCCAGTATTCTTTCTTTCTTTCTTTCTTTCTTTCAATTCTGAAGACCAGATTTTATTTTTTTGTGAAGTGACACACCCTCACTCAGCCTACATCTACACTAGAGAGTTTTGTAGACAAAACTCATGGATCATCTACACACAAAATGTATTTTGTTGACATGAATCTGTGTAGATGCTCCAAGGATCACTTTTGTTGACAGAGTGGAGCAAAAATATCCATCTTCTTTAAAGTGCAGACACGATCTGTTGACAGAAGTTTTGTCAGAATATATTTTCTGACAGTAACTTCTATAGACAGAACAAAAAAGCAGTGAAGTAGTTTAAAGACTAATAAAATAATTTTATTAGGTGATGAGCTTTCATGGGACAGACCCACTTCTTCAGACCATAGCCATACCAGAACAGACTTAATATTTAAGGCACAGAGAACCAAAAATAGTAAGCAAGGTTGACAAATCAGAAAAAAAAAATTATCAAGGTGAGCAAATCAGAGAGTAGAGGGGCAGGGGGTGGGGGGAGTCAAGAATTAGATTAAGCCAAGCATGCAAAAGAGCCCCTATAATGTCCCAGAAAATTCACATCCCAGTTCAAACCACGAGTTAATGTATCGGATTTGAATATAAAAGAGAGTTCAGCAGCCTCTCTTTACAAACTGCTGTGAAAATTCCTCTTCAGTAAGACAAAAGCTCTTAAGTTATTAACAGAATGGCCCACTCCATTAAAATGTAGGCTGACTGGTTTGTGGATTGGGAGTGTTTTTATGTCTGTTTTGTGCCCATTAACTCTTTGTCTAAGAGAATTTGAACTCTGTCCAATATACAAAGCACAGGGGAGATTGTGGGCACATGATGGCATATATGATGTTAGTTGAGGAACATGAGAATGTGTCCATTATTCTGTGACTAACCTGGTTAGGTCCAGTGATGGTATCTCCAGAAAAGATATGTGGACAAAGCTTGCAGCAAGCTTTGTTGCAAGGAAAAGTCCCAGGACTGGTGTTCCTGCGGTATAGACTGTGGCTGTTGGTGAGAATCCTCATAAGGTTGGGAGGTTGTTTGTAGGAGAGTGTGGCATCCTGATTAAGGACAGGTAGTAGGTGTTTAGTAATGCGTTGCAGTGGTTTGAGTTGAGGGCTGTAGGTAATGACCATTGGTGTTCTGTTCTTGGCATTTTTGGGCCTATCTTCTAGTAGCTGGTCTCTGGGTATTCGTCTGGCCCTGCTGATTTTTTTTTTTATTTCTCCTGGTGGGTACGTCAGGTTTATGATATTTGGTAAAGATCTTGTAGTTTTTGGTCTCTGTCAGTAGGGTCAGAGCAAATGTGATTGTACCTAAGGTATTGACTGTAAACAATGGATCTAGTTATGTGAGTCTTCTAAGGTAGACATAGCCTCTGGTGTGGAGAAGATTAATGTGTTCTCCTGGGCCTGCTCAGCACTAAGAATACATATCTGTAAGGCTTGTTCATCAGGGAGGGGTAGGAGCTAAATGGAAAAATTACCACAAGAAGGAGTATTAAGGAAGAAGAGGACTGTTCTACCTTATAGACTTCTGACAACAAGAGAGGCTAGCTAAGAAGTAGAAAGTGATAGGCTGTGCTGCTCCTGAAGTTGCTCTGGATGGTAGCAAAACAATATATCCCCAAAAGAAGGGCAGAAGCTAGTCCCCACCATGGGGCAATAGACTCTAATAGAACACACTTACAGAGCTGAATCCCAAAAGTCTGGCTGAGAAATATATTTAGTGCCAGCAGGACCCCCACAGTCAAGATCTGTGGCATTTCTAATTACCTCTGATGCACACAGAATTATTCCTTAGTAGGTCGTCTGTGAGTTGCAGACTGGGTTTAATCCAGAGCAAAGCATAGGTTTCTGTGGGTATGTCTATTCTTTAAAAAAAGACCCTTGTCACATCTGTGCCTGGCCCAGCTCAGCTGACTGCAGCTTGTAGAGTTCAGGCTGCAGGGTTATAAAATTAGAGTGCAGACATTCAGTCTCTAGCTGCAGCTAGGGTTCCCAGATGCCCCACACTTGCAATGTTCCAGAGTCCAGGTTCCTGCCTAAGCCTGAATATCTACTCTACAGTTTAGTAGCCCTGTGAGCTCAATTTAGTTGATATGGTCTTTGATATAAACTTTTTTGTTCATAAAGTAAAAACTCTTCAGGGAAGACAATAAAACTATATGGACATTATATGGACACTAACAAGCTTACCAGAGATTATCCCAACTCTTTCATATGCTGTGCCATGAGCTGTCTTTCAAAACCCCAGAAAGGGGGCCCCTTCTATGTTTCTTTGGCTTCAGCTCAAATGTAGAATTTGGGGATTCAATATGCCAAATCCTTGAAACCCTCTTCTAAGGATTAGGGCCCTCTGTGTACATGGCTGTTTGATACATCAGGAAAACAGCCCTGAACCATTTGAGTACTAGGTTATTAATGCTAATCTCTTTTCTTTGCTGATTGGTTCCCGGAGAATCCATTTTGAACTAGCATGTGAGCATCTCTTGGGGGGTGGGGAAGGAGGTGGCTCAAAAGGCTGATAATGAAATAATTACGTTAGCACGCCCTTTCTTATACAGAAGGTTCCATAGAACTCCACAATAACACATACAAAATTATATTTTAATACAATGGTCCCCTAAGGTTTTAAACCTAGCTCAGATGGTTATGTTTTAACTTAATTCTGTAAGGTTTGTCCAGAATAATACAGAAGCTTTTTAGGCTGTTACAATGGGCTATAGCTTAATGAAAGTCTCTTGGAAGGAAAACAGCCTTATCCTGTCTGTGGGACAACTAATTCAAGTTAATTTCTTTTTTTGGTTCATTGTCAACTCCTGAAGGGGCAGACTGTCCAGGGCTTAGCCAGGTGTCTGAGCCTCTTACAAGTAACCGAACACAGATGTTGAAGAGACTAGGCCTAGGTAAATGCAGAGCCCTGCCCAAGGGTGCAGCAGAAGCCTCAGAGTAGCAGGAGTCCCAAGTCACACCAACCAAGGGAAAGTTTTGTGTGTGGGTGCATGTAAATAGTGAAATTACATATGGGGAACAATCCATTTCTGTCTCTCACACACACACACACACACACACATGCACATGCACGCACACACACAAAAATATTAGTACTACTACAAGACAAAACAGGAGAGGGAGCTGTCTGAACCATGCTGTTCCTAGCTAAGGAGAAGACCAGTGACAGGTAATGCCTGAAAAGCTGGTTATTAACCTGGTATAAAAACCTGAATACGATAGAAAGGAGACTTCGAAGTATGAAGTCTCCCTTTTCCATTCTTTGTCTCTCTAGTGAACAGCTAATACTTGAGAAGAAAAAACAAAAAGAACAATGCAGTGTTTCCAGCCTGGGCAATACTTCTGCGGAGGTCTCTTGCTGCATTACCTACTGGTGGAGCCCATAAAATCCCCAGAAAAGGACCTTCCTGCTGCTCCCAGTTCATCATTTCCACATGATGACCCTATACTCCATCAGCCAATGGCAAGGTATTAACAGGGGGGACATTAAGTTCTGATCAGGGAAAGACAGAGAAATCTCTCTTTTTTGCCTGCGCTGTCAGAGGAAGAGCTGCTGTGCTCCTTCACATTTCCCTTAATTTTAACACTGGAATGAATGTTGTATGGATGTTTGTTTGTTTTTTATTTGTTTCTTTGTTTCAACTCTGTAGTTCCAGAATTTCTTATTATATTTCAAATCTTCTGTTTTTGAATGCTCATTTCCATGTCAATATTAGTAACTTGGTTGTTTACATATGCTGTCAGACTGGCTGTGATGGCAGATTAACCATTCGGGCTGCACCTGGAAAGGCTCAATAAATTTAATTAAGGATTAAGCTCACCTGGAAAAGAGCAGGACATTTTCCTATAAAGTATGGCATGAGCTTTCCTTCAAAACCCCAAAAAAGGGGTGCCTCTCCTTAAATGGCATGAGTTGTCTGACACAGAAAAGGCAGTAGAGGTAAACAGATTATAGGGTCTGCCAAGAAATCAAAGTAACCACAAGTTGTGGAAAAAGAGAGGACAGGTGGTACATTCAGAGATGCCAGATGATAAAAGGAGGATAGAGCCCAAGAAAGTAGTAATCAGTTCTTAGGCCATAAATATGTAACACAAGGTCACTGAGTTAGAACCTGAAATACAGGGTGGGCCAGGCTACCCTACCAGCCACTGTGGAAGTAGCAAACCTGAGGATGTTGAATGGAGGACTTCTTGGAATGGCAGAAGGACAGCTTGTACGGACGGACACTGACAGATCCCTGAAGAAAGCACTAATGTGACATGTCTGGGGGAACAAATCACATAGAGGACACCCAGAGCCCTGGATAATGAGACTGAGATAGTAGTCTGAGTGATCACAGGAAGAAGTATCTTACCAGTGGCAAAAAAATCCCAAGAGCTACATCTACACGTGTATGCTACATTGAAATAGCTTATTTTGATGTAGCGAAATTGAAATAAGCTATTTCGATGAATAACGTCTACACGTCCTTCAGGGCTGGTGCCATCGACGTTGAACGTCGACGTTGGGCAGCACCACATCGAAGTAGGTGCTGCAGGGGAGCGTCTACACATCAAAGCAGCCCACATCGAAATAAGGGTGCCAGGAACAGCTGCAGACAGGGTCACAGGGTGGACTAGCACTTCCCAGGCAACAGCTAGCTGCTCCCTTAAAGGGCCCCTCCCAGACACACTTGCACTAAACAGCACAAGATCCACAGAGCTGACAACTGGTTGCAGACCCTGTGCATGCAGCATGGATCCCCAGCTGCAGCAGCAGCAGCCAGAAGCCCTGGGCTAAGGGCTGCTGCACACGGTGACCATAGAGCCCCGCAGGGCCTGGAGAAAGCGTCCCTCAACCCCTCAGCTGATGGCCACCATGGAGGACCCCACTATTTCGATGTTGCGGGACGTGGATCGTCTACACGTGCCCTACTTCGAAGTTCAACATCGAAGTAGGACACTATTCCCATCTCCTGATGGGGATAGCGACTTTGACGTCTCGCCGCCTTAGGTCGATTTCAACTTCGAAATAGTGCTCGCCACATGTAGACGTGGCAGGCACTATTTCAAAGTTGACGCAGCTACTTCGAAGTAGCCAGCACATGTAGACGTGGCTAAGATGAGTCATGAGGAAGTGCACCAGTGATGAATAAGCAAATCCTGTTAAACTGGTGAACAGGGAACATTTAAGGAAATCACTTGTGTCAATCCGCTTCTTCACTCTACCAGTGGTGTCCAAAAGCAAGACACCCAATCACCACCTGCCCCACCCCACCCCCAGCTAGACACTGTCCCTACACCCAGACCCACAGCCATACACCCAGTCACCCCCAGCCAGGTGCCCGACCTCTCCAACCCCTGCAGCCAGACACCCTACCCCCTGCTCACAGTAACTCACCAGAGCCACCACCGGAGCCACCCAGCCCCAAGCCACACAGCCCTGAGAGCTGCACAACATGGCATGCAAGCCCCCAAGCCAGCTGCAGTGCCCGAGGAGCCGTGGTGCCACTGCAAAGCCCCCAAGTTCCCGAGCTGCCACTGCCGCTTGGTGCCCAAAGAGCCGCCACACCAGTCCTCTGAGCTGCATTCACCACAATGTGCTTTCCTGTTCACTTTCAGGTGGCACATGGGGAGTGTATTGGATCCTGTGGCTCTATATGATTAGTTAATGCTCATCAGAAAGATAGTTTACTGACTGCTGAGCAGGTCTCGATTACTGTGTCACGTGACTTCTCTCTGACCTAGGATTTTGTTGTATATTACAATAATAATTAAGATTTTATCTTCTAAGTTAGGGTAGTTTAAACATTTGTCTTCATCACGTAAAATAGTATTAACTGTAACAGAGAGAAAGCCGTGCTAGTCTATATTCTAACAAAACAAAAAAGCAGTAAAGTAGCACTTTAAAGATTAACAAAATAATTTATTAGGTGAGCTTTCATGGGACAGACCCACTTCTTCAGCCCATAGGCATACCAGAACAGACTCAATATTTAAGGCACACAGAACCAAAAATAGTAAGCAAGGTTGACAAATCAGAAAAAAAATTATCAAGGTGAGCAAATCAGAGAGTAGGGGGGTGGGGTGGGGCAGAGAATCAAGAATTATATTAAGGCAAGTATGCAAAATATCACCTATAATGACCCAGAAAATTCCCATCCTGGTTCAAACCACGTGTTAATGTGTTGAATTTGAATATAAAAGAGAATTCAGCAGCCTCTCTTTCAAGATTGTTGTGAAAATTCCTCTTCAGTAAGATGCAGACTTTTAAGTCGTTAACAGAATGGCCCACTCCATTATAATGTTGTGTGACGGTTTGTGGATCAGGAGTGTTTCTGTCTTTTTTGTGCTCATTAACTCTTTGTCTAAAAGAGTTTGAAGTCTGTCCAATATACAAAGCATGTGGGGATTGTTGGCACATGGTATCATATATGATATTAGTTGAGGAACATGAGAATGTGCCCGTGATTCTGTGAACAGTAATTCTGTTGCAAGGAAAAGTTCCAGTACGGGTGTTCTGTGCTATAGACTGTGCGTGTTGGAGAATCCTCATAAGGTTATGAGATTGTCTGTAGGAGAGAAGAGGCCTGTCCCCTAGGGCCTTCTGGAGTGTGGCATCCTGATTAAGGTTAGGTTGTAGGTCTGTAATAATGTGTTGCAGTTGTTTGAGTTGAGGGCTGTAGGTAATGAC